>NC_081182.1:183969669-184279553 GCF_029867415.1 Vicia villosa | reverse complement strand
CCTAGTCTCTACGGTGTAACAGTGAGTTACGATATCGACTTAAATAGTCCCCGGCAACAGCGCCAAAAACTTGATCGCGACTTTACGTGTCTATAAATCTGATAACTGCAAGTGCACAGTCGTGTCGTGTAGTTTTAAAAGATATCGAATCCACAGGGACTATGAATCGATCTACCGTTATCTAAGGTTACTATGTAAAGCTAGGAGTACTAAAATTTCGATTGTTCCTAAGGGAAAGTGATTGTGAGAAAATAAAGAATAATAATAAAAGACAGGTATCAGTATGTATTTCGTTTAACTAAAGGTAATCCGAAGGTCCATTGGCTTTTGCATAATTAAATTAAAAATCTTTACTAATTCCATTGATTAAAAATCCTCGTCTCAAACTTTCGCTCTGTTGATTCAGACTACTATCCTAATCCTAATATACGCTTTCGCCATCCCATTAGATTTTAGAAGAGCTTTTTGGAAACAATGTAATTAATAAAATGCCTATTTTACGAGGTTGTTATCTATTTAAATCTCCTAATCTCAAACTTTCGCTCTGTTGACTCGGAGCAAGCTAATAACCCTAACGTACGCTTTCGCCATCCCGCTCGAGTGTAAAAACAATTTTTGAAAATAAATAAGTTCCAATTAGTTTTAATACGCTTTCGCCATCCTTAAAACTAGTGTCCTATGTCTACTATCTGGTTAAAGATCTCAAACTTTCGCTCTATTGATTTTAACCTTTGACCGTCCTAACCCCTCAAACTTTCGCTCTATTGGTTTTAAGACTTACTAATTAAATTAGACATATAAACCAAAAATAAGTGATAATTAATAAAACATAATTAAGCCAATTTATTTCGGATCCCTACGGTTAACTTACTTTACATACCGACACCTTTAGTAATTTAGCCAGACATATTAATACGATTAAACATGCATAAATCGGTTCGGTTCATAATAATAAGCATATTAAATGGCATATAATATATCATGCAAACAAATATAAATAAGGCGGTAAATAAAAACCTGAATTAAATAAATGGTAACTGGATCTTCAAGTACTGAACTTCCACCACAGGTTGGCTGGATCGTTCTTCGGAATTTAAATGGCAGAAAATAAAAACAAGGAAATAAAACGATAAATCTAACGTAAGGCTAGATCTACGAAAAGTTCACAACAATTTCCAGTGTAGAAATCGTTGTGAGAAAATAAACGGTTGAATGAAAGCAGAATAAAGAAAAGCGGTTCGCGGTACAATTTCGGCAGCACTTCGTTGGCAGGAAATCGGGCCTTTTGGAAGTGAGATAGCAGGTCCTATTTATAGGAGAGGTTTTGCTGTGACGTTGCGTGAAAAGAGGAACTTTTTGCAGACTGGGCGTGGAGACGTGCGTCTCCGTTTCTTCAGGAGGCAGCTTGACTGACTTGAGACGTGCGTCTCAAGTGGAGAAGATGTAGGAACATGGAGACGTGCGTCTCCCTTTGCTGACGTGGCATAGAGGACGTGGAGACGTGCGTCTCCACTTGCTGGGCAGGTTTGGGCCACGCGCCTTTGGTTCCATGGTGGGCTGAATATCTCTTTTGGGCCTTTTGGGTCCTAATTGCACCCCTCTTTCGCTTCAGCACTCCTTTTTCGTCTTTTAGGCATAAATATCGGTCATTTAAGCTCTATTTTCTTTCCTTTTCGCAAATAGTCGTAATTGAAGTGTAAAACCTGAAACAAAGCAAATACTCGCGTAATATCATAATAAATTAACATAATAAACGGAAAATGCTATAAATATCTATGGATTTTAAGCTAAATATACGATATAAAATCGTGTTATCACTTGCTTACGGAGATCCTACTCTGAAACTCACTCTTCTTCGACTCAAACACACCCCAAACAGCCTCTAGCATAACTCCTTATAACTCGATAGATGCATTCTTTCATCGAAATTCCAGTCTTGATATCACGGAGACATCAATTCTTTTTACAAGCTACGCGCGTCCTCGAGTTTCCAACTCGAACTCACGATTCACAACGCTTCACGCATCGACTACATCCGACAATCACTTATGCGAGTCCCACATAAAGTCCACTACAACTTCATTACTCTATCACTTTCCAAACATTGGCATTTCACACAAAGATTACTCGCACCGATAACATCACAGTCATCCATCGTGCTGAACATCGCAGCTCTCTAAATTCTATCTCCTAAAATCATTCTTAACTTCACGTCGTCTTTGAATCCGATTAATGCCCACAACTCTCAACAACACTTGCATCTTCACTTGTCGACAGCATACTAGATTATCTCTTACAATAGAAACCTCTTCGAGAAGCAAGGCTTCTCCACCACTTGTCCTCAAACTACACCTTGCAAGAAAACAAATAAGTACCAACAGTGTTTCACACACATGTCACGTACTACAGGATAAAACACTGACAGCATTCAACTGTCGTACAAACTCAACAGACTCGACAACTTGGTCAGACAGACCGACCTGCTCTGATACCACTAATGTAACACCCCATTTCTACCCGACAATTATAATGCGAAAAATATCAGAGTATTTAAAATTTCTCGACAAGCAAATGAGGCGTCACATATTCATTTAACAATAAATCACATCATCGCATTTAGCGGATACATAGCACTTTCTAAAACAGAATAACTTCTTTCAATAGAACATGGCGGAATCATAGTTCTCAATCTTTAAATCAATAACATCTTATTCAAATAAGATAAAACAATAAACAACAACATCATAACATCATAAATCGTTCCCCCGAGTGCTACGTATCAGAGCGACAACTGACTCGATTAACGGAAACTAAATCTTCATACTTGAATACTTGCACGTTACCAATATAAAGGCAACGGCGAACAAGAGAAAAGGGTGAGATATCAAATCATATAAGTGAGCGCATGATAAATTGTATATTAGGATCCAGGCATATATAGTCATCACATCGCAAGTATTAATATTGCTATACACTTCATGCTTTCACTAATTCAGAAATCTCACATACTTTACATCTCACAACAAGACACCATAGATCATATTCACATCAATTACATATAAATCTCATTCATTTACTTTGCAAGCTAATTCACGAAACATCACATATAAGTCACACAAGACATGTTTAGTTAATCGCATTCGCAAGTATTGACATCATCATACTATTCATAAAATCATCAATTCACATTTTCATATACTTCCATCATTTAACAAGTCACCAAATACAATCACAATATATTCACAAAACGTCACAACTATGAATCACATAAGACACATGGGACATGACTCATGTATATGCATGTGGGACCAATCAGAGCTTCAGCGCCCGTCACCAATTGCCATTTGGCTCGTCATGTTTGCAATAGTTTTCAGGCCGTCATATTTGCCATAGTTTTCAGGCCGTCACAGAGTATGCATATGGAATGTGACTCGACAAATAAGACAACACAACATACTCATCAAAATCACATATCGTCACGAGGCATAAGCCTATATCACAATCACATTACCATTTATTCGAGGCAATTCACGTCACCATAATATTTCACCTTCATTTAGTCACAAAATCATCATCACAAATATATATAACATCACGTATTACAATTCATCGCAAACATCGTCATGTTTCAACACATCGGCACAATTATTCCGTTTCACGAATTAACGAAGTCATCACAACATCGTCATATTTCGGTATATCACAACAAACAACACATTAAGTCAATTCACATTAGTCTCATAATTCTCTATAATTAGTCGTTTATTTAACTCACTAATCTACCATCAACTAACCATAATTATTCACCTAATAATCGCTAATTAATAGAATATATCTCGCGTCACTACCGGTTATCTAATCTTCGATTAAATCATTAATATTCACGACTTTACCAAACCTCGAGTCATATTACCAAGTCCCTAAAACATAACTTAAACCGGTTAATTCGGGCACAATTCTATTCTTTACCGGTTATTCGATTCGTTCGGTTAAATTCTCAAGATACCGTTATTTACCGACAAACCGAATAATTAATCTAAGTCTAAATGTTTTTCAATTAAATAGACTAATTGAGATTAATTCAACCATTAATTTAATAGACCGATTAATATCACAATTTCGACAAAATAACACCACCATGTTAATGTACTAGTTAAACTTAACTACCACGTAAATTTTCATCAAATTACGGACAATTAATTTTACCGCTTAATTGGGCTATTTCGATCAAACGG
The DNA here is from genome assembly GCF_029867415.1 of Vicia villosa. Lineage (NCBI taxonomy): Eukaryota > Viridiplantae > Streptophyta > Magnoliopsida > Fabales > Fabaceae > Vicia > Vicia villosa. The sequence continues at coordinate 184,275,318 of NC_081182.1, read as the reverse complement.
GACAGTTTTGCATTTCATTAGTCCTATCCTACTGTCCCTATTTATTTTCTTTGATAATTCTATTTCCAATGTGTGTGTATATATATATATATATATATATATATATATATATATATATATATATATATATATATATATATATATATATATATATATATATATATATATATATATATATATATATATATATATATATGGGAGCATATCAAGTGAGAGTATTTTTAAATGAGAGATGAGAGCAAGAAATATCAATCATTGGATTCATCAAGAGAGAGAATATTAATACATTAATGAGGCTATTAATTTCTCTCTCTTGATGAATCCAATGGTTGATATTTCTTGTTCTCATCTCTCATTTAAAAATACTCTCACTTGATATGCTCCCATATATATATATATATATATATATATACACTACAAAAAAAAAGGTCTCCTGCCACGCCCAAGAAACCGAGGCTATATGCAAAATAACCGTGGCGTAACGCTGAGGCCACGGTTTGGCCACAGAAATCCAACTGTGGAGTATTCGGCCGTGGCCTAAAGTAAAGTCCACGGTTTTTTGGTATAGACCACGCCTTTTTGACAACCGTGGCTTCTTTAGGCCACGGTTTATGTAGCTTGATTAAGGCCGCGGTTTGTATTTGCCATTGTCATACCCCAATTTTTGACCCTAAGATCATACATCATTTGCATTTCAATCATTAATCAAGATCACAATCTTGAGATTTCATTTTTCGGTGTTATGTTCGCTTCGTCTTTGAGGGGAACTATCAAGCACCTAATTTTCTTTAATTTGTTTTATACTAACCCAAATACCAAAAAACATTGCTTTGTTTCTTTGTAGGATTTTGTTTTGTAGGTACCAAGCCAAGACATGCAATAAACAAGGCATTTTTCACATTTTTGACTGATGAAATCGATTTCCCTACTGGGTAAATCGATTAACCTGCAGCAATCTTCACCAAAATCACATTCTGGACAGCATGAAATCGATTTCCCTCCTGGGCAAATCGATTTCCCTAGTGTATTTTGCGCCAATTTCTCTTCTGGAACAGAGTGAAATCGATTTCACTCCTGGGGAAATCGATTTCCTGTGCGCAAAATTCAAAAAAAATATAAGGAGGGAAGCTTGACATCATTTTGGCACCTTTTTATTTGATCATTTTATCAATTTTCCACCTCATCAAAATTAACTCATTCATTAAACCCACTTTAACCTCATTTTACCATTTTTACCATTTAATTGCCACTTTAATCACCAATTAAACACAAGCTAATTACCAAACACAAAAAGACCAATTTGCCACTACTCTTGCTCCAATTCTATAAATAGAGCCCTCTACTCTCTCATTTCTCAAGCTTTTGATAGCCAAAAAAGTTCTTGCAAATTCATTTCTCAAGCTTTTGATAGCCAAAAAAGTTCTTGCAAATTCATTTCTCAAGCTTTTGAGAGCCAAAAAACCTCTTGCAATTTCTCTCCTCATTCCTACCAAATTCACCAAAGCTCTTCATTCTTTCATAAAGTTTGTGAGTTACATCTTGAACCTCACAAACTTTGAGCTAAACCACCATCCATTTCACTTTTTTTTCTTCAATTGTTGAGAGATCAAGATTTGTGTTGGTGATTCTTGAAGTAGATCCAAGTTTTGTTCAAGATTTGGTAAATTTTCTTCATCCTTTTTGTATATCATGATGTAGATCTTTGTTGCTTGTGTGTGATGCATCTTTGATGCTATATTGGTGCTATTTGATGGTGATTTGATGGAAAATTCGTGCTCCAATTGATGTTTGATCATAAGGTGTTTGTACATTTGTTCAAGTCAAGTTTTATGCCTCTAAATGCTGTTTTTGCTGATTTTTACACTGAGGAAATCGATTTCCTTAAGGCTGAAATCGATTTCCTGCTGAGCGTGACTTGTTTTTTTTGAAAACTGCACTATGGAAATCGATTTCCCTCTGCATGAAATCGATTTCCTGCTGGCAGAATGTGTTTTTTTGCCTTTTTTATGCTTGTTTTGGCTTCCTACTTCCTCCACTTCATTAATATCATTGGATCTAGGATGTTGATAGGTTTGAAATGACCTAATCCATAATATTAGATGAATGATATTAATGATAGTATGAGTTGATTATCTTTTGTGAATTTTATTCTTATTCCTCCATTTCATTAATATCATTGGATCTAGGATGTTGATAGGTTTGAAAGAACCAAATCCATAATATTAGATGAATGATATTAATGATAGTGTGAGTTGATTATCTGTATGCATTTTATCTTCTCCTTCTCCTTTTTTTCTTTTGGTCGATGAAAGTCTTAATGCCTTGAGAATTCTTATGGATTCTTGGTGAAGACTAGATCACTCACCTATTTTCTTTTCGTGCGGTATTGCTTTCGGAAGGCGATCTACATATCGTTCTTCTCGCATGCATTAGCACATAAAGTTTTGACCAGCCTCGTTGTAGGGTGATTTCTATATAAATCACTTGGCGATCTGCTTAACATAGCGCAATATTTCGTGTCCCGAATAAAAGATCCAATATGGAAGAGAATTGTATGCGGTTGATTTAAGACTTGTGGAGGTTTTTATCGTGTAGTCGCTATGATTTTATCAAGCTTCTGATAAACCCCATTGAATTTAAATCCGAGTACATCATTCACTCACCATAGATTTTTCTACTAACTTTGATAACATACTTGACAAGTTTCAAGATGGTTATCTTTAACACTTAACAACTAACTTTAATTTCCGCACCTTTACTATACCGCTCTTTATGTTACCGCTCTTTATATTACCGCTCTTTATATTTCTCGCTTTATCGCTTTACTTTATCATTTCATCATATTTACTTTCCGTCATTTTCTCTTTGTCCACTTGGACATATGTTTATGCTTCTGTTATTTTTCTTTTGTCCACTTGGGCCATACTTTATTCTTTTGCTAAAACACTAATAAATAACCGAAAATCTAAAAAACACATAAGGCTCTCTTTGGACTATTGGTTACTATCCCTAGCATTTTGGAGATTCGGACTTATGGACCTAGTACCTCTGGACTCATTCTATTGCTATCCTGTGATGGTTTTGTCTGTCTGGCATTGTTCTGTTGTATGTTTATGAATGCAGGTATTTCCTTCAAAGCCCTTGATGGTTAATTCCAAGGCATTGATATAAGGATTTTACTCGAAAACAGCCGTTACTCTGCCCGATTTTCGTCGGAATCTTAATGTTCTTAATGAAAAATGGTGCTAAGACAATAAGTTCATCTGGATCCCCAAGTGTTAATGTGTTGGTATTGATAAATCCAAAGGATGGGAAAACTACCTTGGCTCTTAATGTCAAGTGTTGGCTTCTTATTCGGTTAGACCGTTTCTTTCCTTAGCTTTTATTTTATGCATTAGGTTAGCCTCTTCATCTCCTCCCATTCTTAAATTTTCAAAATCTTCTCCCTTTTTCCAAAATATTCTTATGTTTGCAATCTTTTCAAAACCTTTTTCTTAAAAATATCTTTCGCCCTTAGTGGCTTTTCTTCAAAAGTTTAGACACCGTTAATTGTCGAAACGAGTGGTTATACCCCACGATTTTGAAATTGATTGATAATAACAAGATCTTTTCCGTGTGAGAGAGCTAGTGGCATACTCGTTGATTTTATCCGAGTTGGAGCCCTTCTTTCATTTGCGATGCAAAGAACTTGTTTGTTCTCATGCTCAAGATCAATGGCTGAGTATTTCTCTCTAACGACAACAAAGTGTTTATTCGTTTTAAAAACGTTTTTCCCAAAAGCGGAACTACATTAGCTCTGACTTCTCCATTGCACCGAGGAGGTATGTAGGCCCAAAGCTTAACGCTTTGCCGAGCTTATTTTAAAAATAAAACAAACCCTTTTTAGCACACACACACAGATTTTCAAAAAGGTTCCCGTGGAGTACCACGGATATGAGGGGTGCTTAAAACCTTCCCCTTGTATAAACAACACCCGTACCTAAGATCACTTCTTTTTGTTTTAAAAACAAACTTTGGTTTTTTTCGTTCTTTTCCCTTTTCCTTTGGAAATAATAAAAGCGCGGTGGCGACTTTCACTGAAATATTGATTCGAGTCAATCCCATGGCTTCGATGTCAGATTTTCCCCGCTACAGAAAAAATGGCGACTTCACTGGGGATCCAGTTTTAAGTGTGTTAAGCCTATTTTTGTTTATCTGTGTGTTTTTATCTGTATATATTGTTGTGTACTTTGTTTGTTTATCTTCTTTTTTTTCTTTTTGGTGCTCGATGGTTCCTCTGTGATGAGATAAAGTCCTAACCCGGACTTTGGTGAGTAACTTGAGATAGGAGGTGGTAAGACCAATAGTCGCATGTCAGGAGCAATCCTTAACATGAGCGTCATATGGTGGAACCCCAATCAGTGGAGGCCTCATGGAAGGTAGTAGAGGTTGTTACGAACTATCGTAAGAACGCTATTACTTTCAATAGTGAGTGTCCGTAGAAGCTGAATGGCCTAGAACCTTTTTAACCAATCTAAGCCTTTTTAGGATGTAGTGCAGAAACAAGATCAAGTACCAATTTGAGCTTGTTGTCATGCGATACTACGCTCAGACGAGGTCTTTTTAGGCATATTATTGGCGCCCATGAGCAATTGTGCGTGCCGGTAGTATCCGATAGAAGATTGAAAACTCTGGGAACCTTTGTAGAACCCGTTCGGCAGGTACAAAATTCCCTAGTACATACCTTTGTGGGTGGTTCTTAACTTTGACTCCATGCTCGTGACGTCGAACCTTTGAACCCTGTTTGTGCGACCATGTGTGATCTTGATTGTGATTGATGCATAAACCATGCATCCATGCATTCATTTGATTTCCAAGGAACTCATAGGTCTTTCTTTGTAAACATCATAAGTTTCATCAAACTCAATGGATCTTGGGTGTCGATGAGGTGAAAACCTTAATCCACCAAAATGGATGATTGATCTTGATGATAACTTGATCAAAGCTTTGATCCAATATAGGATTTACCTCCTTCATGTTTTGATGTTTACAAAGTAATAACTTGAATTCTTTGAAAACCAAATAAATAAAAACAAAAAAAAAACAGCAATTGCATCATTTGCATACATACATCCAGGTTGTCCAGAAAACTTATTTCCGTCTGTCTCCATCTTCAGAGTGGTTTGCTTATCTGTCAAGTTGATTCCTCGACACATTGAACTAGAAGCATGAATTTGAAAAGTGTGGAAGAACTTCAACAAGACCAAGAGTTTCTAAGAGCAAAGGTCAGCGAGTTGAAAATTCAGATGAATCAAATTATGGAAAATCCTGCAAGTCTTGTTGAAGAAAGAATGCAACATTCCTCCGATTTTCCTAAAGCCAAGTGTTTCAGACAAGATAGCTCATCTTTGTTGCTGATTAGTCACTAGGCCTTGTTTCTGTACTGTTTGTATTTCCTTTATTGTGCTGTTTACTTTTAGACTTTGTTTGTTTATGAATGGTGATTTTAATGAAATGAGCATTGCATATTTTGAATTCATTTTCATCTACACTGTTTATGTTCATGCTTTCTTTTACAAAACTTTTTCTACCATTTTCTTTCTCTATCAAATTTGTGTTTTATGCAAAGATTGGAGGGAGGATGATGACAACGAAATACCCAAGTTGTTGAACTGTATGCTTTCGAATAAAACTTTGCTGATGATGTACAGGCATTGTTTCAATTCCCAAACACTGGAGAAATAAGGAAGTTAATCCCTTGTCAACCCCTCTGAGCCTTCGAAGTTGGAGTTTCTTTCTGTATGAAAAAACCCGCATTTTTAACCTGGGGCAGGGTAGTTCTCAATTAATTTGGCTGTGCATTCTATTTTAAGAGAATCATTCAGTACACCTTTCAACAAGTGCTTCAATCGCAAGCTTTCCTCCGCATACATCAAAGAAATGTTGGAGATGTCGATTAAAAGCCAATGATGGTTCATCATAATCATTAAGCAAGGCAGTCACTATCTTTCAAAAAAAAATGTATCAAAAAATGTATACAAAGAAAATCCTACTAAATCAAAACCAAAAACGACTTAGGCAAGAATCAAGGCATCCCGCTGACTGTAAGTTCAAAAATAAACAGTTCAGGCAAAAGTTAGGGATATATAAAAAGAAAAGATGAAAAAAAAGAGAAGTCAATAAATTCCTGAACAACACAATGTTGTGACTACCAAAAGGAAGAAGTGACTGCCATCTCAAAAGTTCTCTTTGCTTGTGAACTATCATCATTATCAAAGGTGCAATTCCAGAAGCCTCTTGGGACCTGAATGCATAAGTTGAATTAACTGAGTTTTAGGACTGGAGATCATCACGAAGATGGGGTGGGAACAATCAAATTTTGAGCCTTATATCCTTTGTTTCTTAAACCATGAACCAGGCCACGTTACAACCTATGAAAGACCTAATTGAGGCAAGGTTTGTTTGAAAGCATACTACAACAAGGTTGCGTGAGCTGACTCCCATGAGATTTTCCAATCATTTGTTTGATATCATGCCTTTGCTTTATCTTTCACTTTGAATGTCTTAACCTTTATGTTTTGACCAGTGATTCCATTTGCTTTACATCAATAGCATCTTTCCAAAAATGATTTTGATTTCAAAAATATTCTTTGAGCATTGCATTAAAATTACCATTCTTGAATGAACATTTTATTTTCAAGTAGGCACTCATTTTTCAGGAAGTTCAAACAGTCGAGAAACTTGATCAGTGATCCTATCAGGGGCACGTTATTTCAAGATCCTGTTGTTCATTCAAGATTTGTTTATCAGAATACCATTTCAAGACTTGTAATGGGGCAAGCCATCCCAACAATCATTTAAGAACTGAAGCCATGATCAGTTCATCCCCAATACATTCCAGCTGAAGCCATGATCAGTTAACTTGCAACAATTAGTGAATCAGGGGCAATCTTCTTCAGCAATCCCCAAGCAGTTTTATCAGCCCTTCTCAAAGGATCATTGTTTTGATACAGTTACCAGTGTAATAGAAGTATGTCCAAGCATCTTCTTCGTAAGCAGAATTGACAGAGTTCTCGTGTTGAGAAATCAGAGTTTTAATCATGCCTCACAAAAGAGTCTACCTCAGTTGTAACAAACAATTGCATTGCATTGATCATATATCATGCATAGAAAAATTCAACATCATGCATTGAAACAAATTTCATACTCATTTGCATTTTCCAAGGTCCTGTTGCTATCAACATCTTCACCTTGAGATCAAAATCCAACTTACTTGGCACCTATCCAAAACAGATACTTGTTTGTCTTGTCCGTCTAGTGTTGTTCCTAGATGTATCTTTTCTTCTTTTAGTGTCATTCCTGAAAGATTTCGATCATGTTTTATCTTGATTGTCTTTGATCATGCTTTATCCTGGTCACTTACACCATGTTTTATCTTGTTTCCCTTCAATCATGTTTTATCTTGATTGTCTCTAATCATGCTTTATCCTGATCGCTTTCGACCATGTTTTATCTTGGTTATCTAATCATGTTTTACCTTGATTGTCATTTGGTATTTTTCAATCATGTTTTACCTTGATTGTCATTTGATGTTATCCAATCATGTTTTACCTTGATTATCCCTTAATGACATCTAATCATGTTTTACCTTGATTGTTCGTTGATGATTATCCAATCATGTTTTACCTTGATTGTCCGTTGATGATTATCCAATCATGTTTTACCTTGATTATCCTTTGACGACATCCAATCATGTTTTACCTTGGTTGTCATATGATGTTGTCCAATCATGTTTTACCTTGATATTCATTTTGATGTAGCCACATTCATGTAGGCCTCAGATATTCTCTTCTCGAAGTTCAATCATGTTTTATCTTGAAAGCTTCTGTCGAGAGTTTCTTTCTTTTGTGAAGTCCGATTCTATTCCTAGATGACGTATACCTTTTCCCCCAGTGGAATCCTTTCTTATCTCCCCAGTGGTATTATATTCCCCTCTATTTCATAATCATACTTGATGCATCCATTAGCATCGCATTATACCTTAGGTTCAAAAATTGTGTGTTTTATATTTAAGTCTCTTCAATTACGTCGAGCTGAGGATTTTAACCCTCACATCTCCGGAAAGAAGAAACTTAAATAGGGGCATCTGTCATACCCCAATTTTTGACCCTAAGATCATACATCATTTGCATTTCAATCATTAATCAAGATCACAATCTTGAGATTTCATTTTTCGGTGTTATGTTCGCTTCGTCTTTGAGGGGAACTATCAAGCACCTAATTTTCTTTAATTTGTTTTATACTAACCCAAATACCAAAAAACATTGCTTTGTTTCTTTGTAGGATTTTGTTTTGTAGGTACCAAGCCAAGACATGCAATAAACAAGGCATTTTTCACATTTTTGACTGATGAAATCGATTTCCCTACTGGGTAAATCGATTAACCTGCAGCAATCTTCACCAAAATCACATTCTGGACAGCATGAAATCGATTTCCCTCCTGGGCAAATCGATTTCCCTAGTGTATTTTGCGCCAATTTCTCTTCTGGAACAGAGTGAAATCGATTTCACTCCTGGGGAAATCGATTTCCTGTGCGCAAAATTCAAAAAAAATATAAGGAGGGAAGCTTGACATCATTTTGGCACCTTTTTATTTGATCATTTTATCAATTTTCCACCTCATCAAAATTAACTCATTCATTAAACCCACTTTAACCTCATTTTACCATTTTTACCATTTAATTGCCACTTTAATCACCAATTAAACACAAGCTAATTACCAAACACAAAAAGACCAATTTGCCACTACTCTTGCTCCAATTCTATAAATAGAGCCCTCTACTCTCTCATTTCTCAAGCTTTTGATAGCCAAAAAAGTTCTTGCAAATTCATTTCTCAAGCTTTTGATAGCCAAAAAAGTTCTTGCAAATTCATTTCTCAAGCTTTTGAGAGCCAAAAAACCTCTTGCAATTTCTCTCCTCATTCCTACCAAATTCACCAAAGCTCTTCATTCTTTCATAAAGTTTGTGAGTTACATCTTGAACCTCACAAACTTTGAGCTAAACCACCATCCATTTCACTTTTTTTTCTTCAATTGTTGAGAGATCAAGATTTGTGTTGGTGATTCTTGAAGTAGATCCAAGTTTTGTTCAAGATTTGGTAAATTTTCTTCATCCTTTTTGTATATCATGATGTAGATCTTTGTTGCTTGTGTGTGATGCATCTTTGATGCTATATTGGTGCTATTTGATGGTGATTTGATGGAAAATTCGTGCTCCAATTGATGTTTGATCATAAGGTGTTTGTACATTTGTTCAAGTCAAGTTTTATGCCTCTAAATGCTGTTTTTGCTGATTTTTACACTGAGGAAATCGATTTCCTTAAGGCTGAAATCGATTTCCTGCTGAGCGTGACTTGTTTTTTTTGAAAACTGCACTATGGAAATCGATTTCCCTCTGCATGAAATCGATTTCCTGCTGGCAGAATGTGTTTTTTTGCCTTTTTTATGCTTGTTTTGGCTTCCTACTTCCTCCACTTCATTAATATCATTGGATCTAGGATGTTGATAGGTTTGAAATGACCTAATCCATAATATTAGATGAATGATATTAATGATAGTATGAGTTGATTATCTTTTGTGAATTTTATTCTTATTCCTCCATTTCATTAATATCATTGGATCTAGGATGTTGATAGGTTTGAAAGAACCAAATCCATAATATTAGATGAATGATATTAATGATAGTGTGAGTTGATTATCTGTATGCATTTTATCTTCTCCTTCTCCTTTTTTTCTTTTGGTCGATGAAAGTCTTAATGCCTTGAGAATTCTTATGGATTCTTGGTGAAGACTAGATCACTCACCTATTTTCTTTTCGTGCGGTATTGCTTTCGGAAGGCGATCTACATATCGTTCTTCTCGCATGCATTAGCACATAAAGTTTTGACCGGCCTCGTTGTAGGGTGATTTCTATATAAATCACTTGGCGATCTGCTTAACATAGCGCAATATTTCGTGTCCCGAATAAAAGATCCAATATGGAAGAGAATTGTATGCGGTTGATTTAAGACTTGTGGAGGTTTTTATCGTGTAGTCGCTATGATTTTATCAAGCTTCTGATAAACCCCATTGAATTTAAATCCGAGTACATCATTCACTCACCATAGATTTTTCTACTAACTTTGATAACATACTTGACAAGTTTCAAGATGGTTATCTTTAACACTTAACAACTAACTTTAATTTCCGCACCTTTACTATACCGCTCTTTATGTTACCGCTCTTTATATTACCGCTCTTTATATTTCTCGCTTTATCGCTTTACTTTATCATTTCATCATATTTACTTTCCGTCATTTTCTCTTTGTCCACTTGGACATATGTTTATGCTTCTGTTATTTTTCTTTTGTCCACTTGGGCCATACTTTATTCTTTTGCTAAAACACTAATAAATAACCGAAAATCTAAAAAACACATAAGGCTCTCTTTGGACTATTGGTTACTATCCCTAGCATTTTGGAGATTCGGACTTATGGACCTAGTACCTCTGGACTCATTCTATTGCTATCCTGTGATGGTTTTGTCTGTCTGGCATTGTTCTGTTGTATGTTTATGAATGCAGGTATTTCCTTCAAAGCCCTTGATGGTTAATTCCAAGGCATTGATATAAGGATTTTACTCGAAAACAGCCGTTACTCTGCCCGATTTTCGTCGGAATCTTAATGTTCTTAATGAAAAATGGTGCTAAGACAATAAGTTCATCTGGATCCCCAAGTGTTAATGTGTTGGTATTGATAAATCCAAAGGATGGGAAAACTACCTTGGCTCTTAATGTCAAGTGTTGGCTTCTTATTCGGTTAGACCGTTTCTTTCCTTAGCTTTTATTTTATGCATTAGGTTAGCCTCTTCATCTCCTCCCATTCTTAAATTTTCAAAATCTTCTCCCTTTTTCCAAAATATTCTTATGTTTGCAATCTTTTCAAAACCTTTTTCTTAAAAATATCTTTCGCCCTTAGTGGCTTTTCTTCAAAAGTTTAGACACCGTTAATTGTCGAAACGAGTGGTTATACCCCACGATTTTGAAATTGATTGATAATAACAAGATCTTTTCCGTGTGAGAGAGCTAGTGGCATACTCGTTGATTTTATCCGAGTTGGAGCCCTTCTTTCATTTGCGATGCAAAGAACTTGTTTGTTCTCATGCTCAAGATCAATGGCTGAGTATTTCTCTCTAACGACAACAAAGTGTTTATTCGTTTTAAAAACGTTTTTCCCAAAAGCGGAACTACATTAGCTCTGACTTCTCCATTGCACCGAGGAGGTATGTAGGCCCAAAGCTTAACGCTTTGCCGAGCTTATTTTAAAAATAAAACAAACCCTTTTTAGCACACACACACAGATTTTCAAAAAGGTTCCCGTGGAGTACCACGGATATGAGGGGTGCTTAAAACCTTCCCCTTGTATAAACAACACCCGTACCTAAGATCACTTCTTTTTGTTTTAAAAACAAACTTTGGTTTTTTTCGTTCTTTTCCCTTTTCCTTTGGAAATAATAAAAGCGCGGTGGCGACTTTCACTGAAATATTGATTCGAGTCAATCCCATGGCTTCGATGTCAGATTTTCCCCGCTACAGAAAAAATGGCGACTTCACTGGGGATCCAGTTTTAAGTGTGTTAAGCCTATTTTTGTTTATCTGTGTGTTTTTATCTGTATATATTGTTGTGTACTTTGTTTGTTTATCTTCTTTTTTTTCTTTTTGGTGCTCGATGGTTCCTCTGTGATGAGATAAAGTCCTAACCCGGACTTTGGTGAGTAACTTGAGATAGGAGGTGGTAAGACCAATAGTCGCATGTCAGGAGCAATCCTTAACATGAGCGTCATATGGTGGAACCCCAATCAGTGGAGGCCTCATGGAAGGTAGTAGAGGTTGTTACGAACTATCGTAAGAACGCTATTACTTTCAATAGTGAGTGTCCGTAGAAGCTGAATGGCCTAGAACCTTTTTAACCAATCTAAGCCTTTTTAGGATGTAGTGCAGAAACAAGATCAAGTACCAATTTGAGCTTGTTGTCATGCGATACTACGCTCAGACGAGGTCTTTTTAGGCATATTATTGGCGCCCATGAGCAATTGTGCGTGCCGGTAGTATCCGATAGAAGATTGAAAACTCTGGGAACCTTTGTAGAACCCGTTCGGCAGGTACAAAATTCCCTAGTACATACCTTTGTGGGTGGTTCTTAACTTTGACTCCATGCTCGTGACGTCGAACCTTTGAACCCTGTTTGTGCGACCATGTGTGATCTTGATTGTGATTGATGCATAAACCATGCATCCATGCATTCATTTGATTTCCAAGGAACTCATAGGTCTTTCTTTGTAAACATCATAAGTTTCATCAAACTCAATGGATCTTGGGTGTCGATGAGGTGAAAACCTTAATCCACCAAAATGGATGATTGATCTTGATGATAACTTGATCAAAGCTTTGATCCAATATAGGATTTACCTCCTTCATGTTTTGATGTTTACAAAGTAATAACTTGAATTCTTTGAAAACCAAATAAATAAAAACAAAAAAAAAACAGCAATTGCATCATTTGCATACATACATCCAGGTTGTCCAGAAAACTTATTTCCGTCTGTCTCCATCTTCAGAGTGGTTTGCTTATCTGTCAAGTTGATTCCTCGACACATTGAACTAGAAGCATGAATTTGAAAAGTGTGGAAGAACTTCAACAAGACCAAGAGTTTCTAAGAGCAAAGGTCAGCGAGTTGAAAATTCAGATGAATCAAATTATGGAAAATCCTGCAAGTCTTGTTGAAGAAAGAATGCAACATTCCTCCGATTTTCCTAAAGCCAAGTGTTTCAGACAAGATAGCTCATCTTTGTTGCTGATTAGTCACTAGGCCTTGTTTCTGTACTGTTTGTATTTCCTTTATTGTGCTGTTTACTTTTAGACTTTGTTTGTTTATGAATGGTGATTTTAATGAAATGAGCATTGCATATTTTGAATTCATTTTCATCTACACTGTTTATGTTCATGCTTTCTTTTACAAAACTTTTTCTACCATTTTCTTTCTCTATCAAATTTGTGTTTTATGCAAAGATTGGAGGGAGGATGATGACAACGAAATACCCAAGTTGTTGAACTGTATGCTTTCGAATAAAACTTTGCTGATGATGTACAGGCATTGTTTCAATTCCCAAACACTGGAGAAATAAGGAAGTTAATCCCTTGTCAACCCCTCTGAGCCTTCGAAGTTGGAGTTTCTTTCTGTATGAAAAAACCCGCATTTTTAACCTGGGGCAGGGTAGTTCTCAATTAATTTGGCTGTGCATTCTATTTTAAGAGAATCATTCAGTACACCTTTCAACAAGTGCTTCAATCGCAAGCTTTCCTCCGCATACATCAAAGAAATGTTGGAGATGTCGATTAAAAGCCAATGATGGTTCATCATAATCATTAAGCAAGGCAGTCACTATCTTTCAAAAAAAAATGTATCAAAAAATGTATACAAAGAAAATCCTACTAAATCAAAACCAAAAACGACTTAGGCAAGAATCAAGGCATCCCGCTGACTGTAAGTTCAAAAATAAACAGTTCAGGCAAAAGTTAGGGATATATAAAAAGAAAAGATGAAAAAAAAGAGAAGTCAATAAATTCCTGAACAACACAATGTTGTGACTACCAAAAGGAAGAAGTGACTGCCATCTCAAAAGTTCTCTTTGCTTGTGAACTATCATCATTATCAAAGGTGCAATTCCAGAAGCCTCTTGGGACCTGAATGCATAAGTTGAATTAACTGAGTTTTAGGACTGGAGATCATCACGAAGATGGGGTGGGAACAATCAAATTTTGAGCCTTATATCCTTTGTTTCTTAAACCATGAACCAGGCCACGTTACAACCTATGAAAGACCTAATTGAGGCAAGGTTTGTTTGAAAGCATACTACAACAAGGTTGCGTGAGCTGACTCCCATGAGATTTTCCAATCATTTGTTTGATATCATGCCTTTGCTTTATCTTTCACTTTGAATGTCTTAACCTTTATGTTTTGACCAGTGATTCCATTTGCTTTACATCAATAGCATCTTTCCAAAAATGATTTTGATTTCAAAAATATTCTTTGAGCATTGCATTAAAATTACCATTCTTGAATGAACATTTTATTTTCAAGTAGGCACTCATTTTTCAGGAAGTTCAAACAGTCGAGAAACTTGATCAGTGATCCTATCAGGGGCACGTTATTTCAAGATCCTGTTGTTCATTCAAGATTTGTTTATCAGAATACCATTTCAAGACTTGTAATGGGGCAAGCCATCCCAACAATCATTTAAGAACTGAAGCCATGATCAGTTCATCCCCAATACATTCCAGCTGAAGCCATGATCAGTTAACTTGCAACAATTAGTGAATCAGGGGCAATCTTCTTCAGCAATCCCCAAGCAGTTTTATCAGCCCTTCTCAAAGGATCATTGTTTTGATACAGTTACCAGTGTAATAGAAGTATGTCCAAGCATCTTCTTCGTAAGCAGAATTGACAGAGTTCTCGTGTTGAGAAATCAGAGTTTTAATCATGCCTCACAAAAGAGTCTACCTCAGTTGTAACAAACAATTGCATTGCATTGATCATATATCATGCATAGAAAAATTCAACATCATGCATTGAAACAAATTTCATACTCATTTGCATTTTCCAAGGTCCTGTTGCTATCAACATCTTCACCTTGAGATCAAAATCCAACTTACTTGGCACCTATCCAAAACAGATACTTGTTTGTCTTGTCCGTCTAGTGTTGTTCCTAGATGTATCTTTTCTTCTTTTAGTGTCATTCCTGAAAGATTTCGATCATGTTTTATCTTGATTGTCTTTGATCATGCTTTATCCTGGTCACTTACACCATGTTTTATCTTGTTTCCCTTCAATCATGTTTTATCTTGATTGTCTCTAATCATGCTTTATCCTGATCGCTTTCGACCATGTTTTATCTTGGTTATCTAATCATGTTTTACCTTGATTGTCATTTGGTATTTTTCAATCATGTTTTACCTTGATTGTCATTTGATGTTATCCAATCATGTTTTACCTTGATTATCCCTTAATGACATCTAATCATGTTTTACCTTGATTGTTCGTTGATGATTATCCAATCATGTTTTACCTTGATTGTCCGTTGATGATTATCCAATCATGTTTTACCTTGATTATCCTTTGACGACATCCAATCATGTTTTACCTTGGTTGTCATATGATGTTGTCCAATCATGTTTTACCTTGATATTCATTTTGATGTAGCCACATTCATGTAGGCCTCAGATATTCTCTTCTCGAAGTTCAATCATGTTTTATCTTGAAAGCTTCTGTCGAGAGTTTCTTTCTTTTGTGAAGTCCGATTCTATTCCTAGATGACGTATACCTTTTCCCCCAGTGGAATCCTTTCTTATCTCCCCAGTGGTATTATATTCCCCTCTATTTCATAATCATACTTGATGCATCCATTAGCATCGCATTATACCTTAGGTTCAAAAATTGTGTGTTTTATATTTAAGTCTCTTCAATTACGTCGAGCTGAGGATTTTAACCCTCACATCTCCGGAAAGAAGAAACTTAAATAGGGGCATCTGTCATACCCCAATTTTTGACCCTAAGATCATACATCATTTGCATTTCAATCATTAATCAAGATCACAATCTTGAGATTTCATTTTTCGGTGTTATGTTCGCTTCGTCTTTGAGGGGAACTATCAAGCACCTAATTTTCTTTAATTTGTTTTATACTAACCCAAATACCAAAAAACATTGCTTTGTTTCTTTGTAGGATTTTGTTTTGTAGGTACCAAGCCAAGACATGCAATAAACAAGGCATTTTTCACATTTTTGACTGATGAAATCGATTTCCCTACTGGGTAAATCGATTAACCTGCAGCAATCTTCACCAAAATCACATTCTGGACAGCATGAAATCGATTTCCCTCCTGGGCAAATCGATTTCCCTAGTGTATTTTGCGCCAATTTCTCTTCTGGAACAGAGTGAAATCGATTTCACTCCTGGGGAAATCGATTTCCTGTGCGCAAAATTCAAAAAAAATATAAGGAGGGAAGCTTGACATCATTTTGGCACCTTTTTATTTGATCATTTTATCAATTTTCCACCTCATCAAAATTAACTCATTCATTAAACCCACTTTAACCTCATTTTACCATTTTTACCATTTAATTGCCACTTTAATCACCAATTAAACACAAGCTAATTACCAAACACAAAAAGACCAATTTGCCACTACTCTTGCTCCAATTCTATAAATAGAGCCCTCTACTCTCTCATTTCTCAAGCTTTTGATAGCCAAAAAAGTTCTTGCAAATTCATTTCTCAAGCTTTTGATAGCCAAAAAAGTTCTTGCAAATTCATTTCTCAAGCTTTTGAGAGCCAAAAAACCTCTTGCAATTTCTCTCCTCATTCCTACCAAATTCACCAAAGCTCTTCATTCTTTCATAAAGTTTGTGAGTTACATCTTGAACCTCACAAACTTTGAGCTAAACCACCATCCATTTCACTTTTTTTTCTTCAATTGTTGAGAGATCAAGATTTGTGTTGGTGATTCTTGAAGTAGATCCAAGTTTTGTTCAAGATTTGGTAAATTTTCTTCATCCTTTTTGTATATCATGATGTAGATCTTTGTTGCTTGTGTGTGATGCATCTTTGATGCTATATTGGTGCTATTTGATGGTGATTTGATGGAAAATTCGTGCTCCAATTGATGTTTGATCATAAGGTGTTTGTACATTTGTTCAAGTCAAGTTTTATGCCTCTAAATGCTGTTTTTGCTGATTTTTACACTGAGGAAATCGATTTCCTTAAGGCTGAAATCGATTTCCTGCTGAGCGTGACTTGTTTTTTTTGAAAACTGCACTATGGAAATCGATTTCCCTCTGCATGAAATCGATTTCCTGCTGGCAGAATGTGTTTTTTTGCCTTTTTTATGCTTGTTTTGGCTTCCTACTTCCTCCACTTCATTAATATCATTGGATCTAGGATGTTGATAGGTTTGAAATGACCTAATCCATAATATTAGATGAATGATATTAATGATAGTATGAGTTGATTATCTTTTGTGAATTTTATTCTTATTCCTCCATTTCATTAATATCATTGGATCTAGGATGTTGATAGGTTTGAAAGAACCAAATCCATAATATTAGATGAATGATATTAATGATAGTGTGAGTTGATTATCTGTATGCATTTTATCTTCTCCTTCTCCTTTTTTTCTTTTGGTCGATGAAAGTCTTAATGCCTTGAGAATTCTTATGGATTCTTGGTGAAGACTAGATCACTCACCTATTTTCTTTTCGTGCGGTATTGCTTTCGGAAGGCGATCTACATATCGTTCTTCTCGCATGCATTAGCACATAAAGTTTTGACCGGCCTCGTTGTAGGGTGATTTCTATATAAATCACTTGGCGATCTGCTTAACATAGCGCAATATTTCGTGTCCCGAATAAAAGATCCAATATGGAAGAGAATTGTATGCGGTTGATTTAAGACTTGTGGAGGTTTTTATCGTGTAGTCGCTATGATTTTATCAAGCTTCTGATAAACCCCATTGAATTTAAATCCGAGTACATCATTCACTCACCATAGATTTTTCTACTAACTTTGATAACATACTTGACAAGTTTCAAGATGGTTATCTTTAACACTTAACAACTAACTTTAATTTCCGCACCTTTACTATACCGCTCTTTATGTTACCGCTCTTTATATTACCGCTCTTTATATTTCTCGCTTTATCGCTTTACTTTATCATTTCATCATATTTACTTTCCGTCATTTTCTCTTTGTCCACTTGGACATATGTTTATGCTTCTGTTATTTTTCTTTTGTCCACTTGGGCCATACTTTATTCTTTTGCTAAAACACTAATAAATAACCGAAAATCTAAAAAACACATAAGGCTCTCTTTGGACTATTGGTTACTATCCCTAGCATTTTGGAGATTCGGACTTATGGACCTAGTACCTCTGGACTCATTCTATTGCTATCCTGTGATGGTTTTGTCTGTCTGGCATTGTTCTGTTGTATGTTTATGAATGCAGGTATTTCCTTCAAAGCCCTTGATGGTTAATTCCAAGGCATTGATATAAGGATTTTACTCGAAAACAGCCGTTACTCTGCCCGATTTTCGTCGGAATCTTAATGTTCTTAATGAAAAATGGTGCTAAGACAATAAGTTCATCTGGATCCCCAAGTGTTAATGTGTTGGTATTGATAAATCCAAAGGATGGGAAAACTACCTTGGCTCTTAATGTCAAGTGTTGGCTTCTTATTCGGTTAGACCGTTTCTTTCCTTAGCTTTTATTTTATGCATTAGGTTAGCCTCTTCATCTCCTCCCATTCTTAAATTTTCAAAATCTTCTCCCTTTTTCCAAAATATTCTTATGTTTGCAATCTTTTCAAAACCTTTTTCTTAAAAATATCTTTCGCCCTTAGTGGCTTTTCTTCAAAAGTTTAGACACCGTTAATTGTCGAAACGAGTGGTTATACCCCACGATTTTGAAATTGATTGATAATAACAAGATCTTTTCCGTGTGAGAGAGCTAGTGGCATACTCGTTGATTTTATCCGAGTTGGAGCCCTTCTTTCATTTGCGATGCAAAGAACTTGTTTGTTCTCATGCTCAAGATCAATGGCTGAGTATTTCTCTCTAACGACAACAAAGTGTTTATTCGTTTTAAAAACGTTTTTCCCAAAAGCGGAACTACATTAGCTCTGACTTCTCCATTGCACCGAGGAGGTATGTAGGCCCAAAGCTTAACGCTTTGCCGAGCTTATTTTAAAAATAAAACAAACCCTTTTTAGCACACACACACAGATTTTCAAAAAGGTTCCCGTGGAGTACCACGGATATGAGGGGTGCTTAAAACCTTCCCCTTGTATAAACAACACCCGTACCTAAGATCACTTCTTTTTGTTTTAAAAACAAACTTTGGTTTTTTTCGTTCTTTTCCCTTTTCCTTTGGAAATAATAAAAGCGCGGTGGCGACTTTCACTGAAATATTGATTCGAGTCAATCCCATGGCTTCGATGTCAGATTTTCCCCGCTACAGAAAAAATGGCGACTTCACTGGGGATCCAGTTTTAAGTGTGTTAAGCCTATTTTTGTTTATCTGTGTGTTTTTATCTGTATATATTGTTGTGTACTTTGTTTGTTTATCTTCTTTTTTTTCTTTTTGGTGCTCGATGGTTCCTCTGTGATGAGATAAAGTCCTAACCCGGACTTTGGTGAGTAACTTGAGATAGGAGGTGGTAAGACCAATAGTCGCATGTCAGGAGCAATCCTTAACATGAGCGTCATATGGTGGAACCCCAATCAGTGGAGGCCTCATGGAAGGTAGTAGAGGTTGTTACGAACTATCGTAAGAACGCTATTACTTTCAATAGTGAGTGTCCGTAGAAGCTGAATGGCCTAGAACCTTTTTAACCAATCTAAGCCTTTTTAGGATGTAGTGCAGAAACAAGATCAAGTACCAATTTGAGCTTGTTGTCATGCGATACTACGCTCAGACGAGGTCTTTTTAGGCATATTATTGGCGCCCATGAGCAATTGTGCGTGCCGGTAGTATCCGATAGAAGATTGAAAACTCTGGGAACCTTTGTAGAACCCGTTCGGCAGGTACAAAATTCCCTAGTACATACCTTTGTGGGTGGTTCTTAACTTTGACTCCATGCTCGTGACGTCGAACCTTTGAACCCTGTTTGTGCGACCATGTGTGATCTTGATTGTGATTGATGCATAAACCATGCATCCATGCATTCATTTGATTTCCAAGGAACTCATAGGTCTTTCTTTGTAAACATCATAAGTTTCATCAAACTCAATGGATCTTGGGTGTCGATGAGGTGAAAACCTTAATCCACCAAAATGGATGATTGATCTTGATGATAACTTGATCAAAGCTTTGATCCAATATAGGATTTACCTCCTTCATGTTTTGATGTTTACAAAGTAATAACTTGAATTCTTTGAAAACCAAATAAATAAAAACAAAAAAAAAAACAGCAATTGCATCATTTGCATACATACATCCAGGTTGTCCAGAAAACTTATTTCCGTCTGTCTCCATCTTCAGAGTGGTTTGCTTATCTGTCAAGTTGATTCCTCGACACATTGAACTAGAAGCATGAATTTGAAAAGTATGGAAGAACTTCAACAAGACCAAGAGTTTCTAAGAGCAAAGGTCAGCGAGTTGAAAATTCAGATGAATCAAATTATGGAAAATCCTGCAAGTCTTGTTAAAGAAAGAATGCAACATTCCTCTGATTTTCCTAAAGCCAAGTGTTTCAGACAAGATAGCTCATCTTTGTTGCTGATTAGTCACTAGGCCTTGTTTCTGTACTGTTTGTATTTCCTTTATTGTGCTGTTTACTTTTAGACTTTGTTTGTTTCTGAATGGTGATTTTAATGAAATGAGCATTGCATATTTTGAATTCATTTTCATCTACACTGTTTATGTTCATGCTTTCTTTTACAAAACTTTTTCTACCATTTTCTTTCTCTATCAAATTTGTGTTTTATGCAAAGAGTGTTACTACTGCTAGCATCTTTGTGATCTGGAACTTGAAACTTTCTCCAGAGCAAATTGAAACTGAGCTTCATGGTTATCTCTCGACGCAAGGGAAATTGTCAGAACGCAACGATCCAACAAGTCACCACCCCAGCTAGCAACCTAACATTAATCAGAGTCATGTGTTAGTATCAGACACCACCAGACACATTCTTGTCATTTCATACAACACAACAACACCTTAAAATCAATCCAAACTTTAAATAATTTCAACTCATAAGTCACATAGTATTACATACCTGTACCAACATTCATCTCTACTCTTAGGCCATCTAATTGGAGGCTTAAAACCAACAGGAGGAGGAACTAAGCATTCCTTCCTCTCGAAAAATCGTAGGGCAATGTCGTTCCAACAAAGTAAGCCTATAGGTACCATTTTTTCTCCATCTCTACAAAAAACATTCATCCTCAAAACTCAATCAACAACACAACAACGAAATTCAAAGAGGTTTCTATTAGTATCAAATATGTATTATACCTTTGGATCTGTGCAAGGAGTATAGTCTTGGTAATCATTACCACATTCAGGGATATTAACTGGCTTAATTTGCAAAGTACCCGAGGATTGCGAAGAATCAAGTGTTTTCTGAATGGCACTGATGACACCAACACCTTCACTATCCGCAGATTTAAAAATTCCTTCACTCACCTGTAAACAACAACAATAATCACAAACCCTAAATTAAAAATACAGAAATCTGGGAAATCTGGGAATGAGTGAGTGAGAGAAGTGAGAATAAGAAATTTACTATGAATGAGTGAGTGAGAGAAGTGAGAACAAGAAATTTCTTCATCGAACACGACCCTGTTTCGATCCTCCATTCGTTCACCATCGAACACGATCCTCCATTCGTTCACCATCGAACACGATCCTCCATTCGTTCCTCTGACCGCTAAGTGCTTGGATGAATCGAGAGAAGGAGAGAGGCGAGTGATGAGAGGGAGAGGAGAAGCGGCTGAGTGTTTCTTTGAAGCGGCTGAGTGTTTCTATTAGGGTTAGACTTATTATTTAGTTTTCAATTTTTTTTCCTCTTTTCAATTTAAAAAAAATAGAAAAAGAGAGAAACTAATTAAAAAGAGGGAATCTAAAAAAAAGGGAAGTTCTGGCGGGATATATTTATTTGGGTTTGGGCTACAGTTTGAAGTGAAAATTATAATGCTACGGTTTTTATTTGCGGCTTAAAATATCTACAGTTTGTTAATCGTGGCAAATAAAGTAAAGGCCACAGTTTCACACTCCAGATTTAATTTTTCAAAACATATGTCAACGATTTAAAAACCATGGCCAAATCATATATGTGGCCACAGTTTATGAGTTGTGGAAAATTTTAGCGTGGCCGTAGGCCAAATTTCTAGTAGTGATATATATATATATATATATATATATATATATATATATATATATATATATATATATATATATATATATATATATATATATAACTCAAATAACCGCAAAGGTATAGAAACAGAAACATAATAGCAAAGGACTGGAAATTTCAACTACCACAATGCATAAAGTATACTATATATCCTTGCTAAGTCTAGTGTACTAAATTGAATATAAACAATTAACATTAGACAGTGAGTGTCATAAAGTAAAAAGATATAGACAATTAATTAATATTAGAAAGAATACACAATATGATACAACACATCACAAAAAATGCACAGCAAAAGATAAAACTGAACACAGTACGTATCAACGGCAATTTCTTTACGAGTGATTAACAGAAAATACAGCATTTCAACATTATTACCATATCTCAATTTCTCATTTTTCCAGAATCCGACGGCAACTCAAATAACAGCAGCAGCAATTAAGAGCAAACAATATTTCATAGATTTCAAATTTTCCAGTAACAATTAACACAAGTAAAAACAATAAATCTATACACCCAATTCCCCACATACAATTGTTCATAAGCCCCATTATAGGAGGAGAATCCCACCCTTACCTTGTCAATGGAAGAACCTCAATGGGTCTCCAATTGCATCTTCAATTGACACCATGAATAGAAATCTCCAAGTTCCTTCTTCTTCTTCTCCATAGTCTTGCCTCTTTCTCCTCTATTCTTGTTCTCTTCATTATGACCACTCTTCTCTTTCCAATTCTCTAAAACCCTAATATAAAATCCAATTTGGGCTTAGTGGTTAACAACTCTTCTTTATTTAATATCCTCCAAAATCAATTTAGGCCCAATAAGATAAATAACTTCAATTAAATCAAAATATCATTTTTATTAATATTCCAACGATATAATAAATTCCGACTTGTAAATAATATTATTCTTAATATTATTCTTCGGCCGTCCGACTAAAATCCGACATTTAACTTAATAAATTCAAATACGCTTCTTAAAATAACACCGACAATCCAAATTCGACCAATATATCATATTTCCGGTCTAATCTTAATTACTCAGAAAATTCCCAAAACATAAATATTATTCCAATAATATTTCTAATACTGAAAATATCAAAACTCTTGATTAAATATCAATCCGCTATCCCGAACTAATACCGACTAAATCGTCTCAAAATACAAAAGCTTCACTAAACACTCCGAACGTCTAGACTAAGCGAATAATCGAATTTCCGGGCGTTACATAAAGTCGTGATCACATATTATATAATTTTATTTAGGAGTTTAAAATTTATCCTTTCAAATTTGCAAGAATCCGAAATCGATTCCTACATAGCACCCTAGAGCTCTGTTCAAAACTAGAAAATATGTGATATGATAGTGTAATGTCTTGTGGTTATGGGTTGGATTTTCAACTAAAAAAAACTGATTAATTAGTCATGTAATACCCTAAACCTTAACTCTTAATATAAAATAATTAAACATTCGTTGAAGGATGTTATTCAAACAAAACATGCTTATTCTTTTCAGATAATTTTAAAAATATGCAGAAGAACTCATCAATTAACACATATTTCAATTTATCTCTTCAAGCTGAAATACTTAATTCAAATAACATAATCCATACATTAACTCAAATAAATTAAACAACTCATTATCCAATGTTACAGACTAAAACGATGGTAAAACAACAATAATAAAAAACGAAGAGAGCTTCATAGTCTTCTTCCAACTCACAACAACACTTACTCCTCCTGAGTATATGAACAATATTGCACAAACAACACCAAACAAACTACAAATGGGTGAGAACACGCTCAAATATATTAATGGTGTAAAAGAATGCAAGGGTAGCATATTCATCACATTCATCCAATACACAACTCATAATACAATAAACAAAACCACTTCACAATGCCTTTATGTATGCAATGTGACTCGCAACTCGACTCAATGCATATGGTACTAATTTGGACATCAGAGGTTTCTACCGATCTCGTCAACTCAACAATGGTTCCTCATTCGAATCAGGTCCCCACTTTTGAACCTCAAGCCCCCACATCTAAAATACATACTTATCATTGGTCCTCAGTTTTGAACCCGTGACTCGCCTCTTTCAACACTGACATGTATGATGATTGACATACAAATAATGCAACAAAATTTATGGTTCCACTACTAACAATATACAACATGCCATAAGGCATTCACAATAGTTCCCACTTCAAACTACACACCATCACAACAACACATATAATTATATTCACCGCACATAATTATATCAACTACATCACAACACAATATACATAATTATGAGTCACCTCTTATAATTATGCAATTAATTCAATTAATATTTAACCCATCAGAATATTACATCTTAATCAATTAAATTTGTCATCTACACTCAAACAACAACCAAACAACGACTACACGAGAAAAACAACAACGAAAAATGGACCAAACGCCCCAAAACAACACTTGACAGTCGTGACGACCGTCATCCAGCCTGTCATCACCTGGAGACCATTACGGTCTCACCGTCATCATGATTGTTGCACCCCAAAATTTGCCCATCTAATTTCATTTTTAAATTGGCTTATGTTGTCCCATTTCATCTACATTATCATCCCATCAGGTCATCAATAAGATCATGCATTTATCAATAACTGGGAAATGAGAGCAAGGATCATAGATGTAAGGATTCATTTGGGGCTCTTTGTAAATATTCACGTATTTATGGTCATCATTTGAACAAGATGTGTTGTGATATTCTCTGGCTATATTTTCCCTATTCTATCTTTCATCGATTCAAAGGGGTTCCTGAAGTTGATTGAGATACAGGAAATGACTCGTGGTTTGCGTAATAGGATGATGAGTTTATCTATCTTCTGATACATCAAGTTAAGGTCTTATGCATATTAAAGTCGCTTCAAGAACAAATTATTATGAATTTAAGATTCAATCAGGAGTGATCTAATTATTATGGAATTATGAAAAGTATACAATTGATTCAAAGGTCCTCATCAAGATTTGTGCGAACATCATTCGTATTTTCAAGAAAATTCTATCAATCGGCGGGATTCATTTATGATTAGCTCCTTGAAATTCAAGTCCACATTGCTAAGACATAATCAAAGTCATACAAAATGCATTCAAGGTGATATGCATAATCTCATTTTTTATTCAAAAAAAAGAAAAGAGGAAAAGATCCCTCTAAGAGTCAAAATTACATCAAGATTCAGAAGTCCCTCTCAAAATACAAAAAAACCAAAAGTTGACTAAGGTCAACAGTTGACTTTTAGTCAAACTGTTGACCATTGACCAGAATTTCACTTCCACCCTTCGGCTTATTCAGACTTCTATTTTCATTAATTATTCAAGCTTGCAAACTTTAAACCATCTTCCATCTTGTATCTTCAACTTCTGAACTTGCACACAAGCCCCATGCAAAAAAGGGTTGCACCAATAACCTGCACAACATAATTTAAGACTAATTTGGTTCGTTCCCGACTCACAATGGAGCTATCCAAAATTGATGCACCAAAGCCCTTGACCTGAAACAGTAACCTGCAAAGGATCCACCCATATCAGCAAGATTAAAACAAAATGAAGTTATTTCCAATGAACCAAACTCCCATACCCCATTCAAGACATCAAATTCAGCATACCATACACAAAACTAACCAACTATCAATAACAGAATGACTTTCACTAACAAGCCTGATCCTACAAACCATAACAGAATCCAAAACCTAAGTAACTAACTTTTCTAACTTTATAACCAATTCCTAACCATGTGTAACTACCTAACTAACTTCTAACCACTTTGTAACTGAAACTAACAGGCTATAACAGAAAAGAGAAGAAACAGAGTGGGAACTTACCTTCAAGACCGATTGGCTGCAACTCTATATAAACAGAGCTCTTCACCTTTTCAACCTCCCCTTCAATTCTCTTCAAATCACCCCTTGAATCCTTCACACCATTGTTCATATACACTCTCCACCTTTGTTCACAGATTCATCTCTTCTCACCACTTCTTGACCACTCTGTTCCCACTCTCTCCAATATTCATCATCTTCACCTTTCTTCACTTCCTAAAACCTTCATCGATCATCATTATCATTCTTTGTTTTTCACCATCAACCTGCAAAAAAAAAATCATCACAGAACGAACTTCATCTTCTCTCCATTCCAACCATCGAACCACCACACAAGCTTCTTCAATCTTCGTTTCATCTCACAACCCTCACTGCGAAGCCAGAACAACGACACCATCTCAATTTCTGCTCTGCAACATAGAATCAAGCCTATTCAGCGCCGCGAAAATCCGAAACAAAGAACAAAATTGAAAGAAGAAGAAGAGAAAGAAGAGGACCACGGGTGATACACACGAGAGGAGGAGAATCAACACAAAAGGCAAACCGAAGAGCAATCGAGATCTAACCTGAATAATTTCTCCGTTGTCTTGCGTTCACTTCGCGTCCAAGAACATCGCAGTCCCTCCATTGGTATTCTCTTCATCTCGCAAGCATCTTCCAACTCAGGTACGCGTCTAACTATACTCATCATTGTTCACTGATTGAATGTCGACGTTAGCACCATGGTTGTTTAGGGTTCCTCGCTCCTTCGTCAAGTCGGTGGTATGCGGTGGCGCCGTCGCCGTTTTCAGAGAGAGACGAGAGTCTGAGAATGAGGAATTGGGAACGACACTCAGCATCGAACCCTAAATCCCCTTCTTATTTCTTTCTTTTTTTATTTTATTTTTATTCATTTTATTCTTATTTTTAATAAGTTGTTCTAGTTATCTGAATTAATGTGATTAATTTAGGTTAATGTTGATTAATCTGGTTAATTGAAACAAAGCATTAAAGTCTGAATAATAATCTAATTGAACTCTTGGGCCGTATTGCTTTTCATCCCCCATGTGGCCCATTAAACCATTTTTGGTTGTCAGAAATGTTACAAAAAAACTCTGCTGGGCCACATTCAATGGGCCCTGCGCCCACTGCTCTTCACAATCTATGTTTCATTTTGCACCCCCCTGGTTCTATCATTTTGTTATTTAGATTAATTAGTTTCTTACCATTTCCTTGAGTAATTAATTTGCTAATTTTTCTTAATAATTCTTAGACTTTGACATAGAGAATGATCACAAAATTTTAGTTTAGGCTAATTATTTTATTTCTCTTTTGCTTGGTTTTGAATTCTTTTTCATATAAAAATCATAAAAATAAATAGTATCTTTTAAGTCATTTGTGCAATATTTTGAATCATGTTTTGTATTATATTTTCAAATGTTTCTCTTAGCCGTTTTACACTAATTTGGTATCATTTGTTTACTCGTATTTTACTTGTATTCTCGATCTCCGCTTATGCTTGTAATTTCGTTCATTTACTCCTAACTTTAGGTAGAGACCATGATAACATTAGGATCTAGAATTCCCATCATAACACTTAGGCTAGTTGTTCATTTTAGGCTAGTTTTCTCCCCTTTTCCTTTTCAACTTCAAAACATTAATAAAGGACGACGCGAATCATGCTAATGCCCTTTTTTAGTGTGAAAGAAATGACGGGGGCGTAGGCCCCGATGTATGTTCTTTCCCACTTAGCGGAAGAGAAATGATTGAGGTGTAGGCCTCGGTGTATTTCTCAACCGTTATTTAGAGAAACGATTGTGGCGTAGGCCTCGATGTGCATTCTCTAAATATTTAAAAACTATATTTTATTTAGAGAATCGATTATGGCGTAGGCCTCGATGTGTATTCTCTAAATATTCAAAAATTGTATTTCATTTAGAGAAACGATTGTGGCGTAGGCCTCGATGTGCATTCTCTAAATATTCAAAAAACTCTTTTTTTATGGCATGATTCAAGTCACAAATTAATTTCCCTTAAAAGACACCTAACCAAAAACACTTCAAAATATCTAATTAAGGCTCAGACTTAAACAAAGTAAGGAAGTGATGCGAAGCCTTGTAGTGGGTTTTCGTCCATCATGGAATTACACCTAAAAGACACAAACCAATTTTCTCTCTTCTCTCTCTTGCCTCCGAGGCATTCTTTCTCTTGCCTTCAGGGCATTCTTTCTCTTAATCGGACACGTTATTTCCGCTCCATTCCCAGCTTAAGACTCCAGAGGTCGAGCAGCGGAGTGCGAATGTAACTGTTCATCTAAAAAACACAAACAAACAAAAACTAAAGAGCCGAACTACGGCGCTCTGATTCCTGAAAAGGATACGTAGGCATTGGGTCGCGGGGCCTAAGCGAGCACAACTATTTAAAACCCTTATTTTCCCCGTGTTTCTTTTCTTTCATTTGCATGCATTCCCTTAGTAATTAAGCTTTAGATTTATACACCCTTAGAATAGAACAAACATAAGTGGATCCTGTGGAGTACCACAGACGTGAGGGGTGCTAATACCTTCCCCTTGCGTAACCGACTTCTTACCCGATCTTTGGTCGCAAGACCTTTTCTTATCCTTTCTTTATTCCAGGTTTTCTGATATTCCTTTCCCTCTTTGGGATAAATATATTGGTGGCGACTCTGTTGTTTCATTTTCGCGAGCGTGCGACAGCTGGCGACTCTGCTGGGGCCACTTCAATAACAGAATTTTATAACTCTCACCTTGTAACTACCAGTAACCACTTTCTAACTAACTACCAACAGATAACTGCCATAACCACTAAACAGATTCCTAACAGAATTCTAACTGAATCATAACAGAAAAATTGAGAAGAGTAACTAACCTGGAAACTCTATATAACTGGACTTTCACTCAGCTTCAAGTCTCTCCACCATTTTCACAAATCCTCCACCACTTCTGATTCATTCATCATCATCTTCATCTCTTTACTTCATCATCATCTTCTTCGTTCTTCATTCATCCTCTCCATCATTTCACCTTCATTCACCAACAATCTTTTCATTCATCAAACCTCACCCTCACCATCACATACTTCTGCAACTCTCTCAGCTCCAATCACCTCAATTCCCCCACCTCCATTCATCAATCAGATACAGCTCATCTTCATTACAAACTCTCTCAATATTCTACATCATCCCTGCAACACTCGGTTCAACTCTCTGCACTCAGAATCAAGGAACAAAGCAAAATCACATAGAAAAAGAAGCGAAGAAGAAGTAGATAGCAGAAGAAAGTCGAAAGGAAGAGAGGTATACCTGACGTGAAGTGTTCCTCGCGTTTATCTCGCCAGCATACAATCGTCGAAGAGCCACCGGAGCTACTCCGGTAGGTAAGTAGTTCCTTGACCTCTCTTCGATCTTCTTGATGCCATGTGGTAGACTTGTGTCCTTTGATTATTTTCCCCATGGTCTCGTTCCTTGATTCGCCACCATTACCGTTTAATTGAGATTTTAGTAAAACCTAGGGTTTCTAAACGCGTAGATTCGGTGAGATCGAGTTTAGGTTTGTGAAGAGGGAGTTTGAGTTTGATTTCTGGTAGGAAGAGGTCAGAGATGGTGGCTCACGGTGGTCGGCGGCGTAAATCGCTCGCCGGAAATCGCATTCGTGAGAGAACGAGGGGGAGAGAGCGTTGAGTGAGCTGGAGCGTCACATTTGAAACCCTAAGCCCTTTTCATGTTATTTTTCTTTAATCTGTTAATTTATTGGATTGATTAGGATTAATAGATGTTAATTGCTGGATTAGGTGATTAATCAATAATAATCTGGATCATACACTATGGGCCACGAATTGCTAAGTCACACACTCCTCAGGCCCGTTAACCACCACTTTTTGGTGGCTGAAGATAAAAAACAATAGAGATAGAACGTTGGGCCTGGATCGCTGTTAGCACCCCCTCTGTCCTGGGCCCAGCGTCATTATTTTTGGCACATAAGAGAAACTGAGCAAAAACGCCCTTTGGGCCTCTCTGAATGAGCCTGCGCCCTAATTGCTCATCACACCCATAATCTAATTCATACCCCCCTGACTCTTTGTTTAATTGGGAGATTTTAGATTTTCTTTTACTCTTTTTTTTTTAGTAATAAAAACTAATTTCTCTGTCATTTTTAGACTTTGATACACATTTTGACATATGAAAATAATCCATACAAAAATCTTAGTTTTAGGCTAACTCTTAATTCTTTTGCTTAATTAGAATTCTTGCTTTTGTCATATAAAAATTCTCATAAAAATAGTATCTTTTAATTCAATTTTGCACTATATTTTGAATCATTTGTTTTCATGTTTGGTGCTATATTTTCAAGTCATGCTTTTGTACTAATTTTGTACCATTGTCTACTTGTAATTTTTACTTGTAATTGTGGTTTCACTTGTGTGTTCCTTTAGAATTTTAGGACCCATAATCCATAACTTTTAGGTTAGTCTTCCCTTTGAAATCCTATAATTTAGGTAGACTTTAACTTGACAATTTAGGACTTAGAATCATCTTTTAGTTCATATTAGATTAGGTTCTTTTCCTTTTTCTTTTCAACTTTAAAACATTAATAAAGGACGACGCGAATCATGCTAATACCTTTTTTTTTAGTGTGAAGGAAATGATTGGGGCGTAGGCCCCGATGTATGTTCTTTCCCACTTAGCGGAAGAGAAATGATTGAGGCGTAGGCCTCGGTGTATTTCTTAACCGCTATTTAGAGAAACGATTGTGGCGTAGGCCTCGATGTGCATTCTCTAAATATCCAAAGCTTTGTATTTCTTAACCACTATTTAGAGAAACGATTGTGGCGTAGGCCTCGATGTGCGTTCTCTAAATATTCAAAAAAAAAACTCCTTTTTATGGCATGATTCAAGTCACAAATTAATTTCCCTTAAAAGACACCTAAACAAAAACACTTCAAAATATCTAATAAAGGCTCAGAGCTAATCAAAGTGAGGAAGTGATGCGATGCCTTGTAGTAGGTTTTCGTCCATCATGGAATCACACATAAAAGACACAAACCAATTTTCTCTCTTTTCTCTCTTGCCTCCGAGGCATTCTTTCTCTTGCCTTCAGGGCATTCTTTCTCCTAATCGGACACGTTATTTCCGCTCCATTCCCAGCTTAAGACTCCAGAGGTCGAGCAGCGGAGTGCGAATGTAACTGTTCAACTAAAAAATACAAAAACAAACAAAAACTAAAGAGCCGAACTACGGCGCTCTGATTCCTGAAAAGGATACGTAGGCATTAGGTCGCGGGGCCTAAGCGAGCACAATTATTTATAAACCTTATTTTCCCCGTGTTTCTTTTCTTTCATTTGCATGCATTCCCTTAGCATTAAGCTTTAGATTTATACACCCTTTAGATAGCAACAAACATAGGTGGATACCATCGAGTACGATGGGCGTGAGGGGTGCTAGTACCTTCCCCTCGCGTAACCGACTTCTTACCCTATCTCTGGTCGCAAGACCTTTTCTTATCCATTCCTTATTCCAGGTTTTCTGATATTCCTTTCCCTCTTTGGGATAAATATATTGGTGGCGACTCTGTTGTTTCATTTTCGCGAGCGTGCGACAGCTGGCGACTCTGCTGGGGATCTAGCTTAGTCGATCCTAGCTTTTGTTTGTTTTCTTTTCTTTGGGTGTTTATTTATTGCTTTATTGCTTTATTGCTTTATTGCTTTATTTCTTTATGTATCGCATTTTATTTTCATATACTATGATTATTATTATGCTGTTCTGTTGGGATGGGATGTTACTGATTTGAGGTAAAAGGCCCAATACCCAGGCCAGAGTGACACATAGGATACCTAGGATAGAGTGGATAGTCATGACGCCGATGAGATGTCAGGTCTTGTCTAGTGCGATCATGAGACCCACGCCCAGTCGAGGTTCAAATGGGGTATCATCGTTGGCATGTAGATGCAACAATGGTGGTATCTCAGGAGAACTGATAACGCTGGTTGCCATATTGACCTACCCTGACCTAGACTACACCCGTGAGTGGGGAGGGAATCATATTCTTAACATGTACAGGTACATGTTCTGTTGGTGACTATTGGTCCTCCTGGTACTCAAAAGAACGTCGAACCTTTGATCTTGGAACATTTGACTTATACAGAAGCTATACATCAGTTATCTATCAGAATCAACGTCGAACCTCCGAATCTGGAGGATTCGACCTTATTTGACTTATGCAAAGGTTATCTATCAGAATCAACGTCGAACCTCTGAATCTGGAGGGTTCGACCATCCTTGACTTATGCACAAGTTATTTATCAAAGCAACGTCGAACCTCTGAATCTGGAGGATTCGACCATATCTTATTGGCCATGAGAAGTTGTTTTCCAAGAGGCCTTGATCCTTGATCCTGATTTATGTTGCATTTGCATCTTCATTAACATTTTTACATTCATGCATGTGCATCCATGGTTACCAAGACTCTTACCACTCTTCCTCTCCATCAGATCAGTCAAAACGATTCCTCCACACCGATATCTGACAAGAGCTCACAGAAGAAGAATCATGGAGAACTATGAACAAGATCAAGCTGCCATTAGGGAAGAGATGGATCAAATGAAAACTAAGGTCGATGCTATCCTGGAAGCTATCCAAGCCTTGCGAACTGAAAGGGTTCCTGCTACACAAGAGATTCCCGTTGTTGGTAACCAAGCTGCTGCTAGCCAACTTGAGGTCGTTCCACCTTCTTCTACTCCATTTGAGTTCCAAGCAAGGACTAATGCTACTCTTGGGATGCCATTCAACTTCATGACTGTTGATACCCTTGGAGCTCCAAACCAAGGTGGGACTATACCCGTGACTTGTGGAGCAATGACTATGGCTGATCCCGTCTTCCCATTCCCTGTGCCACCTTCTCAAACAGAGATTCCTATTCCTGCTTTCTGTGGTACTCGTTCTGCTAATCCAGAAATGCAAACAATACCAACTGCTGAAAGAGCTCGACCCGTTGAGAAATCTGCTGAGAAGTACAAAATCCTTGAGGAAAGAATTCGAGCCATTGAAGGATTTAGTGCCTATGGGATGGATGCTGAGGATATGTGTCTAGTTCCTAATCTGGTTGTCCCTCCTAAGTTCAAGACTCCCGACTTCCAGAAGTACAAGGGTTTGAGCTGTCCGAAGAGCCATATCATCATGTATTGTCGTAAGATGGCTTCTCACATCCACAACGACTCATTGCTCATTCACTGCTTCCAAGATAGCTTGTCTGGGGCATCTCTGAACTGGTATATGAATCTGGAGCGTAATAGAATCCGATCTTGGAAGGATTTGTCTGATGCTTTCCTCAAGCAATATCAGTATAACATTGACATGGCACCGACTAGGTTGCAACTTCAAAATCAAGTGCAAAGGACCAATGAGACATTCAAAGA
Source organism: Vicia villosa (assembly GCF_029867415.1). Lineage (NCBI taxonomy): Eukaryota > Viridiplantae > Streptophyta > Magnoliopsida > Fabales > Fabaceae > Vicia > Vicia villosa. Next base: position 184,242,053 of record NC_081182.1, on the reverse strand, counting down.
GTATGCTCAAAGGTGGAGAGAAATGGCTGCTCAAGTGAATCCACCACTTTCTGAATCCGAACTGGTTGACATGTTCATGAACACTCTTCAAGGACATTACTATGAGAGAATGGTTGGTAGTGTTTCTTCTGGTTTCTCCGATCTAGTCAGGATTGGTGAAAGAATTGAGAATGGTTTGAAAATTGGTAAGATCCAGAATCCCGCCAATGCTGCTGCTGCAAACCAATATGGGTACAAGAAACCTCAGGGTAACTTTGTCAAGAAGAAAGAAGGCGAGACCAGTGCCACCTATGCTCAAGATCAAGCTCCTTGCTATCAAGTGGCCGCCACCGCCCCTCAAGCTTATGTGGCACCTGTTGGTCAACAACCTTGGGTCCCTTATCAACAATATGTCCAACAACAACAACAAGGTTTCCAACAACAAGGTTATCAGTAGAGACAAGGTCAACAGAGGCAGAATAGGCCTAAAAGGGTGTATGATCGTGTACCAATGACCTATAGCCAACTTCTCGCCGCCTTGCTTGATCAAAAACTGATTCAATTAGCTGAAGCGAGGCCTCCTCCTGATCCTCTCCCTCCAAATTACAAGATTAATGCCAAGTGTGAATTCCACTCTGGAGGATCTGGTCACACCACTGAAGAGTGCAGAGTTCTCAAAGACAAGGTTCAGGATCTGCTTGATGCAAAGGAGATTACATTCACACCTGCGGCACCTAATGTGGTCAACAATCCCATGCCACCTCACAATGGAGCTTCCACCAGTGGAACATGAAGACTTTTATGTTTGTCAGAAAATATTTCATTTGCATTAGAATAAGGCCAAACTTGCCATTGTATAGATTTCTTTAGTATTTTCAATTGTACTACTTTTGTTGTTATCAAGTACTATCCATTGTAAGAAACTCATTCTGTTTGAATAAATAAAAATGTAATATACATGTTTTTCTCAAATCATTTCATCTTTGTCATTATGTTCATTGATACTTAACTCATTTGTCTTAAGCAACTAAAAAAGGAGAATGATGAAAATCAAAAACACATGAATCACTAATTGTATGCTGTTGGAACAAGATCCTGCTGAGGATGTACAGGCATTGTTTCAATTCCTAAACACCGGAGTTATAAGGGAGTGAAACCTTCGTCAACCCCTTTGAGCCTAAGGAGTAGTAGTTTCTTTTCAAAAATACAAAACCCTCAATCGTAACCAGGGGCAGGGTAGTCTTCAGTTAGTGCGACCGAGCACTCAACTTTCAGGTATTCCGTCAGAGGATCAATCATATTCCATCTCTCGCAACGAAAGAAGAAGAGCACTATCCACAATGGAAGTCTCTCATTCACTAAGAAGAAGGCAGTCACAACCTTTTCATCAAGTCAATCACCAAAGTCATACAACTTGTTCCCGAACGAGACAAAAAAGAGAACGAAAAGAAAGTTATGAATCATGATAAAAAAAAAAGAAAGAAACAATAGCCCGCTAAGTCAAAAGAAAAAAAGAAAAGCTTTGAAGCAATTGACTTAGGCAAAAATTAGGGCATATCCCGCTGGACAACGAAAACCAAAATCAAAAGAAACTTTCTGTCCAGGCAAAAGTTAGGCAAAGCACAAGAAAGAAATCCTCCAAGGGACAAGTTGTTGTGACTATCAACAAAAAGCACCAAAGGGTGGCTGCCACCTCCATCAAAATCACAAAGGATCCTCATCCATCGCAATCCTTCCTGAAAGGTGAATACTCGTGTCAAACTAACTGAACGTAGGATTGGAGAACATCACGAAGAAGGGGTGGGTTAAGTAGAATTTGAGCCTTTATCCTTTGTTTCTTAAACCGTGAACCCGGCCACGTTACAACCCTCAAAAGTCCTAATTGAAGCAGGGTTCGTTCTGAAAGCGTACAAACTGTAAAATCATGTCAAACTGACTCCTTATGTTGCTGTGTCATTTGTGTTAGTATCAATACAACATTTTGACAAATAAAACTTCTCCTTTGAGATTAACATGTGCATTGCATTCTCATTATCTTTTCAAAACAGAATTGTCTCTAACCTGAAAGTAAGTACTTGATACCAAGGAAAGCTCAAACATTGAAATTTCGTCGAGTAATCTTACAAGGGCAAAGGTTGATCATCCGCTGAGCAAAATACCTGAAGCATCCATTTGGTGGAAGATTTCCTTTCAATATGGGGCATTCATTCTATGATCTACACTGGGGCAGATCATTGCACATCTCCATGATTCAAGCATATCAAAGTTCTATCTCAAGAGATCTTACAAACTGGGGCAAGCTAGTAACAATTTATTTCTTCATCTTCAATCAAGTGTCAGATATCGAGACAAGTGTTGAGGGGTCAAGCCAAACACCTCACCTTCACCAACAATTTCACAAGCAATGACTTTTCCTGCAAGGAACCTTCCATTCACTCCTAGTATCCCGGAAGCAATCATTCCATTCATAATCATACATACATCATGCATATCATTGCATTTTCATTATCATTTCTCCCGCATGATCCAATCATCAATAAAGCAGGGGCATCCACCCCACCTTGATTCTCAAGCAGAGTTTCAAAACTCCATCTAATCCATTCCACATCAAAAGCCCTAATCAGTACACTGCATATAGAATTCATTACATTGCATCTCCAGAAGTGCATGAAATAAATCAAACATTTGCATGTGAAGCATAAGCCTAGTTACTCATCAGATGAGGTCCCTACAAGCATTCAATTAATATTCCATTGGATCACTCAGAGTTACCATTGTGGTGTCATCTCCCAAAGTCAATCATGTTCATTTTTCTTCAACCCAGAGTTGATGTTTTTGTGTTCAACCCATAGTCGATTTCCTTTCATCTTTTAACCCCGAGTTAATTACATCTTCCCACTCAACCCCGAGTTGACGGTTACCCCTTTCTCAACCCAGAGTTGACCACTCCTTTATTTCTTTCCCTCTCACCCAGAGTTGACGGATATTTCTTTTCTTCTTTCCCTCTCACCCAGAGTTGACGGATATTGCATAATGTCTCCTGTTCCCACTCAACCCAGAGTTGACGGTTATCCTTTATCCTTCTCCCCACTCAACCCAGAGTTGACGGTTATCTTTTATTCTTCCTTCCCACTCAACCCAGAGTTGACGGTTATCTTTTATCCTTTTTCCCACTCAACCCAGAGTTGACGGTTATCTTTTGTCTTTTCCCACTCAACCCAGAGTTGACGGTTATCTTATTTCTTTCCCACTTAACCCAGAGTTGACGGTTATCTTTTATTCTTCCTTCCCACTCAACCCAGAGTTGACGGTTATCCTTTATCCTTTTTCCCACTCAACCCAGAGTTGACGGTTATCTTTTGTCTTTTCCCACTCAACCCAGAGTTGACGGTTATCTTATTTCTTTCCCACTCAACCCAGAGTTGACGGTTATCCTTTATCCTTCTCCCCACTCAACCCAGAGTTGACGGTTATCTTTTATTCTTCCTTCCCACTCAACCCAGAGTTGACGGTTATCCTTTATCCTTTTTCCCACTCAACCCAGAGTTGACGGTTATCTTTTGTCTTTTCCCACTCGACCCAGAGTTGACGGTTATCTTATTTCTTTCCCACTCAACCCAGAGTTGACGGTCATCCTCTATTCAATCCAGAATTGATTATCCTTTTCCCACTCAACCCAGAGTTGGCGGTTACCTTTTATTCAACCCAGAGTTGACGTTTGTCTTCTTTCTTTCTCACTCGACCCAGAGTTGACGGTTGTCTTTTGTTCAATCCAGAATTGATTCTTTTTTTCTCAACCCAGAGTTGATGGTTACCTTTTATTCAATCCAGAATTGATTAGTTCCTTTTTCCCACTCAACCCAGAGTTGACGGTCATCTTTTGTTTTTCTCTCAACCCAGAGTTGACGGTTATCTTTTACTCAACCCAGAGTTGACAGTTATCTTTTATTCAACCCAGAGTTGATTATTGTCTTTCTTTCCCACTCAACCCAGAGTTGACGGTTATCCTTTGTTCAATCCAGAATTGACTATCATCCCCACTCAACCCAGAGTTGACGGTTATCTTTTACTCAACCCAGAGTTGACAGTTATCTTTTATTCAACCCAGAGTTGATCATTGTCTTTCTTTCCCACTCAATCCAGAGTTGACGGTTATCCTTTGTTCAATCCAGAATTGATCATTCCTTTTCCCACTCAACCCAGAGTTGACGGTCATCTCTATTTGTTCATTTTTCCCGCTCAACCCAGAGTTGACGGTTACTTTTTATTTAACCCGAAGTTGACCTACTTTTCTTTTTCAACCCAGAGTTGATGTGCATTTCATTTTCTAACCCAGAGTTATCTTGTTCAATCCAGAGTTGATCTATCCTCCCTTTCCTCAGTGGATTTGACACCCTTTTTCCCACGTGGATCCTACATCTCATCAGGCAAATTTTTCAGGTTCTTTTGATATTTAATCTTCTTCTACCTTGATTGATCGAAAGGCTAGCGCCAATCTCACCATCAGGTTTAAGACGATTAAATAGGGGCAGCTGTTGCACCCCAAAATTTGCCCATCTAATTTCATTTTTAAATTGGCTTATGTTGTCCCATTTCATCTACATTATCATCCCATCAGGTCATCAATAAGATCATGCATTTATCAATAACTGGGAAATGAGAGCAAGGATCATAGATGTAAGGATTCATTTGGGGCTCTTTGTAAATATTCACGTATTTATGGTCATCATTTGAACAAGATGTGTTGTGATATTCTCTGGCTATATTTTCCCTATTCTATCTTTCATCGATTCAAAGGGGTTCCTGAAGTTGATTGAGATACAGGAAATGACTCGTGGTTTGCATAATAGGATGATGAGTTTATCTATCTTCTGATACATCAAGTTAAGGTCTTATGCATATTAAAGTCGCTTCAAGAACAAATTATTATGAATTTAAGATTCAATCAGGAGTGATCTAATTATTATGGAATTATGAAAAGTATACAATTGATTCAAAGGTCCTCATCAAGATTTGTGCGAACATCATTCGTATTTTCAAGAAAATTCTATCAATCGGCGGGATTCATTTATGATTAGCTCCTTGAAATTCAAGTCCACATTGCTAAGACATAATCAAAGTCATACAAAATGCATTCAAGGTGATATGCATAATCTCATTTTTTATTCAAAAAAAAGAAAAGAGGAAAAGATCCCTCTAAGAGTCAAAATTACATCAAGATTCAGAAGTCCCTCTCAAAATACAAAAAAACCAAAAGTTGACTAAGGTCAACAGTTGACTTTTAGTCAAACTGTTGACCATTGACCAGAATTTCACTTCCACCCTTCGGCTTATTCAGACTTCTATTTTCATTAATTATTCAAGCTTGCAAACTTTAAACCATCTTCCATCTTGTATCTTCAACTTCTGAACTTGCACACAAGCCCCATGCAAAAAAGGGTTGCACCAATAACCTGCACAACATAATTTAAGACTAATTTGGTTCGTTCCCGACTCACAATGGAGCTATCCAAAATTGATGCACCAAAGCCCTTGACCTGAAACAGTAACCTGCAAAGGATCCACCCATATCAGCAAGATTAAAACAAAATGAAGTTATTTCCAATGAACCAAACTCCCATACCCCATTCAAGACATCAAATTCAGCATACCATACACAAAACTAACCAACTATCAATAACAGAATGACTTTCACTAACAAGCCTGATCCTACAAACCATAACAGAATCCAAAACCTAAGTAACTAACTTTTCTAACTTTATAACCAATTCCTAACCATGTGTAACTACCTAACTAACTTCTAACCACTTTGTAACTGAAACTAACAGGCTATAACAGAAAAGAGAAGAAACAGAGTGGGAACTTACCTTCAAGACCGATTGGCTGCAACTCTATATAAACAGAGCTCTTCACCTTTTCAACCTCCCCTTCAATTCTCTTCAAATCACCCCCTGAATCCTTCACACCATTGTTCATATACACTCTCCACCTTTGTTCACAGATTCATCTCTTCTCACCACTTCTTGACCACTCTGTTCCCACTCTCTCCAATATTCATCATCTTCACCTTTCTTCACTTCCTAAAACCTTCATCGATCATCATTATCATTCTTTGTTTTTCACCATCAACCTGCAAAAAAAAAAATCATCACAGAACGAACTTCATCTTCTCTCCATTCCAACCATCGAACCACCACACAAGCTTCTTCAATCTTCGTTTCATCTCACAACCCTCACTGCGAAGCCAGAACAACGACACCATCTCAATTTCTGCTCTGCAACATAGAATCAAGCCTATTCAGCGCCGCGAAAATCCGAAACAAAGAACAAAATTGAAAGAAGAAGAAGAGAAAGAAGAGGACCACGGGTGATACACACGAGAGGAGGAGAATCAACACAAAAGGCAAACCGAAGAGCAATCGAGATCTAACCTGAATAATTTCTCCGTTGTCTTGCGTTCACTTCGCGTCCAAGAACATCGCAGTCCCTCCATTGGTATTCTCTTCATCTCGCAAGCATCTTCCAACTCAGGTACGCGTCTAACTATACTCATCATTGTTCACTGATTGAATGTCGACGTTAGCACCATGGTTGTTTAGGGTTCCTCGCTCCTTCGTCAAGTCGGTGGTATGCGGTGGCGCCGTCGCCGTTTTCAGAGAGAGACGAGAGTCTGAGAATGAGGAATTGGGAACGACACTCAGCATCGAACCCTAAATCCCCTTCTTATTTCTTTCTTTTTTTATTTTATTTTTATTCATTTTATTCTTATTTTTAATAAGTTGTTCTAGTTATCTGAATTAATGTGATTAATTTAGGTTAATGTTGATTAATCTGGTTAATTGAAACAAAGCATTAAAGTCTGAATAATAATCTAATTGAACTCTTGGGCCGTATTGCTTTTCATCCCCCATGTGGCCCATTAAACCATTTTTGGTTGTCAGAAATGTTACAAAAAAACTCTGCTGGGCCACATTCAATGGGCCCTGCGCCCACTGCTCTTCACAATCTATGTTTCATTTTGCACCCCCCTGGTTCTATCATTTTGTTATTTAGATTAATTAGTTTCTTACCATTTCCTTGAGTAATTAATTTGCTAATTTTTCTTAATAATTCTTAGACTTTGACATAGAGAATGATCACAAAATTTTAGTTTAGGCTAATTATTTTATTTCTCTTTTGCTTGGTTTTGAATTCTTTTTCATATAAAAATCATAAAAATAAATAGTATCTTTTAAGTCATTTGTGCAATATTTTGAATCATGTTTTGTACTATATTTTCAAATGTTTCTCTTAGCCGTTTTACACTAATTTGGTATCATTTGTTTACTCGTATTTTACTTGTATTCTCGATCTCCGCTTATGCTTGTAATTTCGTTCATTTACTCCTAACTTTAGGTAGAGACCATGATAACATTAGGATCTAGAATTCCCATCATAACACTTAGGCTAGTTGTTCATTTTAGGCTAGTTTTCTCCCCTTTTCCTTTTCAACTTCAAAACATTAATAAAGGACGACGCGAATCATGCTAATGCCCTTTTTTAGTGTGAAAGAAATGATGGGAGCGTAGGCCCCGATGTATGTTCTTTCCCACTTAGCGGAAGAGAAATGATTGAGGTGTAGGCCTCGGTGTATTTCTCAACCGTTATTTAGAGAAACGATTGTGGCGTAGGCCTCGATGTGCATTCTCTAAATATTTAAAAACTATATTTTATTTAGAGAATCGATTATGGCGTAGGCCTCGATGTGTATTCTCTAAATATTCAAAAATTGTATTTCATTTAGAGAAACGATTGTGGCGTAGGCCTCGATGTGCATTCTCTAAATATTCAAAAAACTCTTTTTTTATGGCATGATTCAAGTCACAAATTAATTTCCCTTAAAAGACACCTAACCAAAAACACTTCAAAATATCTAATTAAGGCTCAGACTTAAACAAAGTAAGGAAGTGATGCGAAGCCTTGTAGTGGGTTTTCGTCCATCATGGAATTACACCTAAAAGACACAAACCAATTTTCTATCTTCTCTCTCTTGCCTCCGAGGCATTCTTTCTCTTGCCTTCAGGGCATTCTTTCTCCTAATCGGACACGTTATTTCCGCTCCATTCCCAGCTTAAGACTCCAGAGGTCGAGCAGCGGAGTGCGAATGTAACTGTTCATCTAAAAAACACAAACAAACAAAAACTAAAGAGCCGAACTACGGCGCTCTGATTCCTGAAAAGGATACGTAGGCATTGGGTCGCGGGGCCTAAGCGAGCACAACTATTTAAAACCCTTATTTTCCCCGTGTTTCTTTTCTTTCATTTGCATGCATTCCCTTAGTAATTAAGCTTTAGATTTATACACCCTTAGAATAGAACAAACATAAGTGGATCCTGTGGAGTACTACAGACGTGAGGGGTGCTAATACCTTCCCCTTGCGTAACCGACTTCTTACCCGATCTTTGGTCGCAAGACCTTTTCTTATCCTTTCTTTATTCCAGGTTTTCTGATATTCCTTTCCCTCTTTGGGATAAATATATTGGTGGCGACTCTGTTGTTTCATTTTCGCGAGCGTGCGACAATGATGACGACTCTGCTGGGGCCACTTCAATAACAGAATTTTATAACTCTCACCTTGTAACTACCAGTAACCACTTTCTAACTAACTACCAACAGATAACTGCCATAACCACTAAACAGATTCCTAACAGAATTCTAACTGAATCATAACAGAAAAATTGAGAAGAGTAACTCATTTTGGAGGAAATTGAATTCTCTACAACTTTGTCACTCACAGGCCAAGTCTAAAAATGCTTCATTTGAGAGATATGGACCAAAAGGTTATAGGTCATTTTGAAAGTCAACAAAAACACCTTTTGGGTCAAAGCTCATAACTTGAACATGGTAAACTCAATTGAGATGAAACCAAAAGGAGTTTTTAGAGGACATTTTGAGCTTTCTAAAATGGTCAAGAACATCTCCATAGGTTTAAAATTGAGAGAGATATATCTTGCACAAGTTGGGTAAAAATTGGAAAATGCTTGAAACCCTAAATGGCTAAATTCAAATTTTTGAGTATTGGGTCTTTCAATTCAGGCTACCCACGTGAATGCAAGCATATGAGAGGCCAATAAACCAATTCCTTTTTATTTTGTGATTTTTATTCTTTTTATTTTGATTTTATTCATTTATATTCAAAATAAATCAAGGGAAAATCATAATTAAATAGGAAAAGGTTATTTCATTAATCCTCCAATAATTTAATCAGATCCTGAGGCTCAATAAATCATGGGAGGAGTTCTCGGGAGGGTTGTGTAAGGGTGGAAGGAGTTCCCGGGAGAAATTTCAAGCCATTTGGTACGCGTGCATTTGGAGTATTTGGAGGAGTCGTAATGGTAAAGTTTTCAGAAACAGCGGATGCCGTGTAGAAGAGATCGCAGATGATATTAATTTGCTATCTTGGAGGTGGTTAAAGAGTAAGGCTAAAGGGTTTCATTAATCCCTTTATTAGTGGATATCTAATCCAAAAGAATGCCTCGGATGGATAAATTGAGTGGGCTAGAGGTGTTAACCTAGACTGAAAATTGCTGAACAATTTTTACGACAATTTGGGCATCTAGAATAGTTGTGGAGAAAACTCACGATTCATTTTGTTGAGGTGGGAGACAGAGCTTCATCACAATGCTACTAGGTTTCTTTGCGGCTACTAAGTCGTGATCTGTATAAGTGGTTTTATGCAAAATTTCCGTCGTAGGAGTGGTGGTCCTGCCTGGTGGCGGCTCCGAACAGGCTGCGTTTTTTATCATAGACTGTTTTATGACTGCGTTTTTTAATGAATCTCGCCTGCCCCAGATAAATTTCTTGGAGTTTGTCGTTCCGTAGAGGGAGTAGATTATTATCGGCCTATGCTGGCAGTGGAGTGATGAGCATTTGAATTTATCTTGTATTGGCTAGTGGAGCAGTATGTAGGCTTAATAGTATTGTTGTCTTTAAATTATATGGATAGTTTTAGGGGTGTATTGGTGGCAAAGTTGTTTTGCAGCTATAAGTTAAGGAGCAAGTTGTAATTGTATGTTGTACTGGTGTGACAGAGGCATCTCTTATGCCTTCTGGTTATTTATAATATTTAGTTTCTTGTGGCCTTGCAAAAAAAAATCGTGGGAGGATGATTGAGATTTGATTTGTATGATTGAAGACTAAAATAGAAGCTTTTCATACCTCTTCCAAAATAAAATGCAATCTCTTGATTCATAAAGATTTAGTCCAAATTTCTTGACCTAATTTAGTCTACTATATATATGTTACTCATTCAAGGCCAAAGGGGGACGAAGTCAGCAGCCAAAGAACTAGGGTTTGCATCTCAAAAATTCCAAACAAAACTACACCATCGAAATTCATATTGCAGCCAGTTTCAAACACTTTCAAGCACATATTCTCATTCCTGAGGTAAAAGAGGGTAAGAAAGCATCGATGTCAATAACCAAAGCACTATGGATCACACCATGCATGAACACCGTTTACATACTTTTTCTTGAATTCGTATTTTTAATTATTTGATGTTTTGATTAAAACTAACATGTCTAACGTATTCCAGAAGTTCATTAGAGAAGTTTAGACTCATCGTTTGAGGTTCTCCATGGCTGAAATACAATCCGCCATTGTTAGGGCTTTGTGATTGAAAGCTTTCGTTTCCTATGCTTCGTACGTCCTCAGATCCAAGCAAAGCCTCTAATGAGGCCGTGGCACCTTGAAGGCAAGGTCTGGGTGCTTAGCTTAAGCGTTAATGGAGTTTTGTTTAGTTTTTGTAAATTGCAGAAAATTTGATGCAAAATCCGCAGGTAATTCTGCGTATAATTCTGCAGCAAAACCCGCAGATGCGAAGGTTAGGGATGAAGACCAATGGACCAGACGCGTGGCTCCATCCAATTGGTAGGTCAGTATGACCTTTTCTCTCTCCGTACATGTTGCTTGGAGAATGGCCAGTCAACCTTTCGGCGTTTCTCTTCCCTTCTCTCATTGGCTCGTTCAAATTACCAGGGACCCCACTTTTGACTCGGTTTGAATTTTCAATTGAATTACTAATTTGCTTATTTATTTATTCTTGAGCATTATGATGTCAACTAACAAGTGCAGCCTGACTGGTAAGTGCGTTTTGGCAAAAGCGTGAGGGCATGGGTTCGATCCCTACCCTCCACGCTTTAATTTTTAACCATTTTATTTTATAGTTGGTTTACAGATCCAACGCAGCACACTCGAATCTGCACATGATACACTCTCAGATCTCTGCCACTGGATCTTCTCAAGCCCAGATCTAAAGGCTCCAGAGAATGACCCCTATGGTGCTCCTTCCAAGGCCTGCCGCACCTGATTTAATGCCCAGCTATGTTTTTCTTCTTCTTTACTTTTTATCTATTTATTGTGTTGATTATTTTTTTTACTTATTTTCCAAACTAACCATTAAATTAATTTATCTAACTATTTTTTTATCAATTATAAAATTAACATAAAAGTAGTTTTTAGTTAGTTTAACTTTTGGATTTAATTAATTAGTTTTATTAAATAAATAGTTTTTATCTTTAATTAGGCCAATTATTTAATTTAGTTCCCAATAATCATTTAATTTTTAAATTTAATTATGTTAATTAGGTGATTAATTAGGATAATTAATTTAGGGAATTAGGATTAAAATTTTTTTCTTAATTAATTAGTTAACTTTAATTTAGTAATTAGGTTTCAATCAATTTAATTTCCATTTAGTAATTAATTTAGGATTTCATTTAATTTCTTTGAATCAAACTTTTTTTCACTCAACTCCAATCTCTCGCGATCTTCTCTCTCATCTCCACTCTATGATTGTCACATGCGTGTTTTAATTTTTAATCTCCATCATTTAAATTCTGCTTTTAATTATGCCATTTATTTAATTATTTAATTTCCGCCATTTAAATTCTAGAAGGTGTATAGGTCGCTCATTCAATTTTGATGTAATAGTAATTAGGGCTTTATACTTTCTGCAGTTTATTTTTCCGCACACTATAATTGCTATTTTATTATTTGTATATATTAAATTGTGTGGTTAATAAATAGGGAGTGCAAGATAATGCATTGAACATAGCTCACCTAATTCAAGATAATAAAACTGAACTCACATGATTGGTGCACACACACTCCTTTAAGGTAACCTCCTCTTATGCTGCCTTTCGATCAAAATAGTCAAGTCCTTCAGATGTAGGGATACCTTAGCATATGCTGCCCACGAATTCAAATCATCATTGTCCCTCGGAATAAAAGATCATAGTCCCTTCGAGTTGCCTACGAATAAAAATGATCTCGTCCCTCGATGTTGCCTCGATTAAATGGTGATAGTCTCTTCGATTGCTAAGGTATCCTTACTGGTTGCCTAAATGACTATTATATCCTTCCCAAAGACTACCTTCCCCCTTTATGGTAGGGACAGTCTTGTGGCGAACGATAATTCTCGACGACCCTTCGATGACCCGTAAATCCAATGAAAGGACTACCTGCCCTCTTTATGGTATGGATATCCCTTTCAAACGAAAACTTAAAGAACAAGAAAGACAATCTTAGGGTAGGTGTTCTTAAATGCTTGCTCACACATTCAAACTTTCAAATTACTTTTCACACCTCTTTTTCAAATCAATTCAAAAGGCTACGCTTATTTACAAGCTAAAGTCCTTAACAAATCTTTTTACTATTCACACACGACACTCTTTCAAACAATTGAAACAAACAAGTGAGCTAAGCAATTAAGAGCCCATGGATAACCATGGATATAAAGGGTGCTTACACCTTTCCTTTGTATAACTTACCCCCCAAACTCAAAATCTTTTAATAGGTCTTTCCTGTTCTTTTTGCCTTTCCTAATTGAGTAAAATAAAAGTCGGTGGCAACTCTTGCTATCCGCAACATTTCAAAAAGTCAGTTCTCCCACTGAGTTACATAATCACACCGAATAGCTCATAAATTACAACAATATAGAAAAACCTATAGGAGGGTGAGGAACTTTCTCTACCCTTCATGCAATTAATACATGTATTCAAGTAATTCCCCTCCCTTACCTTAATTTTCCAACAGCTAATCAAGGTTTAGTTATGGTGTTCTTTCACATCAAGAGCTTCCTGGGTTCCTTGCCTCTTTCTCCAACTTCCTAAACTTTCATGTACTAAAAACTAAAATGTTTGGCTCCCTCACTCTTTCTATATATTTAACCTAATTATAGTTTTGCTTAATTAACAACTTTCCCTCGAATATTAGTACCTCTTGTATTAGTCCACAAGTTTTATTAAAATGCTACTTTTCACCCCCATAACTCATCATTATATTATTTTCTATTATTTTGTTATTATTCTATTATTTAATTATATAAAAATCTCATATATCCCAAATAAATTCATCCCACAATACCAAATAACTCTTTATAATCATAAAAAAATTAAATCATTTAAATAATTAAATAAAAGCAATAAAGTTCTATTATTTCTATTATTTTCTATTATTTTATTAGTAAGTCTCACATCTATGGGTGGGAACATGTACCTAACTACACTAAGGATTGGTGTCGCTACCGCGAAAATTAACAGAGTCGCCACTAACATATTTATCCTGAAAAGGAAGGGAATGCCAGCAAACCACAAAACAAAACAACGGTCTCACGACCAGAGAAAAAGGGTAAGGGAGTCGGTTACGCGAGGGGAAGGTGCTAGCACCCCTCGCGCCCATCGTACTCGATGGTATCCACGCCTGTGTCTAAATCTATGGGTGTGTAACATCTACGCTAATCTGGACTAAAATGAATGCATAATGTAGGGAAAAGAAAGGATTATGCTCGCACGGGCCCTACCCCGCTGCCTACGTATCTGTTTTGCAGAATCAGAGCTACCGTAGCTCGGCTAACTAATTTCTGTTTGTTTTGTGTTTTTTAGGTGAACGAGTTACATTCACACTCCGCTGCTCGACCTTTGGAGGCTTACGCTTGGGAATGGAGCGGAAATAACAAGCTCTTAAGAAAAGAAAATCAAAGAGTGTGGTTTGTGTTTTAAACAATGCATGAGGAAAACCTAGGCTAAGGGGGAAAGCTTGCTACCTAATGTTATCATACAAAGGGTACAAGTCTAAGCTAAGCTATCAACCTACGAGGGAAAAGGGAAGCAAACAATAATATCACACAAACGAGCTCCGCTCGTAAAGCAAACAAACCAACGGTACTGACCGAATGGTAGAAAAGCGGTCCCGCCATAGCCAAGGGGAGCAGCTCAACCCAAGTCAACCAAGCATTAGACCTCGTGAAAATGATCGGGCCATAGACAAGAGGGCGGACCCCTCTCAGCAACCAAGCCGTCACGGATCGTAAAGGAAAACGGTGCGTGCGTACACCGAGCATCAACGTCGAACGACGCGAGCTATAGGAAAGGCGGGGGTCCGGCTACATGAACCCTTTTCCTGACATACTCGATAACAAGATCTTGTGCAGGTTCAGAAGCAAGCAACGCGTAGCGTGCGCATACTAAACAGACTCGATGAGACTAGGCGGGGGTTGATTACGAACCCTTGACCGCATGCCTTCCATAAGGACTTAACGGAGTGCCATATAGGACTTATTACACCGTGACTCCCTGCCGCAAAGCACAAATGTAAACACACCAACAAAAACAGAGCCTCTTTCGAGGGCTTGGCCAGATGCATGTCTAGGTCCTACTTCTCATGTTAAAGGATGATGCGGAAAGCGGTAAAAGGGACAAGGAGACGATACCGAACGGATAGCAAATCCGCAATGAGCTAGCAAGCGTAAGCAGAGAAGAAACTTCACGTAATCTAACATCCATCAAAGCCAGGAGTCCAGCATAAGCGTCAAAGCGATGCGGAGTGAAAATAAATCACAACCGCTATGTGGTGCGTATCAAACACAACCACACAAGCAACCTGCAAGAGAAACACAATCCAGACAATACAGGAATATACATCTCAATGAATGAGAGATCAGGTGAATCGCATCGGGAAGAAGTTCGTATCCCACAAATAAAGTGGAACACGAAGCAAGTCGAATCACAATCGAATGCTCTCTCGAAGTACCTCGCACATCTCAGCAAACGCATCAGTAATAACAAGGAAACACGCACCCGCCATAGAAAATAATAGAAATTAAATTCTAAGTAAATTCTAAAGCGAAATCTAACAAGATTAAATTGTTTTTTGTGACATTTTTATCTAACAAGAATAGAACTATGTAAGAAAACAATTCAAGTCTAATAAGCAAAAGACTACATGTTTTTTATTATTTCTTTTTATCAAGCAAAAATCTAATCAAACATAATATTTTTCATGGCATTTTATCAAAGAAATAAAACTAAACAATATAACAAAACCTTAAAATTCTAACAAGCAAAATATTACATATTTTTATTCATTTTTATCAAGCAAAAAAATCTAACCACAAAATATTAGATTTTTATGTTTTTATTACATGAAAGAAATAGGGAACAAAACTAATCAAAACAACTAATTCTAATGTGAATTAAAATGAAACAGAGGGTTTTAAGTGTGAAAATCATGGTGTAGAGAGTAATCTGGGCGCAGGCCCAATGACTGATGGTCCAATAGCATGTTTTTGTTACAACATTTTCAGCAAATGGCAAAAATAGTGTGGTGTTGGGCTAAAGAGGGAGTGTGATCAGCAACAATTTCGTATGGGCCAATGGTGCATTGTCTTGGTCCATTTTAGATTTATCATTCAGATTTTGTTAATTAAACACTAATTTGAAATGAAATCCAATTAACCAACAATAACTATTCCAGATTTTCAATCAATTCTCCATTAATCACAATTACTCAAAATAAACTCAGAATTAAGACAAAAGGGGATTAGGTTTAGAAGTTGTGACCATTGGAGTTTATGTGAAAGACTCTCTCCGTCTCTTCCTCAACGGACGCGACGGCGCACGGTGCAGTGGCTCGATCTCCCTCTCATCAATCTCCTCAGACGCCGCTCGACACGCCACCGCGAAGCACCATTCATGACCTCACGGCTTCTTTTCTTCCCATCGGACTCACGGCGGACTCAACCTTTGCCGTTATCTCTCTTCGTCGCTCCTCTCTCGCCGCTCCCGTTTTCCTCTATTCTTCTTCTTTTCTGGATTTATAACACTGAGTTGTTGTTCGATTCGAAGTGGCAGATGGCGCGAGATGATGGTGATTGTTGACAATTGCGATTTACAAAAGGTGATGGTAATAGCGAGGCGAAGACTTTGAAGTTATTACGGATGCGTGAACGAAGATGATGAAGATGCTTCGATCGAAGCTTGTTGAGAAGTGAATCGCGATGTTGAAGATTTGCTCGTGATTATGCAGGATTAAAGGTATGAATCTCTTAGATTGTGAAGCATGATTGATGATTCTTCTATACTATGACTTTCTGATTTTTGCAGAGTTCTTGAAGAATTGATGATACGAGTTCTCGAGGTTCGAAGAAGATATCGAGAGGTGGAGATTGAAGAGAGTATCCGTGGATTGGTGAAGGTCGATGTTGAATCTGTTATTGTTGATTTCAGTGATGAGGATTGTTGGTGTTACGAAGAAGATGATGAATCGATGAAGATGATGATTCAATGAAGATGATTTTGGCGTGTTCTTGATATGGAGGAATGGTTGAAGATGAAGAATCCAGAAGCGTGAAGTGAAGGTGGATGAAGATTCCAGATTGCAATCGCGGTTCAGAGTGAATTCAAGATGATCAAGAAAGCGTGACTCAATTTGTGATGAAGAGAGAGGATTCCATTCGCAGTTTGTTACGATTCAGTTACTCCCTTTTTTCTCTTCTGAGTTTCTCCTTTTTCTTTAATTTCTATTACAGGTTTCTGTTAAATCGTGATGGATGAAGATGCTCAATGAACGTGGATTGAATATCTTTTCGAAAGTTTTGAGTCTCCATTCTGTTACCGATTTTTCTCTCAAATTCTGTTATCCTCCCTTCTGTTCTCTTTTTTGTGTAGGTTTATGAATGATATTATGGTGAATCGTGTAGTAATCGAAGGATTGAACCGAGGGAGAATAGAAGATTGTGTAGGTGTTGATTGAATTCGGTTCTGTGGTTATGCAGGTTCACGAAGCAACTTAAGACACGTCATCGCATTCTTGCACATGGAGTAGATTGGAGATTTTGTGTAGGAAAGTTCATGCTTGGCTCGCAATTTCCTAAGCTATAGAAATGTCAACAACAACTTGTAATTTGGCTTTTTGAGATGTATATTTGAATGGGCTTTTGTAATTTTTGTAATGGACATTTGTTGAATTGGATAATGTAATGAATTTGTATTTTCTAAGCATTACTTCCACTTGCAACTTGAAACTTGAAATGATATACCAAACTCACCTTGAATCCTCGAACAAAACTTAATTTGTGAACGATATCCGATCTTGAATTATGCCTTCCAAAGATTCAAATGAACTAATCACACAACCCTTTTACTTGTCTCTAAAAGAACCAATCCTCCAAACCGGCGTGCTTTAGACAAAATTAAACCATTGAATAATTCGAATCATTTGAATTCATCCCTCTTGGTGCTCTTTATCAAAACACTATCTTGAGGAATCTAATGAAAGATTTCCAATGAACCTCAATAAACAAACACAATTATGACGAGATGCAAATCCAATCTTCTTTGAGATGCACAATACTTGAAGAGAAGACTTGAGATGACAAGCAATAACAAAACTTGTCTCACCGAATTATCCGTTGAAAATAGTAACTCTTTATTAATTTTCTTTGATTATCGAACGACGAAATAAACGTCATCCATAACTTATAGCACAGAGAAAGAGGGCAAATTTTGGGGTGCAACAATTGGCCATATGTTGCCGCCTTTGCCCCGTTCATAGAGAATCAGGGGATTGATCCATTCTAGGTGTATCTTGACTTTCATATAGCAAAACACATTGTTTTTTTGCCCATACATCGATAACCGCAAGACGCGTCAGTTAGACCTCTTTTTATTATACTCTAGATGGCTGGCATGTGGGTTAGGGTCTGATGTATCACTATCTTCTTAAGCGAGTGATGTGCCATTTTTGGTATTTAGAGATTATTTCAAGACACTCCTTAGAGTCCGCTCCTCCCACCATTTGTAACACCCTTCTAACCCACATACATTTTTTCATATAATTTTAACGAAAAACAAACACACAACCACAGGGGTGTCACATCTTCATAATAAGCTTCAAATAATAAATAGCCCTGCTCCATAACACGGGTTGCAAAACACTTAATCATAAATAACATCTTTAATTTCCTTAGTCAAACTAATTCAAACTTCGTTGCAGAATAAACAATTCTTATAACTTCTTCGTAAATCAATCAACATCAATAGATCCATCATATTTCTTGTGTTATAACACCATGGAATGAAACACGAATTCATGAAATAAATACGAAATCCTCAAAATAACAAAAAGATTTGCAATCAAACGATCCCAACCCAGATGTTACGTATAAGAGCAAAACCCTCTTTATTCAAACTAACTCACTAACAAACTCCACAAAACTATCCTCTAAGCTTCAACGGACTATTCCTGATTATCTGCACGTTCCCACGTGGAGGTAACATTCAAACAGAAAGGGTGAGTAAATCAAAATTATTATAAAAAGCATAAGTAATAGATATAGTAGTCATAGCATAGGGACAACAACACAACATCATCTATTACGTCCACGCCATAATAAACATTTACTTACTCTTCACATCAAACCACCCCAATCAGGAATCAAATCAAATCATCACAATTCAAGAATTGAAATCAAACACATCACTTAATTTCCAAATATTGTGCAATATCACGAATAGGATCAATTCCTGCTTGGAACCAGAGCACATCACAAGTTGCACTCAATCCACACTATGGGATTGAGGCCATCACTGGACCAAACATCCTAACATCATCGGATAATACCTTGCAACTTCACTAGAAAAAAGTCTTACAAATTGATCGTACCTGATCAGAAGAATCGTCAAGGCCTGCTCGGATGCTGGTCTTCGTAAAGTGAGAGGGGGGGTGTACCTGCAAGGTACTCCGATGCCAAAGTGAGTAGATGAGCAAAGGAGAGCAAGTACTAGCTAAGGTTAGAAGAGAATTGAATACCTGACCCTCTAGTCAAAGAGGGTATATATAGCCCCCAGCGCTGGGCCATGATCTCGCTATTGGGTTGGATTCCCAAGCCCAACTAGGAGACTGCCAGGTTTCCTGGGCGGAAATATCGGAGGTGCGTGTACGCCCTCTGTCCTGGTTAACCGCTCCGAAGTCCAAGGGAAGACGCGGTCTTTTAGGAGCCACGTGGGATCCGAGTTATTCGGAGGATTGGATATGAAAGAGCCCTGCGCGGAGCAGGGTCCTCGGCAAGGATGACGTCCGGGGGAGAGTTAACACCGAGCAAGGTCGTCCGCTCCGGGTAGGGTGTTAGTGCCGAGCAAGGCGTGTCGGGAAGGCAATGAACTATTCATGGGCCTCTGAGGCTTATTGGGCCGAAAGCGGTGTTGGGCTTAGCCTTGGCCCAGTCCAGAACAGGAGCCCCCAAGTCGGAGTTTTCTGGTTAAGAAGCTGTGACTTTGCTCCTACGCTCGGACCCCAATTCTCGTGGTTGCTCGGTGAATCGGTCCTCGTTACACAGACGCGCTCGGAGGAAAATCCAGTGGTGGGCGAAACGTCGCGCGTGGGAAGCACGCGCTGACGTGGCATAGGCAATGATGGCCTAGGGTCTAGGAGGCGGCGCCTGTCAGGAGAGGTGACGCTTCGCCTTCCGAGCCTTTTTCCTATAAAAGGGGGCGAATTCTCTCATATGGGAGTTTTCCTTTCTCTGTTTATCTGCTCGGCTTCGATCAAGGGTTCCTCGGAGAATAATTTTCCAGCTCGTTCATCATATCAAGATCGTTGCCTAGCGAAGGATTCTCCTCGGCCGTCCTCATCATGTCTGCAAGTAAGTTCGTTTAGCCTGTCGTTGCTTTACTATTTTTCATAGGATTTGTGTTTTGCTTTCGAGGTCTTCGCCATCGTCATCCTCCCCGGGTTATCTAAGCGATGCCCGGGGGTCAGCGTGGGTTGGCAGCCCGGAGTACGTTGGCGTTAAACTGCTTAAGATAAGCTTTCCCGTTGTCGTGTCATCTGTGAGTCCTCGGCTGACGAGCGTTGTTCCTCGATGGGGGTTTGGCCGGGGGCTCTGCTGCTCCTGCTCTACCCTTTCGCTTGCCTTGCGGTGGAAGGGTGGATTTGATGGACTATCGAATTCACTTCTCCCTTCTGCGTGCAGGTGAATCAGATTCGAGTGCTACCTCAAGATCCGGCTCGGACACCGACTCGACGACCAGTGACTCCGACAGCTCGACGGCAACTAGTTCCGACGTCGAAATTATTGAGGAAGATGGCACTCCCTCGGCCGAAGGCGCTCACACGGGATCCCCTGGTTCGGATGCCGAGGGAGGGGTTCCCCCTATGCCGTTATTCAGTTATGAACATATCGTTGCGCCCGATTGGATAGCCGAGGAAGCTCTATCTGTTGTTTCTCGGTACACCGCGTCTCTGGATGGGGCGTTTACAGAAATTGAGGTTCTGGGGGAAGGCGATCCGCCCAATTATCAAATAGGTTGCCCGGATCCGGACGAACGCATATGCTCTCGTTTTGCCGGGGACGGATTTGCCATGTACGATTACGTGTTTAGGGAGCTCGGCTTCCGGTTACCTTTCTCTGATTTTCAGGTTTCAGTTATGGCGTTTCTATCTCTGGCGCCGTCCCAAATTCATCCGAATGTTTTTGCTTTTATGCGGGCATTCGAGATTGTTTGTGATTATTTGGGTATAGGCGCAACGTCTGCGTTGTTCGGAAGATGTTTTCGTGTTCAACGGCAGGCGTCAAACGGGCGGTACAGCTGGGTTTCGTTCAGGAATGCCGAGCGTAAACTCTTCGGAATGTATACTGATTCCGTGAAGGGTTTTAAGGATCGATACTTCGTTGTCCGCCCCCTAAGTCCAACGGCCTACTCTTCGGTGTCGGATATGGTGGCCGAGCGGGATGCCGAGGGGGAGATAGTGAGGGATGAATATGGGCAGGAAGTAAGGGAGTTCTGCACGACGTTTCCATTTTTCTGGTGGAAGGGTCATTTTGCGTCTCCTCCGAAATACTATGCTTGGGAGGATGATGATTTGGATGATCAAGACCGGGAGTCATACTCGGTCCTCTGCAAATACGTAGATAGCTTTACTATGTCTCGTTGGGTGACGAGGAATGGGGATCCCGTATTGAACGAGGACGGGGTGCCGATCACGGAGCAGCGCCCTATTAATACCAAGGCTTTGCTAGCTTGTCGGACTCCCGAGGAGACCCAGACGTTGTTAGGTTGTGTCCATTCACCTTGCTTTGTGATCTCTGTCCGGTATTTTGCTAACTTGTTTATTTTTTCTTTGCAGAGGCTATGCCGGAGAAGGAGGATAATATCCTGAAACAGGCATTGGATGCAAGGAAGAATCAGAAGAAGAAGAACCAGGGAACCGGAGCTGGAGAGAACTCAGGCTCGGCAGGCTCTCCTCACAAAATTCATGTCGACGAGAGGTCATCCAAGAGATCTCGTCCTTCCGAGGGGGGACGTCCAGATCAGTCGAACCTAGGTCCCGGGCGCGCCTTCGTGTTGCCTCCTTGCTACAAGGATGGAGGCTATTTCGAGAAGTTCCCCTTGGTTACCTCACCGGACGAAGCTCGTCGGATCAGTGATATGGACCCCCCGTCCCTTCAGAAACAGTTGGCATGCGACAGTGCTGCCGTGGTGAGGGTCTTGGGGATGGCCCAAGTGTTGGCCAGTGGAGGTTCGGGCTCGACCGAGGCCCTGAAGGAGGCCGAGGCGGCTAAGAAGGTGGCCGAGGACAAGGTGAAGGCCATGGAGACCGAGCGCAAGGAGTTAAGGAAGAAGGTCGACGCGGTCCTGAAGCAGAAAGACGCGGAGGTTGCGGCTGAGAAGAAGAAGCTGGCTGACCTTCGACTCGAATGGGCTCCCTCGGCTGACGAGTCGCCGGATGTGGCAGCTCTAAAGTCTAGGGCTGAGTTTGTGGAGAAGATAGAGAGCCTGAAGATAAGTCTGGCCGACATGGCCGACGTCGGGTTCGAGCGTGCTCTTAACCAGCTGAGGCTTCTGAACCCTGGTTTGAAGGAGGATAATGTCGGGCTCTCTTCGAGGATCGTGGATGGCGTGTTGGTGCCATTCTTTTTGTTGGGCTATGCCCGGATAATTTATGGGGCCTGCGTGCCCGGCAATGATTGTAACTTTTGACATCGCCGGCCAATTTGGTCGGCAGCCTTAGTGTTTTGTAGCTTCGCTTGTCTATATTCGTTTACTCGCTCCTTTAAAGTATTATCGTTGTATGCTCGTATTTTGATAACACTTCTCGGTGCTCGGAAACCGGGGTGTTTCTTTCATACTTAGGTTTTTTTCGCTTTTAGCCGGCTACGCTTGGGTATGCCGGGGATCTGCTTATGTCTGAATTTTACTGTCGCATGTTTGCATTGCTGTGTATTGATGATTATGGGATCCGCTCGGGTATTCCGGGGACCTATCTGATGATTAGAATTTTGAGTAAGGACGATGCTCGGCTTAGATAGATTGCCCGGGCGTGTTGAGTACGGTCCGGGTGCGCAGAGCAGGTGTGCGCTTTTAGCGGGTACGAGACCATGTTTATGGCCAAGTTCTCGCGGCGTGAACGATCCCATCGCGAGCTGGGGTTCTGCCAATCAGGTACTTCCGCGGAGGGTCTAGGTGTAGAGTCTTCCGCGTGGTCGGTTTTCCCATTTCGTGGGAGGATCCGACCGTTGCTGTCGTGGAGTTCCCGTGTTCGTACCGATGACGCGGGTTCCTTCCCGGCTTGCACTTGTGCGGGATGCAGGTCTCCGGGGGTGTTAGGTCGAGTCTAACTGTGATAACGTCTGAGTTTTTCAGCGTTCCAAGGCCGAGCAAGTTTTACTCCGAGGAGATCTTCAAGGTAGTAGGCGCCGTTCTCGGTTTTATCGTAAACTCGGTATGGGCCTTCCCAGTTCGGGGCTAGTTTACCCTCGCGCGAATCTTTCATATTTCTGCGGAGCACTAGGGCGCCGACTTCGAATTCGCGCTTGGTGACTTTGGTGTTGTAGCGGAGAGCTATCTGTTGTTTTAATTTTGCTTCTCGGAGGGAAGATCCCGTGCGGATCTCCTCGACCATGTCGAGTTCTTCCCTCATAGCTTCGTCATTGAGCTCTTCTTCGAGGGGTGCCTCGGTGCGCCGAGAAGGTTCTCCGATTTCCACGGGGATCACGGCTTCGGTGCCGTAGGTTAATCTGAATGGGGTCTCACCTGTGCTCGAATGGGGGGTTGTTCGGTATGCCCAGAGTACACTATGAAGTTCTTCGACCCAAGCTTTCTTGGCTTCGCCGAGCCTTCTCTTTAGTCCCCGGAGGATGACTCGGTTAGCCGCCTCGGCCTGCCCGTTTGTCTGAGGATGCTCGACCGAGGTGAAGTGTCGTTTCGTGCCGAGCTTGGCCACAAACTCTTGAAACTTTCTATCGGTGAACTGAGTGCCATTGTCGGTGATTATGGCTTGAGGCACCCCGAATCGGGCGAGTATGTTTCGTTTGTAGAAACGGAGCACGTTTTGAGACGTGATTTTGGCGAGCGCCTCGGCTTCTATCCATTTCGTGAAGTAGTCGACGGCTACCACCAGATATTTATTCTGGTATGAGCCGACCGGGAATGGTCCGAGGAGGTCCATTCCCCAGGTGGCATTTGTCGCATTTACGGACATGCTCTTTGGCATCTTGTTGCATGGTCGGCCAGTAGTAGCCGGCTCTGAGGGCTTTTCTCGCGAGTGATCGGCCGCCGAGATGTTGGCCATTGATCCCTTCATGGAGTTCTTGGAGTATCTCGGATGCCTGGGATGTGTCGACACACTTGAGGAGAGGGATGGAGAAGCCTCGTCGGTATAGTTTGTTCTCGATGACCGTGTACGAACAGGCTCGTCTCTTGATAGTTGATGCTTCCTTCGCGTCGGTGGGCAGTTCGTCCTTGGTGAGGAAGTTATACACCGGGGTCATCCAGCAATGGTCGTCCCCGATGGCGAACACTTGAAGAGTCTGAGCGTTTTTGCTTATACTTGGTCTCGGCAAGATCTCTTGGATTACCGACTTGTTTCCACCTTTCTTTCTTGTACTCGCAAGTTTGGACAGTATGTCGGCTCTAGAGTTGTGCTCCCGGGGAATGTGCTCAACATTAACCTTTGAAAATTTACACATTTTCTCCTTGACGAGAGTGAGATACTCGGCCAGCGTGTCGTTCTTTGCCTGGTAATCGCCGCTGACTTGGGATGCGACGAGTTGGGAGTCGGTATAGACCATGACTTCGCGAGCACCTACGTCCTCGGCCAGGCGTAGGCCTGCTAGGAGGGCCTCGTACTCGGCCTGGTTGTTTGACGTGGCGAAAGACAAGACCAAGGATACCTCGATGACGAGTCCCTCGTCATTTTCCAGGATTATTCCGGCTCCGCTTCCCGAGCTACTCGAGGCTCCATCTACGTAGATGGTCCATTTGTTTTCGGTGGGGCCCGGGTAGTTAGCAATTGAGGTCATCTCGGCAACAAAGTCGGCGAGCGCCTGAGCTTTAAGCGCCTTTCTTCCTTCGTATTGAATATCGAATTCGGATAGCTCGAGGGACCATCGTAGCATCCTTCCGGCCATGTCTGGTCGGCTGAGGAGTTGCTTAATCGGTTGGTCCGTCCGAACGATTATGGTGTGAGCGAGGAAATAGTGTCTCAGTCTTCTGGCGGCTGTTATCAGGGCCAGCGCAACTTTCTCAATCTGCTGATATCGCACCTCGGGCCCTTGTAGGGCTTTGCTCGTGAAGTATACGGGCTTCTGCCCGTCTTCTATTTCTCGGATTAAGGCGGCGCTGGCCGCCTCGTTCGAGACAGCCAGGTAGAGATATAGGATCTCGTTGTTGTCTGGTCGGGATAGGACGGGCGGTTTGGAAAGTATCTGTTTGAGGTGTGATAACGCTCGCTCGCACTCCTCGGACCATTCGAAGGCTGCCTCTTTTCGAAGCAACTTGAAGAATGGGAGGGCATGTTGGGCGGATTTGGCGACGAAGCGGGATAGTGCTGTGAGCATCCCATTTAGTACCTGGATAGATTTTTTATTGCTAGGGGTAGGAAGTTCCAAGAATGCTCGGCATTTATCTGGGTTGGCTTCTATTCCTCGTTCGGTTAGGTAAAATCCGAGGAACTTGCCTGCCCGTACCCCGAAGGTGCATTTTTCTGGGTTAAAACGCATTTTGCACGATCTGGCTTGCTCGAACACTCGTTCAAGATGTGCCGTATGGTCGTCGGCTTCACGGGATTTGACGATCATGTCGTCCATGTATACCTCGAGGGTGTCGCCGATCTCTCCTCGGAAGACCTTGTTCATCATCCGCTGGTAAGTGGCTCCGGCGTTTTTGAGTCCGAAGGGCATTACATTGTAGTAATAATTGCCCGATTCGGTCATGAACGCCGTGCACTGCTTGTCGCATCTCGCCATGGGAATTTGATTGTAACCTGAATAAGCGTCCATAAAGGACAATAATTTATAACCGGCCGAGTTGTCGACCAGTCTATCAATATTAGGTAACGGGTATGCATCTTTGGGGCATGCCCGGTTAACATCAGTATAATCAACGCACATTCTCCATTTTCCATTAGATTTTTTGACTAGTACAACGTTTGAGAGCCAAGTTGAATACTTGGCCTCGGAAATAAAATTTGCCTCTAAGAGGTCTTTTACAGCTTTCTCGGCAACCTCCGCTTTCTCGGGAGACTGCCGACGCCTACGTTGAACTACTGCTTTTGCGGTCGGATTGATGGAGAGTGTGTGGCAGGCGACCTCAGGGTCGAGTCCGGGCATCTCTGCTGCGCTCCAGGCGAACAAGTCGGCGTTGTTCCTCAGGCAAGCTATGAGTTGCTTCCTCGGTGTATCCGGGATGTTCTTGCCGATCTTCACAGTCTTGTCGGGGTTGTCACCCAGAGGAACGAGCTCGAAGTCCCCGTCCGGAATGGGCCGGATAGGGTGAGCTGTCTTCGGCTGCGGTTCTTCGCCATTCTTCAGCTCCTCTTCTGTGAAACGAGCGTCGAGGTCGACTGAGCTGACGTCTGTTGTCGTCTGCCGATCTTCAGGAGGGGATTTGTCCTCAGCCCTTGGTTTTTTGTTGGAGCTGGAGGGTGGGGAGATCAGCTCCAGTCCCTTTACTGATGCGTCGAATATCCTCCTAGCAGCTTCGATGTCGGCATTGACTGTGACTACTCGTCCTCTCTTCGTATAGAACTTCATCTTCAAGTGAACGGTTGAGGGGACGGCAGTGAGTTCGGCCAAAGTGGGGCGCCCGATGATGCAGTTGTAGAGGGTCTTGCAGTCTATCACCAAGAACCGTGTCTTGACTTGCCTGGAAGCTTCCCCCTCCCCGAAGGAGACGAGCAGTTCGACGTAACCCCACGGCTTCGTGGTTGACCCGTTGAATCCTTGGAGGTCGGATCCCACGTAAGGAGTGAGATGTGAGTCGTCCAGCTGTAGAGTTTGGAAGAGGTGGGAGTACATGATGTCGACCGAGCTTCCCTCGTCGACCAGGACCCGTCGGACGTCGAAGTTCGCCATCCTTGCTCGCACGAGCAGTGGGATTGTGGCGTTCGGAGCGCCGCCGGGTAGCTCCTCCAAGTAGAAAGTGATCGGTTCTGACCTCCCTTTGAACCTCCTCAGGGTCGGGGTCAGGTCCGTGGTGGCGCTGATCAACTCGTCGAACTTCCTTTTCACGGAGCCGATTGTGAGGGAGCCAGGGTCCCCGCCGTTGGATATCAGCATTGCTGTCGGGAACCCTTCCCAGACGCTAAGGGCAGATGTCACTCCGACCGAGGGTATGAAGTCTTCTGGTCGGGTGACGGATAGTGCCACCTGCAGCGGCCTGGCATTCGGTGAGTTGCCCTCGTCGGAGCTCCGACGGTCCTTCCTTCTGGGAGGGTCTCCTCTCTTTGTGTATTTAGAAAGGTGACCCTCTTTGATCAGTGTCTCGATGGCGTCCTTCAGGTGTATGCACTCGTCCGTCAGGTGCCCGTGGCTCTTGTGATACTTGCAGTATTTGGACTTGTCGGTCCCCGGCCGGGAGGGATTCGACTTCGGGGGCCTGATGTTGGAGTTTCTGAACTCGGCGTTTATGCACTCGGCCAGGATCTTCTCCCGTGAAACTTTCAGGGGGGTATAGTCGTTGAAGCGCCCTGCTGGCCCTCTGCGCTCCTTTGTGTCGCGGGACCTGTCGTCCCTCTTTCTTTCGTTTGCTCGGGGCGCGGCGGACGGGTCTTGGCTCGAGCTCCGAGTAACGCCATTTCCCCTTGATGCTTTGACTGCGGCCGCTTCGCCTTCCTCGAAGGAGATGAAAGCCTGCGCCCTTTTCAAGATGGCGTTCATAGATCGCATTTTTTCGATCTTTATCGCTTTCCTGAATTCGCTGCCGGGGAGGAGCCCTCGCTCGAGGAGATACCTTTTCATGTAGTCGGTTGTCTCCACTTGGACGGCCTCCTTGTTGAATCTGTCGAGGTAGTCTCGGAGAGGCTCGTTGGTCCCTTGGACTACAGCTTCGAGGTTTGCCTCTGATTTCGGTTGACGGCGGGAAGCAGTGAAGTGACTCAGAAAGAGTTCCTTGAGCTCGGCCCAAGACTTGATGGAGTTGGGAGGGAGATTCCTGTACCAGGTCATTGCCCCCTTCCGGAGCGTGGTCGGGAAGATCCGACATTTGATGGAGCCTTGGACGACGTGATACTCCATGACGGCCTCCAGGTTCCTGATGTGGTCGTCGGGATCTGTAGTCCCGTCGTATGCATCCAAAGTCGGGGGTTTTTCCATTCCTCGGGGAAGGCGGGCCCTTCTAATGCTTTCAGACAAGGGGCTGCGGAATTCCTCCTCGTCGCTGGCGCTCGGAGAGATCGAGCGTGTGTTACGCCGGGCGGGTTCCTCCTTGCGAGGTTTCCTCCCCTTCCTGGCGAGCCTTCTTTCCTCTCTGTCGGGAGAAGGGCTCTCTTCCTCTGCGGGTTCAGGCCTCCGATTTTTCCTACTTTTCCGCAGAGGGGAGCGCGAGTAGGACCTTTGGCGGTGGGATCTTTTCGGTGGAGACCGAGAGGGGGATGGTGAGCGTCGGCGAGTCCTCCTAGGCGGGGAGCGCGAAGAGGAGGAACGCGATCGACGGTGTCTCCGCGGGGGAGAGCGGTGACGGTGCCTCTTTTCCAGTTTCTCAATCCGTTCGCCCTGGAGTCGGATGAGGCGGTTGGTCCGCTGCAGCTCTTTGAGGATGACGAGGGTCGAGGGGTCGGTTTCCCCATGGGCATCTGTAGCATCCCGAGTCTGCCGATGGTGAGTTCTCGGTCTCTCACGGGAACGGGTGGAGGAGGAGGCAGTCTGCCCGTCCCTGTGGTCCGTCTCGTGTTGGACGCGAGTCAGCGGTTGTTCAGGCTGGGTTTGGATCAACTCGGCGTTGCGATCGTTCCGAGCTGTGTCCTCTCCGTTGTTCTGAGGTTGGAGCTGCTCGGCCTCGTCATTCTGAGCCTGCTCGACGTGCTGAGGTGGTGGTCTTCTGACGGATTGGGGGGTCTCATGACCTGTCCTCCCATTCCTTTCAGCAGAGTGTCGCCGACCTCCCCGTCGATGCAGAGCCTGGCTGGATTCCTCGATCATGTCCGTAAGACGGAAAGGATCGGGGGTCGGGACGAGGACAGTGTCGTTGTTGTTACCGGCCATGACGATCGAAGGATGGATTAGCTTTTGATCTTTGTTTCTTTAAAGAAGGGGAAGCTTGTTTCCCACAGACGGCGCCACTGATCGTACCTGATCAGAAGAATCGTCAAGGCCTGCTCGGATGCTGGTCTTCGTAAAGTGAGAGGGGGGGTGTACCTGCAAGGTACTCCGATGCCAAAGTGAGTAGATGAGCAAAGGAGAGCAAGTACTAGCTAAGGTTAGAAGAGAATTGAATACCTGACCCTCTAGTCAAAGAGGGTATATATAGCCCCCAGCGCTGGGCCATGATCTCGCTATTGGGTTGGATTCCCAAGCCCAACTAGGAGACTGCCAGGTTTCCTGGGCGGAAATATCGGAGGTGCGTGTACGCCCTCTGTCCTGGTTAACCGCTCCGAAGTCCAAGGGAAGACGCGGTCTTTTAGGAGCCACGTGGGATCCGAGTTATTCGGAGGATTGGATATGAAAGAGCCCTGCGCGGAGCAGGGTCCTCGGCAAGGATGACGTCCGGGGGAGAGTTAACGCCGAGCAAGGTCGTCCGCTCCGGGTAGGGTGTTAGTGCCGAGCAAGGCGTGTCGGGAAGGCAATGAACTATTCATGGGCCTCTGAGGCTTATTGGGCCGAAAGCGGTGTTGGGCTTAGCCTTGGCCCAGTCCAGAACACAAATGCTATGAATGCGTGATGTTGAACACAATATAAAACACGACCACTGCTAGTCAAAACACATCATCATTCATCATGTTCATCATATTTCTTCACATTCATCATCACATACTTCATAACACACATGTCATCACAACAGCATCAAAACATCATAGAATACAAACGAAGTAACTACAAGATAAGGTTAATTCAATTCTCATAATAGGAAACATGATGCGTCCGCAAGTGCATGGATTTATCGAAGTAATATATAAGATTGTCGAACCACAGAGACCAATGTCAACCTACTGTAATCTATTGTTGCTTTGTAAAGCTAAGGCTAACGAATGATTGATAAAGGGGAAACTAATAACTAAAACTAAAATAAAATAAAGATTAAAATAATATTAAAGAAATGTAAAAGGAAAGAGAGACCGGAATGTGATTTTGCATACTTCGGGAATACTTCGGGAACTCTGTAACTCGTTGACTTATAATAATTTCAAAAACATATTTAGTAGAAAATATTAGCTTAAAGACTAAACCTCACACTTCTGTAGTTTTGAATAAAGTCACCACTACTACAATTTTGCTCTTTAATAGCATTAATATGATAGCGCTTTTTTTTCAAGTGTTTTTACAAATTTCAAGCGGAAACCCATAATAGCACTTTTATACAGTTTGTTGTCTTGTTTCATGTGCTTTTATACAAATTTCATGTCTTGTTTTTTTAATTGAAAATGTTATGGCTTACTTTTATACAGTTTGTTGTCTTCTACAAATTATTGTTGCTACCTGGGTGCTAGCGTGTAATTTGAACACCTAGTGAGCAGTTGGGCTGGTAGCAATGGCAGTCTACCATGCAGCCCCACTCAATATCTTAGTTATCATTTTTTTTTTGATAAGCAATGATATATATTGGAAAAGTCGAGAGCACAAAACGTACTCAAGACATTAGCGTACAATTATCGACAATTCAAAAAAGATATCTACTATGAACTCTTTATAGGTAGGTAATATTTTACTATTGAACAATAAAAAAGATATTTCTACCATATAATTATAAATACAATTATTTGTCAATGCATTTAAAATTATTTGTGTTGTGTGTTAACAGTTAGGGATATCTTGCATTTACAAATAAAATCCTTACATATTAATTGGCCAGTGCAATGGTTTTTGTTTTATGTGATGTGATTTGAATATGTGGTTTTTACATACATGGAAGTATCATGGTACATATACTACAACCACATAGTCTTTCCACTGATCAAAATCTCCACATATTCTTTGTTATTCTAAATTTAGTGTGTTTCCAAGTAGATAATGTATGCTAATTTTGTTTTGAAAGGAAATGAGTAGTTAAAATGATAATATTTAAATAGAAGTTAATTTTCTTATATTGAGTATTAAATGTGCAGGAAAATTGGACTACTTAGTAAACCAGACACAAAGCAAATATTGATATTTTGAAAAGAAACAATGGATATACATGGAAGAAGACTATGGAGCAATATGGAGCAAAAGTTAGATATTATTCTCAAACATGATTGTACACCATTTTTTTTTTTTTTTTTAATAAGCAATGGAATTATAGGGAGCAAAAGGGATGCTCCACCCCAATACAAAGAGGAAAGCTCCTACCTCTCACAACAATCGAGAGGTCGAATATTCCAAAGATAAAAATTACAAACATTCACCTTCTTTTGAAAAGAAGAAATCCACCTCCAAGAGTTGTATATAATCTCCGTCATACATTCGGTAAAGCTAAAAGGCTCCTCTCTAAAGATCACCGCATTACGCTTTGACCAAATAGACCAAACCGTTGCTAGCCAAACGTTAGCCACCATCATTCTTTTATTAAACGGGATCTTCTCGTAATTGAAGAAAAAATCCTCAAAATCCTCAATAGACAAGAATTTAGATAAATCTAGCCACATATACACCCTTCTCCAAATGCTACAAGAGGATTCGCATGAAGAAAAGGTGAGATATATTTTCCTCCTTCTCCTTACACAAAGAGCAAAAAGCTTCCGTACCTTCCACCAAAACTCCCCTTCGCACCAATTGATCTTTTGTTGCTAGACGATTATGGATAAAGTGTTTTTAATAGCGTCTTCTAGTAAGTGTTATTAAATTATGTTTGCTTGAAGGGCCTAGGATAGCAAGCTATATAAAAAATGCTATTCAATCCAATTAAAAAAACACGAGTGAATCAGGTTATGTTAGCGTTTTTATATGGAGTGCTATAAAAGTATCTTCTTTTAATAGCGCTTTTTAAGCGCTATTTTAGGGTGCCAACTTTTAATAGCAGGAGCATTAATAGCACTTAAAAGCGCTATTGAAGGTTAAAAAAAGCGCAATTAAATATCAATTTTGGTGTAGTGCTATTGAAGGTTAAAAAAAGCGCTCGCACACTTAAATTAAGGAACGCGATTTGAAAACTAAACAAGTTCTAATTACTCCTAAAGCGATCTCGCTGGGTTTAGAATTAATGCCTAGTTTTTACTATCCGGTTCGACTCCCGTGCTCTCGCAGTGCCGATTTGAACCTTAATAGATTTCTCACTTCCGTGACGAAATCGTGGTAGGTAACCTCTCACTTCCGTGACAAGGTTACCTAAATTAATATTAAAAACATAAACCAAAACAAAATTTAATAATAATAATTTAAGCCAACATAATTACTGAGTCCCGTCGAGAACGACGGTCCTCACGTACCAGATTCAAAGGATTTAGCCTAACAGAAAAAACACACTGTTACTAGAAAAAAGTAAATTAAACAAAACATAATATAATAGTTTAGGCTACTGTATACGTAGGAGAAAACATAATATAAAAGTAACAGCAATATTATATACATACATATATAACTAGCAAGAAAATATATTTACATATATATTCATATAATATAACTAACAAGAAAATATATAAGATGTAGAACTTATATATTTTGGCTACTGTGTACGTAGCAGACTGCAAGTAACCAAACACGTATGACCAAGTAAAGCTAGTGATTTTCCTATCAATTCGGATCGACACAAATATAAGGAACAATGCAGAACGAAATGTATAAAAAGACAAATTGAAAATTGGAATTGAAGACAATAGTTGCAGTGATAATAAAAACAATAAAAGCAAAATTTAACAGACTAAGAATTAAAGTAGAAAATAAAGGCGATAAATAAAATTGAACCTGTAGATAAAAATTGAAAATAAACTGCTTCTAAAATTGAAGTAACATAAAGATTTCGACAAGATTGCCGAAATGTTGATCCAAGTGCACAGCAAATTTCTAATACCTAAACTAAATTCTCTAAAACTTGGACACCTAAAAACCTAAAGTTTATAACTATATATAGTGCTAGAAACGGCTAGAAAGTGTCCTCCCAAAAATGTAGGAGTAGTGGAGAGAAATATGGAAGACTTGGCAACTGAGAAAATATAGGATGGTTGGAAAAAATATAGGATGAAGTGGTTCGTTGGTTTCTTTCTTGGAGAGAAAGTCAAGGAAAATTGATGCATGACGTTCGTTACACATGTGTGCCGTGGGGAACACATTTCTTTTCAAGCCCTGCCGTCTGTCAAGGGGGGTGTGACGGTCGTCACCCCTGCCTTTATGCTTGTGCCGACCGTCATGATGAGTGTGACGAGTGTCACACTTGCTTGCATTTGGTGGGCGCATCATGAGCTGGGCCTGGATGCTATTTCTTTTCTTCATGCCTTCACCTCTCATTTTGCTATCACACCCCCTGCTATTTATTTACTTTTTTTGTTGTTTTAAGCTCGATTCTTCTCCATTTTTACGACTTTCTTCATACATGCCTTGTAAATAGTAAAAATCTGAAAACATAGAAAATACCGGCATAATACGAATAAAGAGTATCTTAATCAAAATAAAATGAGGTCATAATTCATATAAAATGAGTCAAATATACGATAAATTTTCGTGTTATCAAAACATACTCGCTATTTTACAATACAATGTATCATCATTTCATCATAGAACAATTACTAGTAACTATATCCTACGATTCATTTTATTCCACCAATGTATATATAATTTCATTAGCTCTCTTACGCTTCGAATAACGCGTCAAACAGAGTACGAAAACTCAAGTTGTGGTCTTTATAAAAATTCCAATTAAGGCCTGATTCACCCGACGGGCCTCCTCCTTCGCGTGGCGACTGAAGGCAGTAGCCAACCTCTCAAATTTTTCAAGCCTTTCGCCCGGAGAGCCTCTTCCTTCGTTCGGCGAAACAAGTCAGTAGCCAACACCTACCCTCGCCTACACCATTCGCCTGACGAGATCTAATTCAATCGACTCGCCCGACGATACGATCGATTCACCCGACGAATCTGGGCGATCAGGGTTTTCCTGATGCGTTTGCCTGCCTAAAATCAGTCCAAATTCTTGCGATTTCTTGACATTACAAGTCCTAAACCATCTTTTAAACTCAGTATTTCATCACATAATCACAACTCTATGTATTATACATTACGGGTATCATTCTATTGCCAACTCACACATCTAAATCATCAATATCCTTCATGTCATCAACAATCCATCATAACCCAAGAACCCAAAAACCAATCCGACAATTATCTAACACTTAGGCCAAATATAATAATTAGGATATACTCCCTTTACCTTACATTGAAGCTTGGTATCAAGATTCTCTTCGCGTTCGACAAAACCTTCAAGTTCTCCCAAGCCCTAGCTCTCATCACTTTCACGTTCTTCCAAACTTTTCACGATTGAATGAAAACCCCCTTCCGTCTTTTTCTCTTTTATTTCATTTAATCCCCTTGAATTCACTATCTCTACCTCACTATTATTCTGTTTATTTAATCAAAATAATCCCAACTAATTACTCTAATTATTATAAAATACTCCTAATTCTCAATAATTCTCATCACACCTATGCACCACCAAAAATCATCGAAACATCATATCTCATCATCAAAACAACAAATATCATCATTAGAACGTCAAGACTTCATAAGAACTCATATATTCACGCCAAACTAATTAAATAATTAATCTAGATTTTTGAGGTGTTACACCATCTACCTCAAAGAACTTGATGTGATACTTAAGAATTTCTAGAGCCATTTGGTACCAACGGACTATTGCAGGGTGTTTGCTCATGTACATTGAGCTTATGCAGACGGCTACATAACATGATTCTATAGGATGTCAAACTCTATCATGATACTAAACACTCTTGTAAGACAACCTAAATCGTCTAATCAGGAGGTACTTAATGATAGGGATGACCTCACCTAGGACATAAGTAGCGTCTGTCGGTATATTATAGATATGGTGGACATGGTGAATTACTAAATACCAAAATTTCCGTTTTAATTTGTAACAAATAAGCTTTAAATAAATTTTACTTATTTATAGTATGTTTACATCAAAACACTTTCAATAATATAAATCTAAAGTCATTCTTTTTATTACAAAAACTAAAATCATTTTTAATAAATCTTTATCAACAACAAAAAAATATTTTAATAAGTTATTTTTAAGGTCTCTTCCACGTTTATATTTTGAATTTTGATTTGTTCAACAAAATATACACAAATTATAACTAACAAGTTAGGGTTTGTGGATGGAAACATGAATGAGTAAGATGAAACAGTGGTAGCATCCGAGAGTTTCTATGAGAAAAATCCATCGATCATTCATTCACCTTCAAATCATCACTCTCATTTTACAACCCTATAGCATGTAGCTTCCCAAGGCATTTTTCTATTTTCATCTAATAATCATGAACACAGAAAATCATATTCGTAACAAAGATAGGATCAGTGATTTGCCTGATGCTCTATTGCTTCACATTCTCTCTTTTTTGAACACCAAACAAGCTATTCACACTTGTATTCTCTCCCCAAGATGGAAGAATCTCTGGAAGCATATTCCCACTCTTACATTAATATCTTCACAATTCACCACTGTCGAGATTTTCACCGAATTCGTCTCTCGGATCTTGTCTATTCGCGATAACTCAACCGAAATCCACACTCTAGAATTTCGCCGCCATAAAGTCATGGAGCCTTGCCTGCTCGAAACCGTTCTAAAATACGCAGTTTCACACAATGTCCAACGATTAGATATTGGTGTTACGTGTGTTATTCAACACTTTCCGACTTGTTTATTGTCATGTCGCAACTTATCATATCTTGATCTTTATGTTAGTCATCCTACGGTTTACGGTACGACCATATTGTTTCCTAGTTCTTTGGATATGCCAGTATTAACCAGCTTGGGTCTATGGCACTTTGCATTTTCGGTTGGCAATGATGGTCGTGTCGATCCATTTTCAAAGTTAAACAGTTTGAAAAGTTTGAATATTGTGTATTGTGAAGTCGCGGACAACCAAAACCTTTGCATTTCAAGTACTGAGCTTGTCAATTTATATATATACATGGTTCATTATGCACCTAAAACATATTTCGGAATCGAGCTATGTGCTCCAAATCTTTGCACCTTTGTTTTTAGTGGTATTCCTGTTGAGAAACTCTCTTGGAGCAAGAGCAATCTCTCTTCTATCAAACGAGTAAGTATTGATATAATAGAATTTTGGAAATCATCACAGACTTCATTGGTTCTATTCGACTGGCTGTCTGAACTTGCTAATATGGAATCGTTGATCATCTCTTCAACTGCTCTTCAGGTACTTTAGGGGCGAAAAAATATCCTTTTCACTTTACACTTACAATGACCCGAGTTTTTCTAATATGCTTGCTTCTTCTATTGTATTTATAAATTTTATCAAAATTATGACTTGAAATAAAAAAATCCTGATACTTGTTGCTTGTTTAGGTTCTTTCCTTAGTTCCGAATTTATTGTTTGAGCTCCCTTCGTTGTGTAACCTGAAGTCACTCAGGGTAGAAAAGAAACAAATTTCATCGATACCGGATGGAATAGTGGACATTTTGATTCAAAAATCGCCTTCACCAAAGGTTTACATCAGAGATTGATTGAGGTTAAATGTGAATTCTACTTCTTAAAGAGAGACTTTTTTCTTTAGTAGTTTTGTTTTTACATCCGTTTTTGTGTTTATGTTTCCCAAGATGCATGTGGTTATAAATTACAATACCTTGATGCCAAAGGCACAAAATTTCGGTCTTAAAGTATAACCTATAGTAGTAATAAAAAATCATACATGTCCAAAATTTTAGTGTAATCAGTATGAAATTCAGTACTATTTTTTTTTTTTGTAGTTTCTATCTGTTTATGTTGAGAATAAAGGTTTGGTAGGATCTAAAATGGTGTTTTGGGTTTTTTGTTTAACATGTATAAATTGGTTGAGATAGTTTAAGTTTATGAGACTATACATTAAGTCATCATGCTTGTCTGCCTTCAAAGTTAGAGCTTTGAGAACCAATTTAGCAACAAAAGTGAAGATGGAACCTTGGTCAGGAATAAAGCAGATGATGTGACTAAATTTATGAAGAAATTGAAGGTCCCCCCAATGGATTTTGCATATAGCAACCTCATTTACCTTGCTGTCATTAATGTAAACAAATTGTCTATGCAACTCATGAGTTCAATTCAACTATGTTTTTCCTCATTTTGTGAACTACATATTTATTGATTACGCTAATCGACTGTTACAAATTGATGTTTTGATCAAGTGTTGTTTTTCTGTGTTAGAAATGCATATCATTGTGGAGGCTGTATAGGTGATGTGAGTTGAGGTTCACATTCAAATTTGAAATTCAATC
The DNA here is from genome assembly GCF_029867415.1 of Vicia villosa. Taxonomy (NCBI): domain Eukaryota; kingdom Viridiplantae; phylum Streptophyta; class Magnoliopsida; order Fabales; family Fabaceae; genus Vicia; species Vicia villosa. The sequence continues at coordinate 184,204,902 of NC_081182.1, read as the reverse complement.
AAGGGAAAGCATCTTCTATTTTCAGAGCTACTGCTGAAATTTTTCACATGATTAGTAATATAATGAAAGCATCTTCTATAACTGGAATAAACCACACACCTTCACAAGTCTGCTTAGTTTGATATAGAAATACATGTATGTTTGCAAATCAATACGGTAGTGTACAAACAGCAGAACAATCTACAGCCACAAGCACTACTAAACCAATTATATTGTACTTGAACTAAGTACAATAGAAGTGATTCTACCTCTGAGATAAGGTAAATACGAGTTCATTTGGATTTTGATACAACAGTCTGTAATCCCTCAAACACGAGAGATTTGTAGAGGCGAAGTTGTTTAAGAAAGAACGTAACAGTCTGTCGTCTCTCAAGCAAGAGGGTTGAAAATGTGAAGTTACCTATTTAAAGGATATAATTGGTTGATGATGATAATGACACACTGAGTAGTCACCTTGCTTGCTCACTTTATTTTTTTTTGTTTGGTTATTAAACATATCTTTGTTTTACTATTTGTGGTATATGTGTGTCGCAGCATGAAAAATACTCGAGTGTATTAAAGGTTCGGAATATGACAAAGTCGTCATCGAAATATATTGTCCTTACACATTCAGTACCGACACCCTGTGAATCTGATAATACATACTCCAATTGATGCACCCATAACTTTCGATGATAAGTGATATGTATCCTCTCCCGCCACTTGACAATACTCATTTTCTTTTACTTCAGTATTAGAATCACCAGTTTCTTTAGTTTGTAGCATAAGGAATTTGTTTATTTGGACACTTGTGAGATGATGAGAATTTCTCATCGCAAAATGTTTCCGAAAGTGTATTTTCGAATTTATTTTGGAAGTATATTTCTAGAATTTTCTTTTTGCCAAAATGAGGTTGTTTGTGACTCAGTAACGAAGAATTTAATGTATTTTGAATGCGTCCGGTGATGCATTTCTGAATTCTAAGATTAGTTTTGACTTTTCACAAGGGTGTTGTAGTAATACTTAGAATGCCTTATAAACAATTCTCTTATTTTATTCAATTCTAAGTTTTGATTCCATATTAGCAAGTTCAATCAGCCACTTGAGTAGAACTAATGAAGTCTCCTTTGATTTCCAAAATTCTATTATATTAATACTTACTCGTTTGATCGAAGAGAGATTGCTCTTTCCCCAGCAGAGTTTCTGAACCGGAATACCACTAAAACTAAAGGTACAAAGACTTGGAGCATATAGTTCCATTCCAAAATAGGTTTCGGGAGCATAATGTCTCATGTTTATGTATAAACTATCAAGCTTGGTACTTGAAATGCAAAGGTTTTGCCCACCCGCAACTTTACAATACACCATTGTCAAACTTTTCAAATTGGTTAATGCTGAAAATGGATCAACACGACCATCATTGCCGGCCATAAAGGCAAAGTGCCTAAGATACAAGCGGGTTAATAGTGGCATATTCAAAGAACTAGGAAACAGTATGGTCGTACCATAAGCTGTAGGAAGATTAAAACAAAGATCAAGAGAGGTTAAACTGCGACACGACAATAAACAAATCGGAAAGTGTTGAATATCACATTCAATAGAGACATCTAATAGTTGGACTTTGTGTGAAATAGCATAATTTAGAATCGTTTCGACTAGGCTAGGTTTAGTGACCTTACTACTGCGAAATGTTAGAGAGTAAAGATTTGTTGAGATATTGCGAATAGACAAGATTCGAGAGACGAATTTGGTGAAAATCTTGATAGTGGTAAATTGTGAGCCAATTAATGTAAGTGTCGGAACATACTTCCAGAGATTCTTCCATCTTGTGGAGAGAATACAAGTGTGAATAGCTTGTTTGGTGTTCAAAAAAGAGAGAATGTGAAGCAATAGAGCATCTGGCAAATCGCTGATCCTGTCTTTGATTCTCCTTCGTTTCACCATTTTTCTTTTCATCTTTGTTTGTAATTTGATAGTGTAGCTGTGGGAGAATGATCGGTGAACTTTCACAAACCCTAAACCATCTGTTTTTATAGTTTGATCTAAAGTGATTTGGAATGCTTTCAAATTTTGAAAGATTAAATTTATATTATTATAATTATAATATTATAAAGATTTAAAAACATATTATATTGATTTACTAGGATTTGCTCTTCAAGTTCCAATATTTTTTTTTATATAAAGATGTGATTTTAGATGAATTGGAAAACGGCTGAAGTATAGGAGAAAATTTTGGTACATCTTATGTGAATGAATTGCTACTTGGTTTTAACGTGTTGTTTCCAGAAGTAGAAAATTCTCTGATGATAGAAAGAATAGCATATTTTACAGCTGTGATTTTCTCTATAAATTGAACCCGGATGAGTTTTTCTTTATAAGTGGTTTAGTCTATATTTATTTTACTGTATCTTTATTCTTTATTATATAAAATTTTTTATATGGAGTAATTTATGCAACTCCTAATCTAACCCTAATTCTCTTTCTTTTTATCTACATTTAATGAATTGATATTTTGATTTATATTTATTTTTACTATTATATAAAATGGAGCAACATAATTAATTTAAAGATATTTTAAAGAAAATTTTAAACAAATAAATAAATTTAAAGAATAAAAAATTAGGGTTAGATTAAGACTTGCATAATATTATTAATTTACTGCCATTTACAGTAAAATGCATTTTTTAAATGCATTAACTTCTTTGAAAATTTTAAAAGTTCCAGTATTTAAAGAAATTAAATTTTTTATTTAATTTATTTATTTAATTTAATTTTAAATTTAATTCATTTTATTGTAATCTTAAATATTTATGATTTTCTCTTATTTAATTCATCCGTTATACATATTTAATAAAATTAAATTTTATAAAATAATTCATAGTCTCTAAGAAAAAATATGAAGGTGACCGATACTCGAGTTTCACAACCTTCCGTTTGTCACCGTAAGGTAGGAGGTATTGGATTTCATCGATGATATCTTCGAGCGAGGTGTATTCTTACACTTTAATCGTCCTCCCGAGTGTTCTGCCGTCGGAGTAGGAGACACTTGCGACATGCGAACTGATATTGTACTTATATTGAGACATTTTTGTATTTGTGTGAAATACAACATTAAAAACCCCAAATTTATATAAGACCTAGGTGAATATGGACCATGCGTTCTCTGTAACAGAATGTTCTGTAGGTATATCCCTGGATGGATGTTAGATATTTTCCTTCCGTATGTGTACCTACGGAAAAATCCATAACTTTCAAAATTAGAGACTTCCGTAGATACATTTACGGAACTTTTCCCTGTTAGTTTTTTTAACAGAACAACATTAGATAACAGTAGCAATGGAAGAAAAATTGTATACAAAATAAAGAGTGCAATGTTATAATTGACAAAAAATGAATATATTGCAATATTAAAGAGTGCCTATATTGTACTTTTAAACTAGAAAATACATCAAACGAACTGTCGCCGGCTAAATCTATTAGTGCTTCCAATTTTGACTTTTCCTTGTTCAATCTTTCGAATTCGTGCATCCTATCAACAAAAACATCTGGCCACGTCTCGGCATCTACGGTATGATGAAGCGTTCATTCCGGTGATGTAGGTGGTATGGGGCATCCCGATTTCAAGTAAACTTGCACAAAGTGACTCGCTTTTGAAAGCCATCCAATACACATGATGTGATCATTTGAATTTGTAGGAGGTGCGGTGCGGAGTGGGATAAAAGTTTCCGAAAAAATATAACCCGTCAAGTCAATGCACATCATATCATTGAAGGTGGAGAAAAACACAAGAAAGGGGGGATTGAATTGTGTTCTTTATCAATTAAAATTCCCTTTCTTTTTCTTTAACGTCTTTTCTTTCATAAATTTGATCATCGATTGGATTATGCTTTTGATATTGCGGAAGCATGAGGAAGTAGAACTGCATAACCAATTAGATGTTCATTTTAACTTATGTTTTTCATCGGAACTTCTGACTTGCTCAGTATAGTTATGAAGAACTTTTGCGTGAATGTTCTAAGTTAAAATGACATGTGCAGAAAGTAAAAGACACATTCATTTATATCCTGGTTCACCTTCTAACTAAGGCTACCTCTAGTCCACCTTCTTAAGATGATTTGCCTCTCAACAGAGGTCTTAATCCACTATAACCAAATCATAATTACAACTGCACGAACATCCGTCATGACTAACCATCCTGCACACCCAATTGCTGTGACTAACCATCTAGACAATTACCCGTTCAATGATCTCTGCGAGATATAACGTCAAGTCAATGCACAGATATAACACTGCACAACCATCCTGTTGTGACTAACCCTGCACAAGCTAACTGCTCGTGACTGATTGCAAAGGACTGTTTAGTGATCTCCTCGAGATATAACATCCCTTGACTTCCTGCACAACCATTCTATAATGACTAACCCTACACAGCAAACTACAGTGACTAACCTTAGATGATGAACCGTTCAGGGATCCTATCAGGATATAACGTTCACCAGTCTACTGGAGATTACAAGAATGCTTCTTATTCAAGTTGATTCTCTCCTATCTTAACCACTCATGTTTACGACTCACTGACTAGAAGTCACTTTTGGAGCCTAAATAAGGTGAATTGACTATTTGGCTAGGTAGTTGTGCTCAAAATGAAACAAACATTCCTTGATCATTTTCATGCTTTCATATAGTCAACACAAACAAAATATTAAGCATAATAAAATCCATTTAGAACAATAATTGTGGTCTCCAGCATATGTGAACAATGGAAAGCTACCTCACAAAAAAAAGGTGGGAACTAAAATAATTCTCAAATGAAAAAGTATACAAAAGAATGAATGGAATAAAAATTGTAAAAAGTCTATGTAACATGAATATGCTATAGTCTAGAAAGCGATAAACACATACCTTGAACGTGTACAAAACTTTAACAAAATTATTACCATACACTCGCAAGTTGAAACGATCAAACTTGGAAGATCACCTCAAATTCCTCAATCTACTCAAAACGAGTTCATTGACAAACACAAAAACTATTGATATTAAAAAACTAAAAGACCACAATTATTGTATTCCTCCCAATTTAATCGTCGATTTTTAGACAAAATCAGGGGCAAAATTAGGGACAAAATTAGTAAAAATAGGGTGTGAAAAATAAAATAGATGAATAGTAAATGGTGTAAAGTTATTGCCCAGGCTGCATAAAATTCCTGGCTCCGCCACTGATTATTGTATTTGTATGAACCAATGGCAGTGTTGCCAAAAATTGAGAAAATTAGAAAGTGCTACAATATTTTATTTTTCTGGAAAGAAAAACACTAACAAATATATGTTTATATTAGAATAAAGAGAATAATATAAAATTGCCAACACTAGATGTTATTGTTTCTGTTGTATTCTACATAACCATTACTGCATAAAATCTTTCATCACTGTGCATCACACTCATGCAGATCCTTTATTTTAGGTTACAGGAAAGTCATGGCAGAACTTGTTGCTGGAGCATTTCTTTCGTCTTTCTTTCAAGTGATTTTTGATAGGTTGGCTTCATGTAATCTTACAGACTATTTCCGTAGAGGCAAGCTTGATAAATTGGTGGAGAAACTTGAGTCTATACTCGAGTCTATCAACCAAGTGTTGGATGATGCTGAGATAAAACAATACCAAATCCCAAACGTCAAAAAGTGGCTTGGCGATGTTAAACATGCTATGTATGAAGCTGACCAACTCTTAGATGAGATTGCCACTGATGCACCATTGAAGAAGATGAGAGTCGAATCTCAACCATCCACCAGCACTATTTTCAACTTCATTCCATCTTTCACTAATCCATTTAAATCCAGGCTCAAAGAATTGATAGAGAGCCTAGATTCTCTTTCAGAGCAGAAGGATAAGATGCAACTGAAAAAAAGAGTGCATGCTTATAATGGAGATGGAGTCGATTTGAAATTTTCAGAAAGACTACCAAATACATATTTGGTGGATGCATCCCAGATATATGGTAGAGATGATGAGAAAGATGAAATGGTCAAATTTTTACTTTCAAACAATGACAGTCGCAATCAGACACCTGTATCTAGCATAGTGGGTCTGGGTGGGATGGGTAAGACCACTTTTGCTAAGCTCGTGTACAATGACAGTAGGATTGAGGAATGTTTTGAACTTAAAGCATGGGTTTATGTTTCAGAATCTTTTGATGTTGTTGGACTCACCAAAGCAATTCTCAAGTCATTTCATTCTCCAGCAGATGATGAATCGATTTTTCAATTTACTTCAAGAGAGACTGCAACACATACTAATGGGCAAAAAATACTTGCTTGTTTTAGATAATGTCTGGAACGGGAATGCAGATTGTTGGGAGCAGTTACTACTTCCTTTTAACCATGGATCTTATGGAAGTAAGATTATAGTAACAACACGTGATAGGGAGGTAGCAAATGTTTTGAAATCTACTAAATTATTTGATTTAAAGAAATTGGATAAAAGTGATTGTTGGAGTTTATTTATGACTCATGCGTTTCATGGAAAAAATATGTGTGAGAATCCAAACCTTGAATCAATTGGCAAACAAATAGTGGAAAAGTGTGGAGGATTGCCTTTAGCTGTAAAAACAATGGGCCAACTCTTGCGGAAAAAATTCTCTCAACATGAGTGGATGAAAATATTGGAGATTGATATGTGGAGTTTATCAGAAGGGGATAACAACATTAATCCAGTGCTGAGATTGAGTTACCATAATCTCCCTTCCAATCAGAAGCGTTGTTTTGCTTATTGTTCTATATTTCCTAAGGGTTATGTGTTTGAAAAAGGTGAATTAATCAAGATTTGGATGGCAGAAGGATTGCTAAAGTGTTGCAAAATAGTAAAAAGTGAAGAAGAGTTGGGCAATGAGATTTTAGGCGATGTTGAGTCAATTTCATTTTTCCAACAATCAGCCATTAATAATCACTTTGGCATGCATGACCTTGTAAATGATTTGGCTAAATCAGTGTCAGGCGAATTTTGTATGCGAATAGACAAAGTTAAGGTGGAAGGTATCCCTGAAAGGACACGTCACATTAGATGGTCTCTTCGATCAAGTTTTGTTGATAAATTACTAGAACCAATTTGTGAGCTAAAGGGACTACGTAGTCTGATTCTAAAAGGCGGGTCTATGATTATAAGCAACAACGTGCAACGTGATATATTTACAAGACTAAAATATTTGCGAATGTTATCGTTATATGATTGCGGCATCTCAGAGGTAGTTGATGAGATAGGCAATTTAAAGCTTTTGTGTTATCTAGACCTTTCTTTTACAGCAATTTCAAGCTTACCTAACACCATTTGTATGTTGTGTAATTTGCAAACACTCTTGTTGGAAAGCTGTTATAACTTGACTGAGCTACCTTCAAATTTTTCCGAACTCACCAGTTTACGTCATATTTATCTCCCCTATACTTTAAAGAAGATGTCAAAGCATATAGGAAATTTTAGCAATCTCCAAACCTTGCCTTCTTTTAATGTGGATGAGCAGAACGGATCTGATCTTATGGTGTTGGAGAAACTAAACCAACTTCATGGAACAATTCTTATTAACGGATTGAGTAATGTCAATGATCATATAGATGCTTCAACAAGAGTTATTAAATATAAGAAGTATTTAGAAGAAATAGAGATGACATTCGATGGCACAAGCGAAGATGTGGATGGATCAATAGTCGAAAGCAATGTGTATGTCATAGAGGCTCTTCAACCAAATAGCAACTTGAAGAGGCTCTCAAAGAGCTTTCTATTTCACACTGTCATGGAATAAAGATCTTCGAAAAAGAGTTTTACAGCAATAACTTCAAGTCTCTTGAAGTTTTGAGATTTGAGAGTATGAACAATTGGGAGGAATGGTTATGTATTGAAGGTTTTCCTTTACTTAAAGAGCTTTCTATAAAATATTGTCACAAATTGAAAGGGGCGTTGCCTCAACACCTTCCTTCTTTACAGAAGTTGGTGATTTGGGATTGCAAAAAGTTGGATATATCCTTTCCAAATTGTGATAATATCCACTTGAGGTACCTGACAATACTCAATAGCCCGAAATTGATGGCTTCGAGAGAGGAGTGGTGTTTATTTCAACTCAGTTCTCTAAAAGACTTTTCAGTTAGCGATGACTTTGCAAATGTTGAATGCTTTCCAGAGGAGGGTCTCCTGACCCCAACTCTTGAGTGTCTTCATTTCAAAAATTGTTCAAAGCTAACAATAATGAACTTTAAGGGCTTTCTCCACCTCCAATCTTTCAAGGAACTTTCTCTTTACAATTGCCCTAGTCTTGAGAGATTGCCGGAGGAGGGTCTACCGAACTCCCTTTCTAGTTTGTGGATTACATGTTGTCCATTACTTTCAGAGAAGTACAAAAAAGAGGGAGGAGAGCGTTGGCATACAATTAGTCACATCCCTTCTGTGAAGATTGACTGTATTCAGCAGCATTAGAAATGAGATGTTTGTCACAGGCAAGTACAACCAATGTCTTCATTTTTTCTTTGCTAGTAATTGTGATATTTTCCATAATAATCTAACACTATATGTATCTGATGTTGAACAGTGGCAACTCTATGTGACCTCTTTCTTGCATGTCAGCCTCAAAGATCTTGCATTTCCTACTACCAAGACATCTCCACTGCCACTTTCTTAATCTTTTCAATCTACTGTTTGCATATATTCCTTCCTAGTTCATACACTGGAAGTTGAGTTTCTAATTTAGTGAAATTCAATTAAATGATACGATCATTGCAATACTTCTAACCGAATTCTAGAATTTCACAAAGCACATTCTGTAGTATTATTCTGTTAACCGAAATTCTAGGCTTTGAGTTCATGAAAGGAGTTATCTCATTTTATCTTTTAGTAAGCTTCAATTATTTTTACATTGGCATAGGAAAAATGCCATAAAGAACTAGTCTTGGCTTGTGATGTAAGCAGATATTCGTGTCTCGGCCATTATCGATCTTCAACTTAGAGGTTACCATCCCTTTTATTCATGCTAAAAATCTAACCCAGACTTATGTTTCTAGCCAACCTTCATTTCATATCATTCTAAGGTTAGCCTTTGGCCACTATATTTTGGTATTATTTCTACCACACCACGGACGAACTCGTCAACATGGTATTAATTTTACCACCGAACAAATAAGTGAAATTTGAAGGTAACAGATCAAACTACTCTCTTCTGATATATATTGACTTGCAAAGGATTTGTTGCAAAAGTAAAAAATTAGGTTACAAAGAGAGGGTCTTTATATAGAGACCAGGGAAACATAAATAGACATAACAGTTAATGATTAACTATTTCCTATGAAAGTTTGTCTGCCCTAGAGAATCTGTCTTTTGGCTTTCCAAGACTGCATTTAAATTTATCCAACAAAACTCCCCCATAAATTAAATGCTCCTTCGGTCAATTAATCCCAGCATTATCTTGCCTCTGTCGAATATCTCCTTCGACAATGGTTTTGTGAAAATATCTGCAGCTTGATCCTTGCTTGCCACATGCTTCAGTTCGACGCTTCCATTTTTCACATGTTCTCGAATGAAATGAAAACGTACGTCGATGTGTTTACTTCTTTCATGATTCACTGGATTCTTCGCCAGTTCGATTGCTGATTTGTTGTCGACATGCACTATGGTTGCATTTTCCTGCTTCTGCTCTAACTCACATAACAATCTTCTAAGCCATATAGCATGGCATACACACCATGATGCAGCCACGTATTCTGCTTCGCATGTCGACAGTGTTACAATTGGTTGCTTCCTTGAGAGCCATGTGAAAGCAGTGTTTCCCATAAAGAATACATATCCTGATGTACTTTTTCGATCGTCTATATCTCCACACCAATCGCTGTCGGAGTAACCTGTTAGCTTGTAATCTTCTGCTTTTGAGTAAAACATTCCAAGTGACACAATTCCTTGGATATAACGAAGATTTCTCTTCAAAGCTTTCCAGTGTGAGTGAACTGGTTCTTCCATAAATCGACTCAAGATTCCGACACTTAGAGAAAGATCTGGTCTAGTACATGTGAGATATCGAAGACTTCCGACCAAGCTTCGAAATTTGTTTGCTTCGACACGTTCCCCCCCATCAAATTTTGAAAGCTTGGCTCCTGGCTCCATTGGTGTCGAGATTGGATTGCAACCTTCCATTTTGAACCTCTTCAGAATGTCCTTTGCATATTTTTCTTGTGAGACAAAAATTCCAGTTTCTTCTTGTCGAACTTCCAGACCAAGAAAGAAGCTCATTCGACCTAAGTCCGTCATTTCAAATTCTCGTGTCATTCGACCTTTAAATTCTTCGATCATTTGATCACTGTTGCCCAGGAAAATCAAGTCGTCGACATAGAGTGCAACGAGCAGTATATCTCCTTTATACTTCTTTACATATAGGGCATGTTCATAAGGACATTGTTGGAAACCATTCTTTTTGAAGTAAGTATCAATACGTGTATTCCATGCACGAGGTGCCTGCTTTAATCCATAAAGTGCTTTCTTGAGTCTTAGCACTTTTCCTTCGCTTCCGTCTTTCATGTATCCTGGTGGTTGTTTGACATAGACTTCTTCTTCGAGCACACCATTCAAAAATGCTGATTTGACATCCATTTGAAATATTGGCCATTTGAGCTGAGCAGCTTGAGAAATCAGCAGTCGAATTGTCTCCATTCTTGCAAGTGGTGTGAATACTTCGTCATAATCTATTCCTTCCTTCTGCCTGTATCCTTTTGCCACAAGTCGCGCCTTGTACCTTTCGACTTTTCCTTGAGCATTCATCTTTTTCTTAAACACCCACTTCACACTAATGGTTCGACTTCCTTTTAGTAACTCTGCTAGTTCCCAAGTTTTGTTTTGTTCGATAGCTTTAATTTCTTCGTCCATGGCATTCTTCCACTTCTCATCTCTCCATGCTTCTTCGAAACTAATGTTTTCAGAATCTGCCAGTAGACACACAAGATGTACTTCTTCTGTATTATCATACAACTCTTGCAAGCTTCTCATTCTGGGCTATGAGGATTCGTCTTCACTGTCAGAGTATTCAAACCTCGGCAATTGATTTTGGGTTGTTGGTATACCGACTGAGGGTTCTTCAGTTTCGACTATGTCTTCTGTCGAATTGTTCCAGTCCCACCTACTTGCTTCATTCACTCGAACATCTCTACTTACTACCACCTTTTTGTTTATGGGGTCGAATAACCTGTATCCTTTTGTTTTCTCATCATACCCAATTAATATATATTTCTGACTCTTGTCTTCAAGCTTCGTTCTTAGTTGATCTGGTACATGTGCATAAGCAACACTACCAAATACTTTAAGATGAGATACAGTCGGTTTCTGTCCACTCCACGCTTCTTGCGGTGTTTGATCTCCCAACTTTGAATGCGGACATCTATTTTGAACATAGATTGAACATTGCACAGCTTCTGCCCAAAATTCCTTCGACATGTTCTTACTTTTGAGCATTGAACGAACCATGTCAAGGACTGTTCGGTTTTTCCTTTCAGCAACCCCATTTTGTTGAGGTGAGTATGCTGCAGTTAGAAATCTCCTTATACCCTGCTCCTCGCAATACTTCATGAAGGCTGTCGAAGTATATTCTCCTCCTCTGTCAGAACGGAGTGCTTTGATGTGTCGATCAGTCGATTTTTCAACCATTACCTTGAACCTTTTGAATGCTTCGAATGCTTCAGATTTTTCTCTCAGGAAGTAGACCCAAGTCTTTCTTGAGAAATCATCGATGAAGGAAATGAAATACTTCTTGCCACTAAAGGATTCTAGAGTGATTGGTCCACAGATATCAGTGTGAATTAATTCAAGGATGTGCTTAGCATGATATTCTGCCTTCTTTTGAAAAGAAGTTTTCGTCTGCTTGCCAAAAACACAATTTTCACAAAATTTTCCTTCAAACTCCATGTTAGGCAATCCATGTACCATGTTTCTTCCCGCTAATCTCTTTAACCCAGCATGATGTAAGTGACCAAAACGTAGATGCCACAGAGTTGCATGGTCTTCAGTGTCGATTTTCAAACATTTTTCTCGAACGCTTCTCAGATTCAGCTTGTACATTCGATTCCTTCCCATCTCAACTTGAGCAATTTGCTGCCCTGATTTATCCTTCAAATGCAATATTCGATCCTTCATGAATATCGAATATCCCTTCTCCGTAAGTTGCCCCAGACTTAGAATATTTGCTTTTAGATATGGTACATAATAAACATCTTGTATTTTTCCAGGTACGTCTTCTTTCTGCAAATAACAAATTGTTCCTTTGCCTTCGACATTTACCTTCGACGCATCTCCAAAAGATACATGACCATCTTCAATTTTCTTTATTTCTTTGAATAGATGTTTGTGACCACACATATGATTACTTGCTCCTGACTCAAGGTACCATATAGTGTCATCTTCTGCGTTTGTCTCCTTTTGGGTCATTAATAGGAATCCTTTGTTTGATTCTGTTTCTAGTGCGAAATTTGTTGTCTCTTCGACTTTCCTCCTGAATCGACAGTCTTTTGCAAGGTGTCCCCCTTTTCCACAATTGTAGCAACTTTATGAGTTGCAATCCTTCGCAAAATGTCCATGTTTATTGCATTTGTAGCATTCGATGTTGGAGTTCGACCTGCCACCTCTATGACCACGTCCTTGACCACGCCAATTTTGTTAACTTGCCTGTCCTCTTTCGAAATTGTTGTTCTGATAGCTTCGACCACCATCTCGACCTCCACGACCACGTCCTCGACCACGCCAGTTTTGAGATAAAAGTGCACTTTCATCTCTAGTGGATTCCTTTGTCTGTTCTGCATTATTAAGTGTCTCCTCCTTTTTTTGTATTTTGCGTTGTTCGTGTGCCTCAAGTGAACCAGCTACTTCTTCGACAGTGATTGTCGCAAGGTCCTTCGACTCCTCTATTGCACATACTATATTTTCGAATTTTTCAGTCAAAGATCTTAAAATCTTTTCGACAACTCGAGCATCGGTCATTGCTTCTCCATTTCGTTTCAGTTGATTTACAACTGTTTGCACACGCGTGATGTAGTCCGACACGGACTCTGTCTCCTTCATCTTCATCCTTTCTAATTCTCCTCGAAGAGTTTGCAAACGAACTTGCTTGACTCTATTTGCTCCTCTGAACGCCGTCTCTAGTGTATCCCACGCTTGCTTCGAAGTAGTTGAACCAGCAATCTTCTCAAAACCAGATTCGTCTACTGCTCTAAACAACATGTATAATGCCGTTTTGTCTTTCGACCGCGTCTCTTTCAACGCCTTGTTCTGGGCTGCTGTATATCCCGTCGTGGTTTCTGGTTCTTCAAACCCTTCTTCTACAACCTCCCACACATCTAACGATCCAAGCAGCGCCTTCATCTGGATGCTCCAGTTCTCATAGTTTGATTTTGACAGTTGCGGCAATGGCATCTGGTTCATCATGTTTGCCATGCGCTCTGATACCAATTTGAAGGTAACAGATCAAACTACTCTCTTCTGATATATATTGACTTGCAAATGATTTGTTGCAAAAGTAAAAAATTAGGTTACAAAGAGAGGGTCTTTATATAGAGACCAGGGAAACATAAATAGACATAACAGTTAATGATTAACTATTTCCTATGAAAGTTTGTCTGCCCTAGAGAATCTGTCTTTTGGCTTTCCAAGACTGCATTTAAATTTATCCAACAAAATTATCTCCAAAAATATTATCAATTGCATCATGATCAGTAACAGTATTTTCATATATTGAGCTAAGCTTAGTTACAAATAGATCCATCCAGTTTCTTTTTAGTATGTTGAGTGCCATTTCTTCTATTAGACCAAATATAATGTTACCGCAGGCAAGTACAACCTCTTTCTTGCATGCCAAGACATACCATATGTGTAAATAAATGAGACTATATTCTACTTTTCTCTTGTTATTAAGAGTCTATGTTTTTCTGTTTACTAATTGTCCTTGCATCATGATTTAATCTAATTCCTTGTTGTGGCTGATGACATTCTGGACACGCATGTTACAAGGGAACATTCTTGGGATAGCATTTTGGTAGAATTGTGGTTGCATGCTAGAATTGCCTCATTTTTCGCTGCTATATTAATATTATATAGGAAATTCATTGCTTTTTTTCAGTTTGTGAATTGGTTAATATATCTGCTTCACTAGAATATCAATGTAGGATGAGTTCATATATAAGTCATTGCAATCTAATAATTCATATCAGAATTGATTTTACAATTCTCTCAATTTTTTCTCATGCCTATTAGATTTCATACAAGATGATATCACAGCTATGGTATACTTCATTGGCCTGTGAATTCAAAAACTCACACATGTAAAACGAACATGTTTTGTGTAATGCACACCTGTGAATTATGAACCAACTTTTCACATTCGATAATATGAACCAACCTTTCACATTCCATTGATTTAACAATTAAATAACTTGTGACCAAGAGCTTCACTGAAATAAGTTACCATTCTTTGCGCATCATAACCTTCTATCGTTTTGTTGCTTTGTCAAAATCTAGTGTAGTGTTGTACAACACTACACTAGATTTCTTAATCAAATGAGAATAACTAACCGAATTCGGCTTCCTCCCTCTCGTAATCAAACGAGAATAACTTGTTGGAAAAGTGGAGGAAAAACGATTAAACATGTTGGCTTAGTGGTGGTATCCATTGGCCTGTTGAAGATATTCTTCAATAATCACAAAGACAAGCACTTGAGACACAGTAGTAACAGAAAAACACCATTTGATGCAAATATATTGCATTACAGAAAGAAGCTATCTTGCTCAAGACATCAATTTATAACACTTGATTAAAGTGAACAATAAATATTTAATTCACAAAATGAGGAAAAAAAATAGAGTTGCAAATCCATTAGGGGGCCTTCAATGTCTGACCAAGGTTGCAGCAGGCTATACAACATGAAACAAATATATAAATATTAGCATTTTTCACTTACTACGAAAAACATTTCTTAACAAGTTGAATTCACATTTTACCTTAATCAATCTATGATGTAAACCTTTGGTGAAAGCGAGTTTTGAATCAAAATGTCCACTATTCCATCTGGTATCATTGGTGAAATTTGTCTCTTTTCTACCTTGAGTGACTTCAAGTTACACAAGGAAGGAAGCTCAACCAACAAATTTGGAACTAAGGATAGAACCTAAACAAACAACAACTATTAGGATCATATAAGTGTAAACTAAAAGAAAATACTCTTGTCATTATAAGTGTACCTTAAGAGCTGTTGAAGAGATGATCAACGATTCCATATTAGCAAGTTCAGACAGCCAGTCGAGTAGAATCAATGAAGTCTCTGAAGATTTCCAAAATTCTATTATATCAATACTTACTCGTTTGATAGAAGAGACATTGCACTTGCTCCAAGAGAGTTTCTCAACAGGAATACCACTAAAAACAAAGGTACAAAGACTTGGAGCATATAGTTCCATTCCAAAATAGGTTTCGCGGGCATAATGATTCATGTGTATATATAAATTGACAAGCTTGGTACTTGAAATGCAAAGGTTTTGCGCACCCGCAACTTTACAATACACCATTGTCAAACTTTTCAAATTGGTTAATGCTGAAAATGGATCAACACGACCATCATTGCCAGCCCTAAAGGCAAAGTGCCTAAGATACAAGCGGGTTAATAGTGGCATATTCAAAGAACTGGGAAACATTATGGTCGTACCATAAACTGTAGGATGACTAAAACAAAGATCAAGAGAGGTTAAACTGCGACACGACAATAAACAAGTCGGAAAGTGTTGAATATCACATTTAATATAGACATCTAATAGTTGGACTTTGTGTGAAACAGCATAATTTAGAATCGTTTCGACTAGGCTAGGTTCCGTGAGATTACTACTGCGAAATCTTAGAGTGTAAAGATTTGTTGAGTTATCGCGAAGAGACAAGATCCGAGAGACGAATTCGATGAAAATCTTGATAGTGGTAAATTGTGAGCCAATTAATGTAAGAGTGGGAACATACTTCCAGAGATTCTTCCATCTTGTGGAGAGAATACAAATGTGAATAGCTTGTTTGATGTTCAAAAAAGAGAGTATGTGAAGTATAAGACTATCAGGCAAATCACTGATCCTATCTTTGTTCTTCATAAGGTTTTTTTTCTTTCTTTTCACCATTGTTAGATGAAAATAGGAGAATACCTTGTTTGTGAATTGAGAATGATCGATGAACTTTCACAAACCCTAAACCATTTGTTATTCGAATATTTTTTGACCTAAAATAATTTGGAATGCTTTCAAATTTAGAAAGATTAAATTTATGTTATTTTATATTATATATTGTTATAAAGATTTAATACATTATATATTGATTTACTAGGATTTACTCTTCAAATTCCAATATTTTCTTTTATTTATAAAATAGAGTTATAAAAACCTTTATATCAAGTATACACTTAAAATTCAATTTGAAAATATTGATTGATTAGAATTTGAATATTATATTACTTTTTATTTCTATGATTAAAAATTATTTTGTGAAATATGTAAATAATCGTGATCAATTAAATTTGAGATTTGTTAACTTTTTTGGTTTTGCATGACATATTCTAAAATTTGAGTCTAAAAATTTTTGTAAATTTTATTTATTTATTTTTTAAAATTGTAAAATTTATTTTTAAATGATAATACTAATGTATTTTTAACTATTAGAACTTTTGTTTATAAATAAGATGATAATTTACAAATAAGGTTCTTCGGGCGTTTGAAATTGTTTCCGGCCTCGGTATTAACTTTCATAAAAGTAAGTTAATTGGTATTAATACTAACAATCTTTTCTTAGATGCGGCTTCTTACTTTCTTTCTTGCAAAAAGGAAGACAGTAATTTTTATTTTCTAGGTATTCCGATTGGATTCAATCCTAGGAAGGAAGCCACTTGGAATCCTCTTTTGTTAAAGTTGAAGAACCGATTGGAAGGGTGGAAAAACCGTTTCTTGAATTTGGGGGGGAGAATTACTCTTTTGAAGGCCGTTCTTTCTTCTTTAGCCATTTTCACAATGTCTTTTTTCAAAATGCCGAGAGTGGTGCACAAGAAGATATCATCCATTCAAAGTAAGTTTCTTTGGGGGGGAGTGGAGGAAAAAAGAAAAATTCATTGGGTGAAGTGGGATGATGTCACTTTGCCGTTAGAGAAAGGGGGGTTAGGAGTGAAGAACATTTCTCTTTTCAACTTGGCGCTTCTTAACAAGTGGAGATGGAGAATTCTTGAAGGGCATAATTCTTTGTGGTATAATATTTTGAAGTCTCGATATGGTGACTTAACGTCTTGCATTATGGGTGGAGGTAAGTTTTCTAGTGCTTATTCTTCATCTTGTTCCGTATGGTGGAAGGATCTTATAAAGTTGGGCACTACTTCTTCTTCATCTTTTTCTACTTTATCTCTTGATCCGATAAAGGCTTATTCTAAATTCATTGTTCATAACGGATATACCACTCCGTTTTGGGATTCCGTGTGGTTGGATGGTGTTTCTTTGAAAGAAGAATTTCCGGACCTTTTCGAGGCTTCTAATTTGAAGTATGTATCGGTGGCGGCTATGGGTGGTTGGAAGGAAAATAGGTGGTGTTGGGGGGATTTAGGTTTAAATGCGGGAGTGGTGATGGAAGGTGGTTTCGGTAACATTTTGGGTGAATTAAAGGGCCGGTTGGAGGTTTTCGGGGGGTGGAAGGAAGAAAAGGACTCGGTTGTTTGGAGGGGGAATAAGGAGTCGATTTTTTCGGTAGCCTCGTGCTACAATTTTTATGACCATCTTCGTATCCCTTTTAGTCCTCATAAAAGGAATGAAGAAGCGTTTGGTTTTCTTTGGAAAATGGATGTTCCGTTCAAGATAAAGGCTTTCGGTTGGAGACTTTTTCGGAATAGACTTCCCACAAAGGATCTTTTGCTATATAGAGGTACCCCATTGGCTTTTGATAATTTGAATTGTGTTTTGTGTGGGATTTGTGTGGAGAGCATGAAACATTTATTTTTTAGTTGTATGGTGGTTAAGAACATTAGGAGGGAAATAGCTTTGTGGGTGGGAAAAGTGGGCATCGGTGAGGAAGATGGTTTGGAGAATTTTATGAATTGGTACCGGTACTTTCGTGTTAAAAAGGTGAAAGAGAGGAAGTTAGGAGTTGTTTGGCTTGCCACTAATTGGACCATTTGGTTGCTTAGGAATGGAGTGACTTTCCGGAAGGATAAATGGAGTATTAATGATACCATTTGGAATATCAAGATGTTGGTTTGGAGGTGGACTTTTTGTGGAAAAATTACACATTCCAATTTTTCTTTTTACGAGTTCTCAAAGGACCCGTTGTTGTTCCTCTCGTAAGCTAATTTGGTTTGTAATTTTTTCTCTTTTTGTCGGGCTCGTTTTTGAGTCCTCTTGTAATGGCTTTGAGAACCCATTGTTCTCCCTTTAATATATCTTGCTTATTGAAAAAAGAAAAAAAAGATGATAATGTATATTTATTTAATCGATAGAAAATTTTATTTAAAAAATTGAAAATCTCTATTGAATATTTAATTTTTTTTTAATAAGCAATTTGAACCTAGCAGGTTTCAAACCTGAGACTTTGAGAGGAGCACACTTTCAGAACCCAAGCGTTTCACCGCTAGATCACACACACACACATTTGATCTATTCTTTTTGAAATTATACTTTCAGATTTTAGGTCAAATAATTTTTTTTTACATATATTTCATAATATATGTGACGCCTAAAACTTAATTATATTTTATTTTGTTTTTTAAGGCATCATTAATGAAATTTTGGTATAGTAGACCCAGATGTCGGATAAACATGTCGAGACATCTGGTCTATTATCAACAACATATGCAAGATAAAGACAGTTAAAGTAGTTGCTGAAAAGTAAAGTGCACACAAGAGTTGTTTATCTAGTTCGGTCTAACTATCTACTCTGGGGGCATACCAAGCCAAGAAGGACGTCCATTATTAGTCGTATTGATTCATAGACCCTACAGCCAACACACCTGTTGACGATCTAATCACTTAATCACTACCCAATGCAACTTCTACCTAAGTTCTCCCTAGATATGGGAAATCACCATCTCACTTTCAACCACCGCAGTGATGTCTAGCAGTTAACACCTCAGCCACTACATCGACGACCTAATTTCCAACAACTCTTCAAACACCTGAAAAGTAGAAGACACACTTCCACGATGAGGAGACACACTCCTATGCCGAGCAGGAAGCCGCACTTCTCTCCATACTCATTCTTGACTCTATACTAAGAACACCATCTTGGAGTTGCTTAAAAGCTTCCTCTAAGAACACAACTCAACTCATTGCCTACAAGCTTCTGAGTGAGAACACGATGACCATCCCACAAACCGGGTGGTTCACCGACCAACATAGCCCTTATAATTTACATGGTGGCTGGCTTGCATTTCTAGGTTACAATGCTTCTATTTATAACCTATTACCCAACTGAAATTGGGCTTCTAATTACAGCTAATATGTTGTAACAAATCTCCAAAAGATTCTCCTACAAAATAGGTCTTCAATCAAATCTTCCTAATAAATCTCCAAAATTAGAAAGTCTTCATTCAAACATATTCTGATTTGATTCTTCTAGATCTTTCATGCTCCACCTATGATTGCATAATATTGGTTAGTAATATTTTGCATTGCTGTTAGTTACTGAGTCAGATTCAATCAATAGTTCTGATTCAGGCACGATGTCGAATGGCTTGCATAGGACATTTTCTTCGACATGTTGTCCAGATGTTGAAACAAATCAACTCAACATGTTTCTTTGTCTAATAGAACTTCCACCTGCTTTATCTTACAAGTTATATATCATACTTAACTAATTGCTACTATATTAGTTTTACCAAACATAATTCCAATTCAAATTATAGAGAAATAACAATTAAAGATTTGATTTTATTCTATGATAGATCAATTTAATATTCTACTTTATTTATAAAATAAACTTAAAAAATATTTTATTCATAAAAATAGGTCTTCAACCATTAGTTTCTTGAATATTCTCCATATTTATCATCGGGTCTTCTTCTTCTTCAGAATTTGAAGATAGGCTGTGTGATGAGGAGTGTGGTGACATATCGGAGGGTGTTGAAGAACTTTCATCAAGCAATCAGGAAGGGAAAAAATATAACCATGCCGATGATAAGAAAGGTGAGGAGATTAAGTCAGGGCGCGAGATTCATAAGGGCATAGTAGATGGTTCTGACCAGATTTCTAGAAAAGCAAAAAGGGAATAGATGGTAGTTTCGATGCAGCAATAGGGGAGTCAAAGGATGTAATCTCAATAAATCTTTTAGGTTGTGGGTCCCTAACTTTCCAGGATTTGAAGGACACAAAAGTGAACTGCTCTATTAACACCTCTTTTAAAGCAAAGAAAAAGTCTGAGAGGAGTACCTTAAAGATATGCAAGACTAAAAGTATTTATGATGTAAGCGGGCCTTTAAAATCTAAGAAGACTAAGCCCAATAAAAGATCCTTGAGGAATTCAAGCTCTGAGACCCAAATCGATTATTCTTAGGAACCAGGTTCGGTATTGGGTTCTAACATCGTATTGCCCAATTTAGTTGCTCCATTACTTTTTTCAGAAGAGGATGAGAGATTTTCTGCAGGGGGAATTTTGTGTAGTGACCCAGTTTTCGATTCAGATGTGGTGCACTGCAATAATAAATTCCGGGATAATGTGAATTCTAATGTAGGGGATAAGCTTTGGAAGGCAATTACGAATTTGAGAATCAGGGATACTGATGGTAGGAGGGATTATAAGAAAAAATTGATGTTATGGAGAAGCTAGCTAGGGAGAAAAAATGGGTTCTGAAGGCGTCATCTAAAGAGGTTCTATGATTATTGGAACCTTCAACATAAGAGGGGGAGGAAGTTCGCTGAAAAGGAAAATAATCAGCAAGATCATTAAGGAAGGAAGGTCTGACATTTTCTTGATTCAAGAATCTAAATTGATGAAAGTTGATTTGGCAACCACTCTCAGCTTTTTAAGTAACGAGAACATGGGTTGGTCTTATACAAAATTAGTTGGTCGATCAGGAGGAACAATATCTTTATGGAAGGAGGATTCAGTAGACGTTAACCTTAGTTTCAAGGGAATGGAATCCTGGGAATTAAGGTTAAGTGGAGGGATGAAGTTTTCTATATTGTCAATGTCTGCTCTCCTTATTCATTATCTTTGAAGAGGAAACTGTGGACTGATCTGTGTAACACCCCAAATCTACCCATCGAATATTAATAAAATCAGAGTGCGGAAAATTTTAATCATACAAGGGATGTCACATTTACTTCACATAAACAACATACATGAGTCACAATTATATAGATACATAACACTTAGATCATGGATGAGCTCATAACAACGTATTTCAATTAAACTAATTGAATCACTAAACAACGGAAACATATTTTCAACAGTGACAACTTTATTTCTTTACTCAAAGGAAACAACTTCAAATATTATTATTAATCACTTAATCAAGTATTCACATTATTCATAAACTTCAGCAACTTAAGCGACGACAACAATTAATAACAACATTCATCCCCTCGAGTGCTACGTATCAGGGCAAGACCATCTTGACTTATCAAACGGCAACCTAACGACTTCATAAAAAATACTTCAAAATCCACATCTATACTTGAGTACCTGTCCATTTCCCATGGTAGGGGAAACATCAGCAGAAACGGTGAGATATCCAATAATATAAACATGAGTATGATAACTAATATATTAGATTAGAATCATACAATTTTACTACTATTACAACAATAACAAGTAATCACCAAGCAACAACATTATAACAACAACTTTATCACAACAACAACTTTATAACGGCAGCTACTTAATAACAACAACAACTTATACGACAGCAAAAACTTAATAACAACAACTTAATAGCAGTAACAAAACAACATATGTCGCATTATGCGAATCAACTATGCATATGCATGTGGAACCATTTGGAGCAGAACTCCCAATGTAAACATATGCCAGGTTATCGAGGCATTTCAACAAGGCATGAGCCTTGAATATGGTGCCATTAAGGCTAAGGCATAAGCCTTCAACATGGTGCCATCAAGGCCAAGGCATAAGCCTTCTACTTTCAACGTGGTGCCATCAAGGCCAACTTAATCATGCAGTGTATGCCATGCGACTTCAACTTCAACAACAAATACACAACAATGCAACAACATCATCAACATACAACAACAAAACAACAACAACTTAAACATGCATCAACTGCATCAACTTAAATCAACATTGGTCATTATACCTACAACTCAAACATGTCCATAAATCGGGATGATTCAACTTATCAACAACAACTTATAATCAACAAAATTTCAACAACAACAACATATTTGGCAACAACGGAATCAGCAACAAGTATTCAAAATAACGTGTTCATTAACAACTCATTAACAATACAATTCCATAACCATAAACAATTCAACCGCACATGCACATCAACTTATTCGACATAATTATAGCAAACAAATCAACCAAAAATATCTATAAATATACACGATCGGCCCTCACAATTTTCAACTAATTCCGAACAACTAATTTTACCGCTTAATCCGGCTGAATGCTACTTTCGGTACTGTTTTCATTAACTACTTTTATTGCTACTAATTACTATTTATTCTCTGCTACCAAAATCAATTTATCATCATATTCCTCATCTCTGCTAAAATTTCTTGCACTGCTATACTTTGAATTCCACATAAAATACTACTACCTGTTACTTCATTATATACTTTAATCCCTACTATCCAACTATTTTGTCATACTGATTTCATCATCTGCTATTAATCTCAATTAGGCTATTTGACTAATCTGATACAAAAAAACAGTACTAATAAATCCATTTAGTTCTACTGAACATACTGAATCTGCTATATTATGGATCTACTAAAGTATACTTGGTTCTACCAAATTCACAACCTACTGATAATTACTATTGAATCTATTTAGTTCACTGAGTCATATTATAATTTACACTATACTTTCAGGTCTCTAAGTATTAATTCAATAAAAGAATGGTGCCTATTTATACTAATCCATTATGCTAACTATGATCCAAGCCTTTCCTAACACGTGCCAGTAACACACAAAAATCCACTAAGTGGGCCCCTAGACCAAGGAGGCGCCTGCCCCTTCCCTTGGCCACCTAGGAGGCACCTGCCCCTACCCCTATGCACAAATTAATTTTTCTTTTCTTTTCCCTTGGAGGCGATCGTCTTATATACTTTCCAGTTTTTCTTCTTCCTAGTTTTCATAATAATTTCATTACAACAACAATATTTCATTTCCCTCGATTCATAGCAAGGGTGTAACACCCCTTTTTACCCCATAAATAATAAGCATATAATCAGAGAATAAGCATGCATATAATTAAAAAGGGCGTCACATCGACGTTTTCAAAAACTAAAAAGCTTTTAAAAACCGACAACATTTATCCACAAAATACAATACACCTGGTCATTTCAAATAACACCTGACATATAATCATAATTCACCCAGAATATGCATTAACAGCGGAAAGTAATACTCATGTGTTTCATATAAATGATACATGTCCCATACCATGATCATATCTCCATAAACAACTCATAAGATAACCATAATCATAATATTTGGCTTAAAGCCTCTCAACAACAAGTAACCAATTAAACAGGTTCACAAGTTATAAGAAAATACATAAACAATTAGAACATGAGTTCAACGTCTAAGCTACCCAGTGTTACATGACCAGAGCATTGACTCGCTACTTAATTACCAAGCAAACTCAGAAGAAACTCCGACTAGGTCACACGCAAGCTACTAATCGTCAAACCTGCATGTCGCCAAACGAGGGCAACATTAAAACAGAAGGGTGAGAAGAACCATTATGAAGAAAGTATAACGGAATACAATGGTTAAATCAACACTTCAAGTAATTAATCATACTATGTATAACCATGTAGATAATAGTAATCAACCCATATTTCACATGTTATCGAGTACACAACAAGCTTGAATAGTATAATATTTCAATTCTACTATTATATTCTCAATTAAGTACACAATCATAGTTATCACATATTCACACATTTTATCAAATATATATTCAAACTTCACTTGTTTCAATTATCAAACTCATACACATATCACAACTACATCAACTTCACATACTCAATTATCGCATAATTTTAATGTGACTCAATGCAAGATATGTGACGCTATGCATGTGGTACCGAATTGTGAACCCAAAGTTTCACCACTTTCCGATTCAATATCTAGAATCCAAGCCACGCTTCCGATCCGGACAAGACCAAAGCCCACCCAAAATGTAAACATATAGTCTACCGCTTCCGATTCACTCTAGAATCTAAGCCTCGCTTTTGTTTCAAAGCAAACCACCTTTGTTTCAAGGCACACTATGATATGAATGTATGTACAATGTTAACAAACATATGCAATTAAGATCATCTCTACCATCTTAACTTTCCGCATATCACAATAATTCAACTCTATGAATTATCCACCAATTTTACACAACATTCACAACACACACACATCATTAACATATAAGAGGCCAATTAATCAATTACGATTCACACAATCCAATTAACACTAGTAACCATACTATCTCATGTTAATTCTCATTTTGCCAATTATACATGAACACACACTTTCAACATCAAGCAATTAATCATTAGAATTAATATTAACTAACTACTCACAGAGAATCAATATTAGCACAACATCATTGGCATGGAAATATATATTTCTCAACATACATATTCAAGACAAAACACAATTACGGACAAATCCGCAAAATACCGTAATTTACCGACAAACCGAATAATTGATCCAACTTCAAATATATTCCAATCAATTAAACTCATTGCAATTAATTTAACTATTAATTAAATCAACTAATTAATAATTACACTTCATTTATTCTAAGTTACTAATTCATTTTTTTTATTTCCTAAAACTAATATTTAATTAAAAAGATATCTAAATTCACACTATTTTGGTCGGTTCGTAAATATCACTTTTCAACAAAATAACATCACCATGTTAATCTACTAATTAAACTTAGCTACCACGTAAATTTTCATTAAATTCCGGATAACTAATTATACCGCTTAATTCCGCTATTTGGTCAAACGGGACTGTTTGAATTACATACGGTACCTACTTTCTATGTTTTTTTCATTTGTGCTACAATATTCTGCAAACTACTCTCACATTTCCATTATTTGAATAATTCTCCTTGTAATTATTGCTTGAAAATTGTTAATAACTCATCCATGATCAAGGTGCTTTAAAATTCATTTTCTATAGAACTGTAAGCAATACTATTTAATATATTGTGACATAGCACATTGCATAATTTCAATTGAAATTAATTTCTCTCAATAAACATAACAGCAACGCGGATGGTTAATACACAGCCGCCACTGGGTATAGTTTACATCATAAAAGATTACACCAAACTACCAACAAATGAGGCGTTAAATACGCAACCAATAATTTGTATTCCATGAATCCCAATCATTCTAGCTCAATAACAGATACTAGTACTATATCACAGAAAATAAACATCCAAACAGGATCATATAATTTTTGCAAATAAAATTCTAATTTCAACATAATAAAAACTTAATCATGTTAATCTACCCATTGACCCAATCATACTAACCCATAATAATAAGGATTCTCCCCCTTACCTCTTAAATTTCTTCAAACCCTAGCTTTTGCTCTTCACCTCTCTTAGCCTCCTTTCTCCACTTTCTCTTCTCTTTAAAAAAAATCAGCAAATGAAATGGTAACTCTCCTTCTCATAAAACCCTTACTAACTTAATAACTTATTATCTTAATGGGCTTAACAAAATAACACCCCGAATTTATTTCTACTTCTAATAAATAGGCCCAATTCGATAAAATAAAATAGTCCAATAAATAATATGCTCCAACAAATAATATTATTATCCTTAATATTATATTCCGATTAATCCAATTAAATCCGACTTTTTCTCAAATAAGTAAAATTCAATAATAATATTATTTCTCTACATACTCCACTTTATTAATTCTTCGATTAACCGAATAAATTCTAACTTCACTTAATAATTTGAACACGTTTCTCAATAACATCGGCGATCCAATTAATTATCAAACTTCGTCCAAATTAAGTAAATAAATCCTTATTTAATTTAATTAGCCAAATAATAAAATTCGCGCTGTTACAAAGGGCATAAATCAGCTATCAGGAACATCATATTTTCAACAATACCAACAACAACAATTCCACACAGATTAGTCGATACACACCAAACCTTCACAGATTCATAAATTTCATCACTAAACACAAATATGACAGAAAATCATAACAATCCCAATCCCACATACCAACTATCATAATCTCGGTTATAAGATTCGAACCCCACCCTTACCTTGGATTTGAGATCGCCTCTAATATCCGATCGAGTGCAAGCCTTTTCCCTCTTTGCCTTTTCTCAGCAATCCTTGATCGATTCCTCTTCTGCTCAAAACCTCGTTCCTCTTTGTCGGCAACTTCGTTTCACGATCTGTTTCCAACAACTTCCAAAACCCTTATTTCTCTGTGCTCAGCAAAACCTAATATTTTTCCTTTTAATCCAATAAATCAAATAGTAATAATAATAATATAATTACTATTATTTCTTAATGGGCCAACTAATCGTACACCTCCACATCGCTATATATACCACTCCACAACTAAACCAAATTAAATAATAATGTTATTACTAATATTATTTCTTCAACAAAATCAACTTTATTAATTCTCCGATTAATCGACTAAATAATCCAATTTTTAACTTAATAATTTCGATCGACATATCAATCCAATTAGCCTCTTAAAATAATACTGATAACATCCAATTTCAAAAAAAAATCCGATAAATAAATCCTTAATAATTTAATTAAATAATTACTTAAATTCGGGATGTTACAATCTGCTGGTAGCTAAATCTAGGTATTCGGATGGGGAATGGTGCGTGGCTGGAGACTTTAATTTAATTTTGGATTGAAGTGAAAGGAAAGGTTCCAGTCAGCTAATCAGGAGCTTTGAGATTTCGAAGTTTGCAGGTTTCATTGAATAGTGATACTTGATGGATGTTCCTAGTAAAGGAAAAAGATTCAGCTTGTTTGGTGGTGAGGGGAGAGCCATGAGCATATTAGATCGGTTTCTTGTGTATGAAACTATGATAAAAAAATTGGATATTATGGGGAAAATAATAGGTAACAGGGACATCTCCGATCACTGTCCAGTTTGGCTCATGGTGATGGTTCGAATTGGGGTCCTAAACCGAATCGTGTCAATAACGAATGGTTAGGTAACAAGGATTTTCTAGATTTCATAGAGAAGGAATGGAAGGGAATCGAAGTAACAGGAAAAAGATATTTCATCCTTAAAGATAAATTAAGGATTCGGAAGAGTAAACTCATTTCGTGGAACAAGTTGGTTTTTGGCAAGCGGGAATTGGAGATTGATCAGAATGTGCAAGTTATTAATGAGGTAGATGAACTTCTTGCTTCTTGCAGGGAAGATGTTACTGGAGAAGTTTTATCCATTCGTAGTGAAGCGGTTAGACGGATGTGGCTCGATTTGACGATCAAAGAGAACATGATCCTTCAAAAGTCGAGAATGAAATGGGACAATGAATGAGATTGTAACTGCGGTTTTTTCATAAAATTTTGAAGGAACGAAGACGTAGGAATTACATAGGAGTGTTACCATCTAATAATGGCAGACTAGATTCAGTGGGGGAAGTCAAGGAAGAGGTTAGAAGACTTTTTTCCAAATCTTTCAAGGAATAAGACGATAGCCTCCCTTTACTAGAAGATATCAGCTTCATATCTTTATCTCAGGAGGATTCCAACTCCTTGAAGCTTCCATTTTCAGAATCTGAAATCAAAGAAGCAATGTGGGGATGCGATAGTTCCAAGAGTCCGGGACCGGATGGATATAACTTTTTTCTTCGTCAAAAACTGTTGGGCTTTTTTGAAGACTTTATCAGTTTCATCAATGATTTCCATGAATATGCGGTTCTATCCAAAGCGATCACATCATCTTTTCTTACCTTGATTCCTAATAATAACATACCGCTTGGCTTAGAAGACTATCGACCTATTTGCTTAGTTGGTTGTCTTTATAAGTTAATTTCAAAATTGTTATCTGCAAGACTCAAAAGGGTTATTGGCAGGATTGTGTCTTCTAGTCAAACGGATTTTGTTCCCAGAAGGTAGCTGATGGACGGTGCTATCGTAGCCAACAAAGTTGTGGATTTTGCTACAAAGGAGAGGAAGGCATATGACAAAGTTAGTTGGCAATTTCTTAGATTTATGTTGAAAAAGTTGGGATTCGGTGATAGATCGATGCGGTGGATGGAGGCAACTATTTTCTTGAGTCATATGTTTATTCTTGTGAACGGGAGTCCTTCAAAAGTGTTTGTCATTATGAGGGGCCATCGTCAAGGAGACCCTATTCCCCCTTTCTTTATGTTATTGTAGCCGAAGCACTGGCTGGTTTGGTTAGGAAAGCACCCGAAAATGGCAATTTTACTATTTTTTCAGGTTAAGGAAGCTTGCTCGGTCGATATACCCCAATTTTCCGACGACACATTGTTGATAGGTAATGGAGGATGGCAACATGTTTGGTCTCTAAAGACGATTCTTAGAGGATTCAAGTTGTTTTCGGGGCTGGGAGTTGATTTTTACAAGAGTAAATTAATCGGCGTTAACATTAGTCCGCATTTTCTAATAGCTGCAGCCAATTTCCTCTGTTGTAGAATTGAAGAGAAAGAGTTTACTTTCCTCGGATTACCGATAGGGTCGAATCCAAGGAAAATCTCATCTTGGATTTCATTGGTGAAAAGGATAAAGGACCAGTTTTGTTGTTGGAAAGGAAGAATGTTATCTGTAGGCGGTAGAATCACTCTGATAAAATTTGTTCTGAGTAGTCTAGCTATATTTCATTTATCATTTTTTAGGGCTCCGATGAAGGTTCGCTAAGAGATTAATTCTGATCAAAGTCGTTTTCTATGGGGCGAATACGTGGGGAAGAAGAAAATCCATTGGATAGGGTGGAGCTTTTTGAGCTTACCGTTGAAAGAAGGGGGTTTAGGGCTGAAAAAATTGAGGACTTCAATTCCGCATTGTTGTTAAAGTGGAAATGGACGATACTTGAAAGGGAAGATGCAAAATGGAGGGAAGTTTTGTCTTCTAGATACGAGAATATTCAGCTGCTTGTTCAAAATGATATCGTGTCTTATCGTAAAAACTCTAAATCTATTTGGTGGAAAGAAATTATTAATTTGGAGAATCGGTATTTTGGAGAGGAGTTTTTTAGAAGATGCAGATTTATTTCGGGAAACGTTGTTAGAATTTCTTTTTGGAAAGCGGCATGGATCAAAGACGAGAGTCTGAAATCTCTTTTTCCTAAACTTTATGCTTTGAGTTCTATGATAGGCTGCAGTGTGGGTGAGGCAGGGAGTAGAATCCGTAACAGGTGCACTTGGGGGGAATTAGGAATTCCAGTTTCTCTTGATCCTAGTGTTATTTGTGCTAAGGCATCCTTGAGGTTAGTTTTTCCGGATGTTAGCATGAAGAGTGACGAGAAGGATCTAGTCATATGGAACAATAATTTGCTGGAGGGATACACAGCCAAGAGCGATTTCAAGGTGCTCCATGTTTCGTCCGTGCAGAATGAAAGGGTATTAGAAGCGATTCAGCATCAATAATTTGAAAAAGTATGGAAGACGTCGATTTCGTTTAGAACCAAAGCTTTCGACGGGAGGTGTCTTTGGAACAGGTTACTGACAAAAGATTTGCTTTTTGTTAGAGGTATTGTGTCAACACCGTCGGAGTTGTCATGTTGTTTTTGTTCCTTTATTGAAGAATCATTACATCATATTCTTCTTACTTGTACGCTTGCGAAACGGGTTTGGGACGATATAGGAATTTGGTTTGGCATTTGAGTGGAGCAAGGCTTATCGTTAGGTAACAGTTTCGCTTTTTGGTTTGATTTCTTCAGGAGTAAGAAAGCGAGAGTTGGCAAGGAAGGCTTTAATTGGTTGGTGGTTTATTTGAGCATTTGGACTACTTGAAATGCGTCGATATTTAAGAGCGAATCTTGTATTTTGTCAGATTTGGTTTGGAACATCAATATTTTGGTTTAGAAATAGTCTATGGTGGGGATATTACTCATACCAATAGCAACTTTTATAATTTTTGCAAAGATCCTTTGCATTATTTAGTTTAAGTATCAATGGGTTTGTAATTTTCTTTTTGGCCATTTTTATATTTTTGTATTGATAACACTGAAACACGCTACATATTTGACTCGAATTGCACATGTTTCTTATAGTTTTAAGTGTTATTTTCTTGTGTTATGTTTGTTTTTGTCTTACTTCCAGGTATCAGGCTCATTTGGACCCCGCCTTGAAGAAACAAAGCTAAAAGGCCAATAAATTGAGTTTTTCAACGAAATTGTACTCATGGCGTTCAGCATGGTGGCAGCTCTATGAGACGTCATGACGTGTCTGCCCTCACATAGGAAATAACTGCCACGTTCCCACGTTCTCCACTATTTTCAACGGTGGCGGGCGCCGAGCTAGGGTGGCAGCCGCTGTCTTCACAAACTTTTGTCCCGCCCAAAAGGAGTAGGAGGGCACTCTTGTAATAGCATGCCTTGAAGTTCATCTAGAGTGCTCGTGTTCATTTGCAAGGATCCAACTTAGTTTACAGCATTAAGCCTATACTTACTATTTGTAAAAGCAATAATTCATCACATCGAGGGATTATTGCACAGTAGTTGTAATTGGGTTGCAGCACTTTTAATCTTACCTCCATTTTCTTTCAAGTCAAGTTTACTTTCTAGTTGTATCAGATTAAAGTCTCCAATTTGAAGCAGGTTTCTTATTTAAATTTTTTGCATTTTACTTATTGTTTATCTTGCTCTCGTTTAAGTTAATTTACTATCTTGTTTTGTCTTTATTGCTATTTTAACATGATCAACTTTAATATCCCTATTTCCGTTTCCATGTCTGGCTAAATATTTAAAGGTTAGAATGTGAGGATCATCGTCACAATAACATTCCATATATTGTATCTATAGAAACACTTTAGGGGGTTGTTTTGATTTTTAACACAAGTTTTCTGTACTTAAATGTTTTGGGTAAGATCGAAAGTCGTCCAATCTTCAAAGTTAAACTTGGTTAGTTTTTAATTGTTCAAAAAGGGCGAAAGCGTTTTGTCTAGTTAATTAGAAATCTTTAACGCTTTCAGAAAACGATTTTGAAACTATTTTTGGACGCGTTCATGGGTTTGAGCGAAAGCCATGAACCTCTTTTTAGTTAAATATTCCAAGTTAAAACAAGTTTCTATTAAGTCAAGAAACCAATTTCTTAAAAATAGATTTACTACTTTAACGCTATAAGCACATTTTATCAGTGACAATGGAAGACATTAATTAGAGAGTAAGTTTGGTTCTTAGTACGCGAAAGCGATAAGTTCCTGTTAAATTGATTATTTTCAAGAGTAGAAAATATTGCCCCATAAGTAGTTCTATTAAGAAACAATTAGAGTATTATCTAATTGATGTGAATTATATTCGAGCCTGTCTTTTTATCAGAATTTACATATCTTTTAGTTATTTATTTAACTGTGCAATCGAACATTGATTTGATCCGCCTTAGATAAACACCTTAATAATAGAAATCCATAGATTGACAATTGGTCTCTGTGGGAACGATAATCTTTTGTATTACTCTGACGTGATTCGTACACTTGCGATTTAAACCATATCATGTATCTAGGTTGGAGTACCCCTAGTTCTTCTTTCAATTTAACCTAGCTTACAAAAAAAAACTATGAATACATCTTAAAAACAAATAAAATCCTTTATCCTTAAATTAAGCGCCACATTCGATTGCATAATATTCCCATAATATTCTGCATCTTTAACAATCAAAACAAATTCCAAAAGTCCAGCTTAACTAGAGATGTCAAAATGGACTACCCGGCCCTAAACGGGCCGACCCTGATGGGCCCTAGGATTTTTAAGACTGGGCCAAAAAGGCCCTGTGTAATATGGGCTCGAGATTTACTACCCGAGCCCGACCTTAGATGAACTTCGGGCTACCCGGCCCTAAATGGGTTTTTTCATTTTTAAAAGTTAAAATAAAAACGCCATAATATTTACTATAAATAAAATTAAAAATTATGTTATTTTAAACATAATACATTTTAAGTGCTATATTATCTCTTATAAATACTATAATGTGTTTCTAAATATAATATATGTCTAAATTGTGTAAAATACTACTTGAATATTTATTATAAGAGAAAAAAATAATATAATACGATGGAAGAATGTTGATTATATTAATATATAATATTTAAAAGAGAAAGATTGGATAGAATAGAGTTATAGAGATAAAATTTAGTGAAATGAGAAAAATAAATGTGCTATTTTGGAGTAAGATAGTTTAAGGCATAAATAGTGTTTTTGTCTCTATAAGTTAGCGAGTTTTTGTGATTAGTCCCTAAATCTTTTTTTTTAGGTCTGAGTCCTTATATGTCAGGTTTGTGTTGTTTTTAGTCCCTGACGTTAGTCTTCTGTTAAAAAAAGGGTGAGTTGGCAAACGACGCTGATGTGGAATGTCATTTATTGTTTATTTTGTTTAATATTATGCGGACGTGGATTGAGACTTAATTTAAAACCAAATTAGGTCATTTTGGCATTTCGTCCCTGCAAATTAGGTTTTCCAAATTTGGGAGGAGAAGTGTTTCACCATTGGAGAATGGTAGAGTGGAATTTGAGACGACAACCACGATACGACGACAGTTACTTCTATTCTTCCTGTGTAGCATTTATCCTTCATTCCTGTGTAGCATTTATCTTTCATTCCTGTGTAGCATTTCATCTCCTGTGCATTTAGTTCTCTTCTTTCATTTATTCAAATCGCAGGTCATGAGTTTCACTTTGGTATTTCACTACTGTGGTGTCGTTTTTTTTACCTCCCCGTTTCACTTGGGAGGACGGCACGCTAGATCCTTCACGTGAAATTTGGAAGGAGAATGCGCCCGTGGTGGGATGAAGGAATTGAATTGAATAAAAGAAAGACAGACAGACTGACTGACTATTTTTGGTATTTTATTAGCTCGCTGAGATTCCTTGTGAACCTCATGCCTACATATCCCTAATGGAAGTCAGAGCTTAATGTAGTTCGGGGAACTAATTAATTATTAATTACTTTTGGGTGCCTTGCTTGGAGCTCAAGGTTGAAGCTTTGAATTAAATCTCTGTTTACAGTAAAGAGACATGAAGTCATCTTTATAGAGAGGTATTTCTACTATTCCACCACAAACATTTTAAAAGAGTGACAGAATGATTGAATTCATTTCATTAAGAAAGTGACCTTACTTGTGTGTTTGCAAGTATGCTAGTATCTCTTAAATGAAAGAAAGATGCTCGTCCAAAATAGGGAAAGGGTACAAGTATGGGTTTGTTTGCCTCAGAGCATGCCTTTCAGAGTCTTAAATGGGAGACTTTGATTGAAATTGAAATGTGTAATGTTTGTTTGTTTGTTTGAATGTGGTGAGATAGAAGAAAGATCTCTCTATAGAGATAAGCTATGTCTATCTACTGTATAAAAGATTTGACTTTTTAGCTGGCTTGAATGAGGCCCAAGCTTGAGGCTTTTGATTGATGTATTATTTATTGACTCTGGGAGATAACTTTACTGGGGAGAATTTAAACTAAGGAGTTTTTGTGTTCTGTACAAAGCCCAGAATTGAGGCTGACTCTACTTAGGGAAACTCTATTTGTGTGCCTTGTATGAAGCCCAAGGTTGTGGCTAACTGCTGATGATAACTGAGTTTTTTAAGACTATAGATGACTCTATTTTGTGTGCCTTGTACAAAGCCCAAGGTTGTGGCTGACTCTTACTAAGGATGGTTATTAATTTGTGCCTTGTATGAAGCCCAAGGTTGTGGCTACTCTAACTAGGGGGAATATTATTTTCTGCCTTGTACAAAGCCCAAGGTTATGGCGGACTTTCAAAGAAACTGAGTATGGAAGACTCTATGGGGAAAATATCCTAGAGATTAGGAATCTTTGATACAGGGGAATATGGTTTATCTGCCTTGTACAAAGCCCAAGGTTGTGGCTACAAACAAGAAGGACTCACTGGGGGAGTTTTATTCTGCTAGAGGATAAACTAATTTATTATTTTTTATGTTCTTTGGAAGCTAACCCTTTCCAGGGATTTTGACTCAGCTGGAGAAGTAGTCTATTAAAAGACTGAATTTTTATCATGTTTTTTTGGAGGCTTACCATTTCCAGGGGTTTTGACTCTTTTGGGGAATTATCTCTTAAGAGAATGAATCTTTGGAATTGAAGGAGTGATTTTGGAGGCAGACCCTTTCCAGGGGTTTTTGTTAAAATGAAAGAATGAATGGAGGCTAACCCTTTCCAGGGGTTTTTGAATGATGGCAGAAAGATTATCTAATGAGACTTCTTGTTTAAAGCCCAAGATTAAGGCTGACTCTTGCTGGTGATAAGCAAATATGGATCCTAGACTCTGCTAAGGAAGATTGATGAAGATAAGGGTGACGGAGACTGTCCATGTCTCTCATTCCAAAAAGTGTACTCAATATGAGATTGAGACAATCTTAGCTTGTTTAAAGTCTGGTTTAAATTGGAAGAAACTCACCAGGGTATGTTAAAGGGTGACTAAAGACCTGTTCCTATGTTTATAAGAAACCTGATGGGTCCTTGTATACAAGCTCAAGAGGAAGCTGGAAATGCTTTTAAGAAGCCTGTGGGTCCTTGTACAAAGCCCAAGAGGAGGCTAATCGAGGGTCATCGAGGGTCCTTGTTATAGCACAAGAGAAAGCTATGTGGTTTTGAACTTATTTTGGCTTTAAGCAAATGGGTAAGAGGTTTCACCAGGAATAATTCCTCTTTGGGTGGATGTGTCCTATTTTTTTGGATTCTAAGGTTTTTGCCAAGATGTTTCACCGGGAATAATTCATCTTGGGGGTTTTGAACTACAGATCTCTAATTAGGAAAGAGCCTTCACCGGGAAGACATTCTCAATCCTAGGCCATATTCCTATAATATATATATATATAGTTTAACTGTCCTAGGGTTTACACTCAAACGTAGTTCTAAACAATATATAAACAGTTCTATATTTGACAGTAATTTAAATAAAGACTGTAAATTGAAAGCTTGTAAAGCCTAACCTGGATGGAGTGGAGGCCTTTGAAGAAGTATGTACAAAGCCTTACCAGCAATTGATGGATAACAGTTGAATATATATGATAAACAGTTAATGGTTTTTGAAAACAGAAGAAGTGAAGATGGACATAGGTCACATAGGTATCTGAAGAGTTTCACCGGGAATAATGCCCTTCAAATACCAGAAGAATGTTTTGAAAACAGAAAGGAGATTTTGAAAATACAATTTTTGAAAACAAACTATGAAAAGAAAGAAGGTGTTGGACTTACACTCTATTAGAGGCCCACTTAAAAATGATTTACTGTTTATGAAAACAGTTGAAAAGATACGAGGTTCTGTTGTTTGAAAACCTCGATCGTCTGTTTACTTTGAAGTTTGAACATAATTTGAATTTTGACAAAAGTCAACTTAATTGAAGTACAGACAAAATCTATACCTAATTAAGACCTAAATGATTAGGGTTTTTAACACTAAAACACTTATGAAATATTAGGTTTTGAAATTTTAATGAAAACATATATTGAAATATATTTTAAAATACTTAAAACAACACCATTTTTAACCTAATAAAAATATATAAAATAAATAATATTTTTATGATTTTTTTTTATTATTTATAAAATATATATATTAATCAATAAGTGCATAAAAATGAATTAAAAAGGAGTTAATTTGATAGGTTAACTAATTGGTTAAAGTTGTGAAGAAATTAAGTGGAAAAGGTGATAAAAAAAATGGTTTTGTCACCTAGAGGGCTTGAACTCGCGCCCTCCAAGTCATTGGCCAAAACTCCCACCATCTGGGCTACGCGCGCAGTTTGTTATTCACACGCATCCAACATAATATATTTTAAAACAAGCCAGAAGATTCAAATTTTGCGCGCGCCATGTTCATCTTCTTCCTCGAGCTCAAAGATTTTCAAATTTCTAACTCTCTGGTTTCTCAACCAAATGGCATGATGTAAACATCAATCTTGTGCCAAATTCCCTCATGAATTCAAATATGTAACTAACATTTATTTATATTAGCTATAACTATCTAATTTCTCAGAGAACTCTAAGAACACATGAACACTAAATTTGAAATTAAATGACAAGCAAGATGAATAAATGAATGATGATCGAGGGTTTTCAATCCTCTGATGATGCTGAACAAGATAGAATCGAGCTTTATCACAAAGAGTACTTAAATTAAAGAGATGGAGTTCAAAAACTTACCTCTGAAACGGAAGGTCGTACGAGTGATGGAGAACTTCTGGGCTTGTGTGAATGATCCTAAAAGCTTCCTTGGGACTCAGTGATGCTAACTGGATGTTTATTGTGGCCTGAATCCTTCTGAATTTCTCTACTCGACTCCTTCGATTTGAGCTTCAAGTGAACAAGGAGGATGATGAATCTGCAGTTACAGATGAGCTGCGACCATCTGGATAGCTTCACTACCTCCTATGGAACGTGTCTGGATGACTGGTGTTCTGGCCTGGGCCGAGCAGGCCCAGCTCCTCTCACTAGCCGAGCAGGCCCAATTCATTGGGCCCATATACTGGATAACCGTCAAGGAGTTATCCACGCGCGAAGACCACGCGTCACGCAGCGGGGGATTCGGTCAACCACCTCCGAACCCTACGCTATGATCATCCGGAACGTGAGTCTCCTGCTGACTCAGCCCTAGCATGGGACGTTCTGGCAGTTCCCTAGCACGTGGGCCTCCAGTTGGATTTGGCCCAATTAGGGAACCTTGGCCCAGCGCTGGGGGCTATAAATACCCTCTTTCACTAGAGGGTCAGGTATTCTATTCTTCACTCTCAACCCTCATTCTCTGATAGCTACTAACTTAAGCATCGGAGAACCTTGCAGGTACCCCCCCCCCCCCCCATCTTGCTCTCCAAGCCAGATTCTGCTGCCTTGACGATTCTTCTTATCAGGTACGATCAGTGGCGCCGTCTGTGGGAACCTTGCTCCCCCTTCTTTAACAAAGATCAAAGCATAACCTTTCACGATCGTCATGGCTAACAACAACATCCCAAGCTCCGACCCCTTCCTTCTGGAACATCTGATCGAAGATTCTACCCGCGAGGTGACGAATCGCCGCCGGCAAGAAGAACCTCAACATGCCCTTGCCGGACAGGGAAGGTCGAGACATGAGACTTCGCAACCTAGGAGGCAGCGGGTCCAGAACGTCCAGCAGCTGCAGGGCCTCCAACAGGTCCAGAATGTCGAACAAAACCCTCCCGAGGGACACGTTCAGAACGGGGAAGACCAGCAGGCCCGAACCCACAATGGGCCTGAGCGCCCCCAGAATGAGAATGAGACCGACGCCAGAGATGGGCACGCTGCTTCCTCATTCACCCACACCTCCGACAGGCAGAGGACCCGTCATGTAGAAGAGGAGGAACCGCTCAACATCCCCGAGGATGTTGACCCCGTCACTGTCCTCCTGCTCAAAGAACTGCAAAAGACGAACAGCCTCCTCCGACTTCAGGACGACCGTATCCACGAGCTGGAAAGGAAGCGACGGTACCGCTCCCCTCCGCGGAGACATTACCGGTCGCGCTCCTATTCCTCCTCGCGCTCACCTCCGAGGAGGCACCGCCGGCGTTCCCCATCTTCTTCACGCTCGCCACCTAGAAGACACCGCCGTCGGAGATCATATTCCCGCTCTCCACCGAGAAAGAGCAGGAAGAACCAGAGACCAGAGGCCACTGAGGCAAGAAGCCTCTCCCCCGAGCAGGGTCATCAGGGCCCCTCCAAGGCTGTGCTGAAACCCCGCGAGCGTCCCTCTCCTCGGGATAATCGCGCCGGTCCCAACAATGACCAGGAAAGACCCCGACGAGGCAGACATTCAACTTCACCAAGACCGAGCGACGAAGAGGACTTCCGCAGCCCTTTGTCCGAGAACATCCGAAGAGCCCGCCTTCCTCGAGGGATGGAAAAACCCCCGGCGTTGGACCAGTATGATGGAACCACTGACCCCAACGACCATATTCGGAGCATCGAAGCGGTCATGGACTACCACGTCGTCAAGGGCTCTATCAAGTGCCGCATCTTCCCGACCACCCTCAGGAAGGGAGCAATGACTTGGTACAGAAACCTCCGCCCCAACTCCATCCATTCCTGGACCGACCTCAAGGAACTCTTCCTGAGCCATTTCACAGCCTCCCGACGACAACCAAAATCAGAGGCCAATCTCGAGGCCGTGATACAAGGGCCCAACGAACCTCTTCGGGATTACCTTGACAGGTTCAATAAGGAGGCCGTCCAAGTACAAACAGAAGACTACATGAAGAGATACCTCTTAGAACGGGGACTTCTCCCCGGCAGTGACTTTAAGAAGGCCATTAAGATTGAAAAGGTCCACTCCATGAACGCCCTCCTTCGCAAAGCTCAAGCGTTCATCGCGTTCGAGGAAGGAGAGGCTGCTGCCATCAAAGCCTCGCGAGGCAGTGACGCCGCTCGCAGTTCAAACTACAAGCACCCAGGTTCGAAGAGAGGGCATGAAAAAAGGAAAGACGATAGATCTCTCGACATCAAAGAGCGCCGAGGACCATCTGGTCGCTTCAATGACTACACCCCTTTGAACACCTCGCGGGAGAGGATCCTGGCCGAATGCCAGAACACCGACTTCAAGAAATCAAACATCAGGCCCCCAAAGTCGAACCCCGCAAGGCCGGGAACCGACAAATCAAAGTATTGCAAATACCATAGAAGTCACGGCCATCTGACCGAAGAATGCATCCATCTCAAAGATGCAATTGAAACACTGATCAAGGAGGGCCGCCTTTCAAAATACACACAGAAAGGGGAACCTTCCCGAAGGGACGACCACAGGAACTCTGACGAAGGGAATTCGCCGGATAACAGGCCCCTACAAGTAGCACTGTCCGTCACTCGCCCAGAGGATTTCGTGCCATCAGCCGGGATCCTCACCGCACTCAGCAAATGGGAAAATTTCCCATTCACCATGGTCGTCTCCAACGGCGGGGATCCAGGCTCCCTCACCATCAGTTCAGTCAAGAGAAAGTTCGATGAGTTACTCAGCGCCAACGCGGACCTCGGCCCCACACTGCAGAAGTTCCGGGGAAAGTCAGAACCAATCACTTTCTACCCGGAGGAACTGCCCGGCGGAGCTCCAAACGCCACAATCCCCCTGCTCGTCCGATCTAGAATGGCGAACTTCGACGTCCGACGGGTCTTGGTCGACGAAGGCAGCTCGGTCGACATCATGTACTCCCACCTCTTCCAGACACTCCAGCTGGACGACTCACGTCTCACTCCCTATGTGGGTTCGGACCTCCAAGGTTTCAACGGAGCTACCACCAAACCATGGGGTTACGTCGAGCTGATTGTCACCTTCGGAGAAGGGGAAGCCTCCAGGCAAGTCAAAACCAGATTCTTGGTGATCGACTGCAAAACCCTGTACAATTGCATTATCGGGCGCCCCACTCTAGCCGAGCTAACCGCCGTGCCCTCCACTATTCACCTAAAGATGAAGTTTTACACGAGGACAGGACGAGTGGCCACCATCAACGCCGATATCGAAGCTGCCAGGAGAATCTTTGACGCCTCCGTCAAAGGACTAGAACTGATCGCCCCTCCGACCAACTCCAACAAAAAGCCAAGAGCCGAGGACAAACATCCTCGAGAAGACCAGCATCAGACAACCAACGTCAGCTCAGTCGACCTTGATGCACGGTTTACAGAGGAAGAACTGAAGATCGGGGAAGAAACGCAATCAAAGGCAACTCATCCCGTCCGACCTATCCCCGACGGAGATTTCGAGCTGGTCCCCCTGGGCGACAACCCCGATAAAGCAGTAAAGATCGGCAAGGGCATCCCAGATCTACCAAGGAAGCAGCTCATGGCCTGCCTTCGAGCCAATGCAGACTTGTTCGCCTGGAGCGCCGCAGAAATGCCCGGACTCGACCCCGAGGTCGCATGCCACCACCTCTCCATCAATCCAGCCGCGAAGGCCGTAGTTCAACGTAGGCGTCGGCAGTCTCCCGAGAAAGCGGAGGCTGCCGAGAAAGCTGTAAAAGACCTCCTAGAGGCAAATTTTATTTCCGAGGCCAAATATTCTACTTGGCTCTCAAACGTTGTACTTGTTAAAAAATCTAATGGAAAATGGAGAATGTGTGTTGATTATACCGATCTTAACCGGGCATGTCCAAAGGACGCCTATCCTTTACCTAACATTGATAGACTGGTCGACTACTCGGCCGGCTATAAACTATTGTCTTTTATGGATGCTTATTCAGGTTACAACCAAATCCCCATGGCGAGGAGCGACAAGCAGTGCACAGCGTTTATGACGGAGTCGGGCAACTATTACTACAACTTAATGCCCTTCGGCCTCAAAAACGCTGGGTCCACGTATCAACGGATGATGAACAAAGTTTTCCGAGGAGAGATCGGCGACACCCTCGAGGTATATATGGACGACATGATCGTCAAATCTCGAGAGGACGCCGACCACACCTCACATCTCGAGCGGGTGTTCGAGCGGGCCAGATCCTGCAAGATGCGCTTCAACCCGGAGAAGTGTACTTTCGGCGTCCGCGCAGGCAAATTCCTCGGTTTCTACTTGACCGAACGAGGAATAGAAGCCAACCCGGACAAATGCCGAGCATTCTCCGAACTACCCACTCCTAACAGTAAAAAATCCATCCAAGTCTTGAACGGGATGCTCACCGCACTATCGCGTTTCGTCGCGAAATCCGCCCAACACGCACTCCCTTTCTTTAAACTACTACGAAAAGAAGCGACCTTTGAATGGTCCGAGGAATGCGAGCGAGCACTTTCACACCTCAAACAAGTGCTCTCCAAACCGCCCGTCCTTTCTCGACCCGATAACAACGAGCCTCTATACCTGTACTTAGCCGTTTCAAACGAGGCAGTCAGCGCGGCTCTGATCCGAGAAAACGAAAGCGGGCAAAAGCCCGTATATTTCACCAGCAAAGCCCTGCAAGGCCCCGAGGTGCGCTACCAACAGATCGAGAAAGTCGCCATGGCCCTAGTAATAGCGGCCAGAAGGCTGCGGTACTATTTCCTCGCCCACACCATCTTCGTCCGAACAGATCAACCCATCAAGCAGCTCCTTAGCCGACCAGATATGGCCGGCAGGATGCTGAGGTGGTCCCTCGAGCTATCGGAGTTCGACATACAGTACGAAAACAGGAAGGCATTAAAAGCTCAGACTTTGGCAGACTTCGTGGCAGAGATGACCTCGATGGCCGACTCCCCGGATCCGACCAAGAACAAATGGACCATTTACGTAGATGGCGCCTCAAGCAATTCAGGAAGCGGGGCAGGAATTATCCTAGAAAACGACGAAGGACTCATCATCGAAGTATCTTTAGTCCTATCTTTCAACACGTCGAACAACCAGGCCGAATACGAAGCCCTCCTTGCAGGTCTGAGACTTGCCGAGGATGTGGGCGCACGCGAGGTCAAGATCTACACAGACTCCCAACTCGTCGCATCCCATATCAGCGGCGATTACCAAGCCAAAAACGACGTACTCGCCGAGTACCTCATGCTAGTCAAGGATAAGATGAAAAAATTCATCAAAGCAGAAGTCGAGCATATCCCCCGAGAACACAACTCGCGCGCCGATGTGTTATCCAAACTTGCGAGCACGAGAAAGAAAGGAGGAAACAAGTCGGTCATCCAAGAAATCCTACCCAGGCCAAGCATAGGCGAAAACGCGCGGGCTCCACAAATATTCGCTATCGGGGACAACCACTGCTGGATGACCCCAATATATAACTTCCTCACGAAAGACGAACTCCCCGCTGAGGCAAAGGAAGCCTCAGCGATTAAAAGACGAGCCTGTTCGTATACTATCCTCGAACACAACCTGTACCGACGAGGCTTCTCCATCCCTCTCCTCAAATGCGTCGACGCTTCACAAGCACTTGAGGTACTCCAAGAGCTTCACGAAGGAATCAATGGCCAACACCTCGGCGGACGATCACTGGCGAGGAAAGCCCTCAGAGCCGGCTACTATTGGCCGACCGTGCAGCAAGATGCCAAAGAATACGTCCAGAAATGCGATAAATGTCAGCGACACGCCGACATGCACCTGGCGCCCCCGAACGAGCTCAAATCTCTCTCCTCGCCTTGGCCTTTCTCCACATGGGGAATGGACCTCCTCGGACCTTTCCCGGTCGGGTCTTACCAAAATAAATACCTAGTGGTCGCTGTGGATTACTTCACGAAATGGATAGAAGCCAAAGCGCTCGCCAAAATCACGTCCCAAAACGTGCTCCGCTTTTATAAGCGGAACATACTCGCTCGGTTTGGGGTGCCACAGGCGATCATTACCGATAACGGCACCCAGTTCACGGACAAAAAATTCCAGGAGTTCGTAACCAAACTCGGGACGAAACAGCACTTCACTTCGGTCGAACACCCTCAAACGAACGGACAAGCTGAAGCCGCCAACCGGGTCATTCTCCGTGGACTGAAGAGAAGGTTGGGCGAGGCAAAAAAGGCTTGGGTCGAAGAGTTACACAGCGTCCTCTGGGCGTACAGGACGACCCCACACTCGACCACAGGCGAAACACCGTTCAGGTTAACCTATGGCACCGAAGCTGTGATCCCCGTGGAGATCCGAGAACCATCTCGTCAAACTGAGTCACCTCTCGAAGAGGAACTCAATGACGAAGCTATGAGAGAAGAGCTCGACATGGTCGAGGAAATCCGGACAGGATCCTCCCTCCGAGAAGCGAAACTGAAACAACAAATAGCCTTACGCCATAGCACTAAAGTTATCAAACGCGGATTCGAAATTGGAGACTTGGTCCTCCGCAGAAACATGAAAGATTCGCGCGAGGGCAAAGTAGCCCCGAACTGGGAAGGTCCGTATCGAGTATACGATAAAACCGAAAACGGGGCATATTACCTCGAAAACCTTCTCAGCGAAAAACTTGCTCGACCTTGGAACGCTGAAAAACTCAGACGCTACTACAGTTAGAAACAACCTAACGCTACCCGACCGCTCGTAACGAACACGAGGAAAAGCTGGGCAAGGACTCGCGCCATGGTACAAGCGCGTATGCTCCACGACAGCTTCAGTCGGATAACCCTACCAGGAGACAAAGCCGACTACGCGGCGGGCCTTACACACAGACCCTCCGCGGAAGTACCTGCACGGCAGAACCCCAGCTCGCGATGGGATCGTTCACGCCGCGAGCACCTGGCCCCGACCGCGGCCTCGAGCTCGCTTATAGCGCACACCTGCTCTGCGCACCCGGACCGTTCCCCACACGCCCGGGCCATAAACCTCGGCCGAGCACAAACATAAATATTCGATTAACAGATAAGCATAAATATTGGAACATAAAACGCAGAACAATATTAAAAACCGACCAAAGTGGCCGGGGATATCCAAATATTACAAAAACTATCCGGGCATCGCCCAACTAACTACATTGGCACGCAGGCCACAAAACATTGGCACGCAGGCCACAAAACGGCGGGCACGCAGGCCACTATCAAGAAATTGTCTAGACATCACAATCCTCCTCCTCGGCACCGTCGTCCTCACCCTGGGGCTCCTGCTCATCTTCCCAGTCCTCGAACTCCGGATTTGACTCAATCCGACCGTCCACAACCTTGTTGTACGGACCGATGCCCTTCGTCACCAAGCGCGGATTGAGGGCTTTCAG
Source organism: Vicia villosa (assembly GCF_029867415.1). Classification (NCBI taxonomy): domain Eukaryota; kingdom Viridiplantae; phylum Streptophyta; class Magnoliopsida; order Fabales; family Fabaceae; genus Vicia; species Vicia villosa. Next base: position 184,160,933 of record NC_081182.1, on the reverse strand, counting down.
CTGATCCACTGCGGCCTTAAATCCAACCCCCAGAGTAGCGACACAATCAACCTCCAGCTCCCTCACCTTGCCCAGAAGCTGGGAGCGGGTCACCAAAGCTTTCTCGTCCTCATCCTCCTCGGCAGCAGGGAGATGAGACCTCTCTAGCTCGGCAATTCGCTCACGGAGCCTTTCCCCCTCTGCCTCCAAATCCCTGACTTTGTTCCGCTCTTTGCAGAGGTCTTCGACGATGCCGCTCTGAACCTCGTACTTATCCTTGTACTATTCGAACTCGTGCTCCAGCTCATCATACTTGGTCTGCAGAGCATCATAGTCCTTCTGAGGGCAGACCCTTTGGGCATTGAGGGCCAAGGCCAGGGCGGCCACCCTCATCATTCCTTCAAGATCCTCGGACAAGTCCTTATCCCGGGCCGCCCGATCACGCCTGACTATATGCCTCACCTCCTCGCGCTCCAGCAACACATTCCTCTTGGAGAAGATCCCCCTGTGCAGAGTACATGAGGGCAGCACAATGTCCTCCTCGGACGGGTTGTCATTGATAAGGGGGCGGAGTTCGGGAGTCCCCTCGTTCTTTTGTTTTTTCCTGGTCGGAGAACTCCCCGAAGTCGTCCCAACCGACGAAGGGGAGCCACCGTCAGGCGCACCCGCAGCAGCCGCCTTGACCTCCTCTACCCGAGATCGCTTCACGGTCAGCTTGATGGGCCCCTTGTTCTTTGCCCTCATCTTCACAATCTTGTCATGCAGGTCGGCCATTTTTCCTGCAAAATAAAGAGTTAGAACCGAAAGGATATTATTCAAACAGGAAATAGTTATCTCACCTAACAAAATTATCGCATCCCCGTAACTCCCACACTCGAGGATGGCTTTGGTGTTGATATGCCGAGGCTCCAGCATAGGACCTCCATCTTCCTCGACTAAGGGATCCCCGTTGGGATAGGTACATACTGCCGGTCTAAACCCGTCCACGAAAGAAGCGAGCCGCTGATACCCCCCCCCCCCCGTATCGCGCTCATTGAGATCCTCGTCCCGGAAGATGTAATAGTCGGTCCCATGCTCGAAATGGTCGGGTTGCCACTCTAACGGGAACCGAGCAGCTGGGCCCACTCTCCTCACCCCATCCTCAATATACTCGCGCTCCTCGAACAAATGATTCTCGGCATCAGGAGTGAGCGGCTTAATTATAAAATACCGACTCTTGAAATGCTTGATAGAGTCCTGGTAAATGGCGAACAGCTTTTTCGGCTGCTTAAAGGACACCCAACTCCACTTGCCGTCCGGATCGCGCAACCTCTGCAAATGAAACACTCTGAAGAAAAGAGGCAGAGTCGCTTCGACCTCCAAGTACCCGCATACGACCTCAAAGGCCCTTAAGAATGCTAAAGCATTGGGATGAAGCTGAGACGGGCACAGGCGCAACCAACTAAAGACACTCCGTTGCAAATGAGTGAAGGGGAGACGGAGACCAGCCTCCTTAAAGACGAACTCATACATAGCGAAACGGGGACCGGGGAATTGCGAGCAGATCCTCTGGTGAGATTTGGGCACAAAGGCGCCCCAAGAAGGCTCCTCGTCTTGGTCAAGGTCCTCGATGACGTTAAAGGCTTCCTTGGGACGACTCGTGAAGCGCAATGCAATCGTCCTCGGAGCAACGGCCACCCATTCCTCAAGTTTCTTCGGGGAAGTCTCGACGACGGGAACACCCTCGTCCTGCGAGCAACCAACAGCTTCATCCCCGTCTGATATGTCGAAGACGACATCGTCTTTGTTCTCATCGGCCATTTACCTGAAAAGCAGAGGAAACAGTGAATTCGACTGGTCAAATCCACCCATCCACCGCAAGTCAAGTGAAAGGGCGAGGAAAAGAGACGAGGGGAGAATTCCACCCCCCTCGGACAACGACGAGCCAAATTAGAAGCACCCGCGAAGTAAAGCCGCCACGTACGGCGATGGACGGCAGGTGCATCTAGCTCCCCGGCAAACTCACACCCTAACTGAGGCATGCCGTCTCCTTCGCTCGTCTCACGCAAATTGTTCACTATTAAGTCTAAAGCATGGACGTCTAATCAACTATTCCTGTCCCGCTCACTCAAATCTTACTCGGCAAACACATGAAAGAAATAACAATCTCCTACGACTACTCGGCAAACTCATGAAGCTTGCTCGACGCACTCATCAATCCTGCCCGCCGCACTCGAAGCTAAAACATAAAACTTAAATAAAAGCAAGGAGGAGACGAGGAACTTACTTGAAGTAGCAGAAGAAAGAAGTGCGAGACGAAGAGGAGAGCTGTGAGCGAGTCTTGTAGGTTTGCAAAATGTTAAGTGACAAATGAATGGTCTTCTCGCTCTTTATATAGGGAAAGGAGGCCAAAGGGTGTCATGATAACCTAGGCAGCCTAGGAGACGCCATCATTGATTACACCCCCAAGGCAGCTCCCTCCACGAAAGGGTGCCACGTCACGAAACAACTTTGGAAACCCAAACGGCGCAGTCTGCATTTATGCCCAAAAACGGCGCTGCAATGATGACAATCTCCAAAACTGCCACCTGTCAGCCACACTCTGACAAGCAGCAACCCAGCATGCCAAGAGGAAACCAAGGGACAGCCATCTCCTCGACGGGTCTTCGAGGATACCATCCGACCACCCTTGGCTCTTATCCCCGGCAGCAACCTTTTCCCTCGCAGACGTAGTCGTACGACGAGATCCCTATTGACGACCAACATTCGTGCTCTTGCTCGGCCAGCCTCTTGGCTAAAGTCATCACTCTCATAAGACTAATGACTTGGGGGGCTCCTGTTCTGGCCTGGGCCGAGCAGGCCCAGCTCCTCTCACTAGCCGAGCAGGCCCAATTCATTGGGCCCATTTACTGGATAACCGTCAAGGAGTTATCCACGCGCGAAGACCACGCGTCACGCAGCGGGGGATTCGGTCAACCACCTCCGAACCCTACGCTATGATCATCCGGAACGTGAGTCTCCTGCTGACTCAGCCCTAGCATGGGACGTTCTGGAAGTTCCCTAGCACGTGGGCCTCCAGTTAGATTTGGCCCAATTAGGGAACCTTGGCCCAGCGCTGGGGGCTATAAATACCCTCTTTCACCAGAGGGTCAGGTATTCTATTCTTCACTCTCAACCCTCATTCTCTGATAGCTACTAATTAAGCATCGGAGAACCTTGCAGGTACCCCCCCCATCTTGCTCTCCAAGCCAGATTCTGCTACCTTGACGATTCTTCTGATCAGGTACGATCAACTGGCTTTGCTTGAAACCTCCTGAATTACTCTGTGGACCTCCAACTGCAAATGCTCCAAAGTGAAAGCAACAATGGCGTTCCTCCACTTACAGAAGTGATCCAGGTGCTTGGATCACCTCAAATGAACCCCCTTGAGATGTTAGAATGCTTACTTTCCAAAGAAGAGCTTTGGTTTGAAGAAAACGATTCTTCTTGCCAAAGAACTTTGAAAAACCATAAGCATGAGAAGAGAAAGAGAAAGCAAGGATTATAGTTGCTTTGGTGTGTTTTCTGAATGAGAAAGAGCCTTCTATTTATAGGCAATTGATTCAGAGCAATTGTGTATAGTGAGCTTGCTTAGTGAAGTGAGTTTGGTTTCTTAGCCATGAAGAAAATTTGAAAATATCCCAAATGCAATGATGCATTTTCGGGCTAGCTTCCCCAACCATTGATCTTGCATGATCTTAGGGAACATTTCTGATTCAGAGGAGGGTTCTAATTGGCTTAGAGCAAGATTCCTTGATGATTCACCATTTGCCATAAATTCAAAAATGCAATCATTACATAATCACATGCCTTTGTTTTTGGGAATCTTCTCTAATCCTTATGCAATGATGAATTTGGATGTATGGCATGTTTTCAGATGCATTAGAGGTCGGGTAGCATCATTTAGAGAAGTTACTTGCACAAAATTGCAAAGTTCAAAAATGATGCATGACCTATAATTTTACTTCATGAGGCCAACTTTGAACAAGCATAACTCTTAGCTCAAAATGAATTTGGGGAAGGTTGAGCACAATTTGGAAATCCCTAAACATGTACTTCAAATCATTAGTTTATGGTTTCTTCAGAATCATTTGGGAAAATTGTGAAAAATGAGCCCAAAGTTGGATGAAAACTAGGTTAAAAACACTTAGAAAAATTTCTAAGTTTTTATGACCTAAAGCTTCAAAATTCCAAATCTCTTAAATGGTTGATCTTTTGAAAAAAGTTCCCTTGTAAGATGTTGTTTTATTTTGCAAGATCTACAACTTTCATGTTGGAAGTTTTTTGAGTTGTGTAGGTGAAATTTTGAGTTCCCACAATGCCCTCAAAAACCCTAATTCCCGACTTTTTGCTCCTTGATGATTTTTCTTGAATTTCTTTCGTCAAATGACTTTAATATCCATATATTGATGATATTGATCTTTGAAAGTCATGGTTTGACCAAAAATCTTAAAAGTCAAAGGTGATCCCATACAGTTGACTTTTTCCAGATAAGGTGAGATTTTGGACTTTTGTGTGGAATTAAGATCTTCTCCTCAAATGAGTGATGTAAATGGGTTATATTGAGGTAGTAGAGGTTCTTGGATCATGTATTGAGTTTTGGATCCATGCCCTGATTAAAAGTCAATTATCCAGATGAATTAGGTTAAAAACCCTAATTGTCGACCAGATGAAATTGGTGACTGTGGATCTTGAATTGAGGTGTGATGTCCAGTGGATCTTATTGTATGGATCATTTGAAGATGATTGAAGTCTTTAATAGATGTCCTGGAGCTTTTTAGGGTTTCCCAAAGGTGATCCCTGATTTCAGTCCTTGATAGGCTCAAAAACCCTAGTCTGGTGACCTGAGTAAACCTGTATTCAGATGACTGGGTGTCTAATCAATCATAGGTGAATATAAAAGTGAAGCTTTTAAGTCCTATGATTGTGTTAGAGACCAATCCTTTTATTGATTGATCCTTTGCCTGAGTTTTCTTGTCTTTGAACATCCTTGATTAAATGCCAGATGAAGAAGTGACTGCTCTGGGTACTTGCTTTGACCTGATGAAAATCCTGAAGATATGTCATCTCAGGGGGGTCAAAAATTAGGGTATGACAACTACGGGGGTGTTTTTTTAAGGGACTACGTATTATACTACACAGGGGGTTGTGAGGAATTAGTAGAGATTGATCCTGATAGATGGAGCTTATTTGAGGCAACTAGTATAGTGAAAGACATTACTCAGCTTGAGCATTCGTAATATTTGTTATGGTGGTACAACAATGGGAGAGATAAGTATATTACGATGCTTACTGACATTGATGCTGATGAAGTATGTCAATATGCCATGAGAATGAAAACTGCAGTGCACATATATATTAATCCTAAAGATGTTGAAGGTAAACGTATTGTTGATGCTAAAGTTAAAGAAGTTGTTGAAGGTAATCGTGTTGATGATGTTCAAGTTAATGAAGTTGGGGATAATGTTGATAATGATCAAATAAATGAAGTTGGTGAAGGAAATGATGTTGGGGATAATGTTGATGATGTTCAAGTTAATATTGAAGGTGTTGAAGGTAATGATGCTGATGATGTCCATACATATGAAAATGAGGATAGTGAGGATAGTGAAGATAGTGAATTTCAAGTGGATGGTTTATAAGATAGTGAAGATGAGAGGGCACTTGGGTTAGATGATTGCTTTGATGATAATGATAAACAAGCTACTCCAATGAAAAAGGTCAAAGTTACACCAAGGAAACACAGAGATACTCCAAAGAAAAATCCAGTTGGTGTTGAAAATATAACATCATCAAGTGTTGTGGATAATGAGATGGATGTTGATAATGTTAGTGATCATCTTGGTAGCAGTGACCCTGATGTATCTGGTGGTGAAAAGGAACCAATGTATCCAAGGTTTAAGATGGAGGAGCTTAGCAAGAGTTACAAGTTCAAAGTCGGGTTGGAGTTTGGATCACTTGATGAGTTTAAAGAAGCAATTATAGAATGGTCAATATTAAATGGGGGAGAGATAAAGTACGTGAAAAATGACAAAGTGAGGGTAATGGTAGTTTGCAAAGGTAATTGTGGTTTTTTAGCCCTTGTAAGTAAAGTTGGCAATAAACGCACATATAGAATGAAGAGGTGCATTGGAACTCACACGTGTGGTAGGATTTTGAACAACACTTCAGCCACATCCAAGTGGGTTGCTAAAACGGTGGCGGCTAGGATTGCATCCTCAGATGGTGTTAAGATTAGAGATATTGTGTTTGAGATCAAAAGTAACTTTTCTGTTGGGATTACTATGAATAGGGCATGGAAAGCCAAACAAACAGCAAAGGCACTGATTGAGGGTGATGCAATGAAGCAATACAATCTTTTATGGAGATATTATGTAGAGTTGAGGAGAGTTAATCCAGGAAACACTTGTAAAATTAACATGACAAGGATTGCACCAACAATTAAACCAAGGTTTTGCATCTTTCTACTATTGCTTTGATGGGATTAAGAAGGGCTTCATAACATCTTGCAGGCCTTTCATTGGGGTTGATGGATGTCATCTCAAGACTAATTATGGAGGTACTCTTCTAATTGCAGTTGGTAGAGATCCAAATGATCAATAATATCCTTTAGCTTTTGGAGGACATAGATCAAGAAAGAATATGGGTTTTTTATCTCTGACCAACAAAAGGTATAGTGCATCTCTATGTCTTTTTCTGGTTATTTGGATTCAATCCCTATGTGTTTTCTGGTTATTTGGATTTAATCCCTATGTGTTTTCTAATTAATTATTTGGTTTTCATCCCTATGTGCTTTATGGTTATTTGTTTTTCATCCTTAATTCTTGAAAATTTGTTTGAATTTGGTATACAGGGTTTGATACCTGTGTTTGAAGAATGGTTTGAGAGGCTAGAGCATAGACTTTGTCTTAGGCATTTGTATGCCAATTTCAAAAAGAAGTTTGGTGGAGGAAAACAAATTAGAGACTTAATGATGGCAGCTGCAAAGGCCACATATGTTCAAGCTAGGGATGATAAAACGAAAGAATTGAAGGAGCTTGATATGAAAGCATGGGAGTGGCTAGCAAAAATACCTACAAAAGCATGGTGTAAGCATGCATTTTCCTTCTATCCCAAGTGTGATGTACTTATGAATAATGTTTATAAGGCTTTTAATAGCACTGTAATAGTTTCCAGGGATAAACCTATCCTAACTATGTGTGAATGGATAAGAAAATACCTAATGAATAGGAATGCCAACTTAAGAGAAAGGGTTCATAAATGGCAACATAGGATAATGCTTAGACATAGACTTAGGCTAGATAAGGAAGTGGAACATGCAGGTAATTGGGTTCCAAACTGGTCTGGTGAAACAATTTGGCAAGTAGAACATATCCACACCAGGAATATTTTCATTGTGGATACATAAAAAAAACATGCATTTGTAACTTTTGGGAGTTAGTAGGAATCCCATGTAGGCATGCAGTAGCTGCATTAGGTTTTAGGAACTAATGCCCTGAGGAATTTGTGGATGATTATTACTCCAAGGATACTTATGTGAAATGCTATGGCTATGGAGTAAGTCCTATTAATGGACAAGACATGTGGCTAGTGGTTGAGATGGAGGAAATGTTACCTCCTGCATATAAGAGAGGACCTGGAAGGCCTAAGAAATTAAGGAGGAGAGAACCATATGAAGACCCCAATAAGGGGACGACACAAACAAGTTATTATTGCACAACATGTGGTGTACATGGGCATAGTGCAAGAAGTTGTAAGAGTCAAGTGGTTGGCCTTGAAGCTCAAAAGGGAAGGTATGTATCATGTCCATTATCTGTTATAGAAATGTATATGTCTCAAGTAATCCTTTTAATGTTTTGATTTCCAAAAAATATTCAGAGAAAGCCAAAGAAAGTTGTTGTTGGACAACCATCTACAAATACAAGTCAAGCAAGTCAACCTCCATCCCAACCAACTCAAGAACAAACTCAAGCAACCCATCCTCAAACCCAACCAACTCAAGAACAAAGTGAAGCAATTATGCAATTATGCGGGCCTAATGGGTTACCCGCAACCTATATGGGCTAGCCCTAATGGGTAGCGGGCTTTTCAGGGCTGGGCTAAAAAGGCCCTGAAAAATATGGGCTCTGATTTTAAGGCCCAAGCCTTGTGATTTTTTGGGAGTGGTGGGCCGGCCCATATGGGCTAGTCCGTTTTGATAGCTCTAAGCTTAACACACGGTCACGATGTTTGATGATTCTGCATAAAACATCTTTCTTGACATGTTTCTCCATATGTCTTTGAAAATAAATCAAACACATAATTCTCATCCCAGCATAGAACAAACATACACTAGAGATTCCAGACAATCAGAGACATTAGCAGAAATGTTAGTCAGTGGAATTTGCAAGCAAATTGGTCTTCAATCTAGAGTTTCCTAAAATGTCTCAAAATTTAGAGAATAGAATAAACCAACAAAGTCTCTGATTCATCAGTCTTGGACACCACATAGAATCTATTAATAGTCATAGAATATTCAATAATCTGTAAGTAAACAAATGTATCCAAATTGAAAACTATGATAAACCAGTTGTCATATACTTCTGGTTAGGACATCTCATTCGATATGTTTAGTCTGAAAGTTGAAATATCTTTTTCAACATGTTGTTGCCAACCAGATGTCCTATACTTCTGGTTAGGACATCACATTCGACATGTTGAGTCTGCAACATGAAACTTCTTTTTCAACATGATCTGCCAAGTTAGTTTTACCAAAATTCATGTCAATCATAATTTTAGAGAAATAACAATTTATATTTGGTTGTATTGTTTTTTGTATTCTCGGAACAAGTTATGTATAGTCGGTACATTTTGATTTACTTTAATTAATGTTTGATTTTTTTAATGTATGTGTAGCATGTTTGAATCAATTATTGTATCCGTTTTTAATTTTATGGCCTAATTAAAATGACCTAAAATTTAAGTTGGTTTAAAAAAAATGTCAATGTTAGGACAATGTTTCTGCGTAAGAAGCATTCGGGTGGATTTTTCGGAGATGCATCTCCGAAATATCCCATGTCCAATACCTTTAAATGATCTTAAGGGATATTTTGGAGATACATCTTCGGACACACTCTAAATAATATATGAAGATATATCTTCCGACCAAATTTTATTCAAAAATGGGGTGTCCATTAGAAATTACGAAAGTTTGTGTGATTTTAAGTGCGTCCGAAGGTGCATCTCTAAACACATAAAAGACATTTTTCGTATTTCCATAAGTATATGACACACCTATAGGATGAAAAGAGCATTTCCTTTTTTATATACCGAAATTTAACAAACTAACAAGTTCAAACAATATTCAATGCATATGCTCGATATTAAGTGCATACACCCAAACCACATATTTGACGGGTATGTTTGGTTAAGAAGAAAAAGTAAGAAGAGAGAAATAGGTGAGAGACAGAGTAAGAAGAGAGACAGATGTGAGAAATAGCGTATATACAATTGATTGTTTGTTATAAGTGAAGTACAAAATTATACTTAAAATGAAAAAATTAATACATGAGCTTTTATCACGTTAATTGAGGTGTTTCTCACCTTATTATTTTAAAAGCTCAAGTTAATAGAGATATTAATATTTATGTTTATGACAATTTATTTTTTAAAAGTGGATCCTTAAGAGGGTAATAAGATTGTTTATCCTGTAGAAAAAGTTTGCTCTCTCTAATACTGAGAGGGTCTAAATAGAAGAAATCTTCTTTTATATAGGTTTTGTTCTTTGCTAACTTTGGCCTAGTTGGCTCCTAGTTTTGTCTCAATATATAGTTTTATTCAAAACATAATAATATTCAAATACTTTTCATTTATTTTTATAAATATTTTGTAATTATACTTTTTGACAATATAATTAGATTAATTAAAAAATAGTATTTAAAATTAGGTTTGAAAATGACATTTTTTATATTTTTTTAAAATGACTTTTATAATAACATATAGACTTGTTAAATAGTTTTTCATAAAATATTTTGTAGATATTATATTATTTTGTTATATTTTATTAAATATTAAAATTTGAAAAAATAAATTACTTAAATATTAAGCTATTTTGAATAGTTTTTCATATTAAATAAATTTAAGATACATTTTTTATAAAAATTATGTGATTTTGATTATGTTAAAATAGATAATAATAATAATAATAATAATAATAATAATAATAATAATAATAATAATAATAATAATAATAATAATAATAATAATAATAATAATAAATATTTAATTTTTTAGATGGCAAAATCAATCTCTTAATTTATAAAACTATTTGCGTTAAAGTAAATTCTACTATTTAAAAAAATTATAAATATCATTTTAAAAAACTATAAAAAGAATAAGCATTATTTTAAAATTTATAACAAATGAATCTTGAGTATCTTCAAATAAGTTGATCACCATTAAAAGGAATAAGCAAAATGAAGTAGAATAATATAAATATTTTTTTCTATTGTTTGAGTATTTTATGATGGAACAAATTGAAATTCTTTTTAATTTGTTCCATCATAAAATACTCAAACAATAGAAAAAATATTTATATTATTCCACTCCATTTTGCTTATTAGTGATCAATTTATTTAACATATGATTAACTTCCTAGGGAATTTCAATGATCCAAATCTAAATAAGAAAATTATTCTGATCAAGAACAGAACGGATTAATCCACTCACATGGCTGACTTAACTTTATGTAGATCTCTATGAAAAAATGCTTTTCTTCACCTCAATTCAATATATTATTATAATTTGCAAATTGCAAGCCATGTGAGGAACTGTATTATTTCTTTTATTTCCATTCACATTATTCAATGGTGGCCTAGGGTTTGAAGTTTGTGGAATTTTGGTTTGTGGATAACATTCAACACACATTATTTTCTTCAATTATACTCAAAGTGAATATTATGCACTAATGAGTTGCATATTCAAAACCTATACTTTGTTATCATAAAAAATAAATAAATTGACTACATGTAAATATGTAACTATCCAAAGCCCATGGTGCTTTTGCCATTATAGATCAACTAAATTAAACTAGCTTGTATAATACTCTCTTCTTAATTATGCAAATTTGAAAAGTTTTCAAGACCCACTAAAACCTTTCCTACCTAATGGCAAAAGTTATCATGAGATTAACTTCAACCACATCTTCCATGTCATATTAGAGCAATTATTTGTGTTGAAAAAACACTCATTCCCCTTCATTTCATACAGATTTTAAATTCTTAATGAGTTGTTCTTATGATTTTGACCCATTAACTACTTGTACTCTCTTGTTATTATTTATATGATTCATTTAGACTTTCTATGCATATTAACTACTTGTACTCTCTTGTTATTATTTATATGATTCATTTATACTTTCTATTCATATTAAAAAGTTTTAAATAGTTATTATTCAAATTTTTTTAATAACCAGTATTTTAAAAAAAAAAAAATCAAAATAACCACACTTCAAAAAATTTATCAATTTAACTATTTTTTTTAAAAAAATATCGCCACACAGGCCCACTCTGTGTGACGCATGCACTTAAATTAGAGAGGAGGCGCCACACTATATGGCGCATGCTACTGTGTCATGTCATGCAGTATGGCGCATGCTCCTGTGTCATGCCTTGCAGTGTCACATAAAGTATAAGTACAGTAGTCGTTCAGTGCGACTATTCAATTGTTTTGGGTTTTTTATAGATACAACCATCAATCTCCACCATTTTTCACACTTCTCTCCTAATTTAATTCCTAAAAATGTCTTCTAGTTCCGCTCCTAGATTTTCAACAATGATCAGATTAAATTTTGAAATACGCAGACGTTCGAGCATTTTCAGAGGAGTCTGATTAGATGGTTAGACGGAGACATTCTTGACGGTGAAAAAATCAGAAGAAATGATAGGCAAGTTACTGTATCCAACGAAAATGGATTAACTCCTTCATGGAAACCCGTGAAAAACGACTATGACTTTCTTATGATGATGCTTGGACCAGTTGAAATTGTCTTGATGGTTGTAATCTCTTAGTTTTTATGATGTGCTTAGTTGTTTTATATTTTCCTTGTTGTTGTTTGCGTGGTTACGTTAAGTATGTCGTACCCGAATGTTTAATGGAATATGAAACGAATGTCTAATTTAAACTTAAATTTCTTGGTTACAAAAAATAAAATACATATTAAAATTAACATAAAAATTTATGTTGCAGGCTAGACCCAATATTCGGACAATTTTTTCAATTGTGACCGGGTTGACGGCATGTACTACATAATCTAATCATTTTATTTACCGTATCCATTTCGTTTCGGATACGGGTGCTGTTAGGGCGGCCCTCTTTCTTCCTTTGCATTTGGTTGACGATTGAGAGAAGCCTGAAAATTCCTTGTGTTCAGGTATCATATTCTTTTCGATTTCTACACTTGAACTCGACAATTCCCCTCGAGTCTGTCTTTAAAACCCGAAGTAGTGTCATTTTCTCCATCTTCTAAAATATATCTTCCTGGCCATGCTGGAAAATCCGTGCACATATCTAGAACAACATCTGCATATTTAAGACCTGCAAATTAATTTGTGAAGCTAATGGAAACTTACTCTTGTTCTTTTTTGTAATTTTTCCTGCAACAAGTTTGCTCTTCATTTTTAGATTTACCTATGATGTTTGATGTATGTAAACAGAAACTATTTTTCAATGCAGATCACCTGTTATTACAGTCAAAATATAACTTAATTGTTGTTGAAATCCGATATTGAGTTAGTTTTAATAGCATCATCTATAATTAATCATAATAATACTGTTACGGATCCATTTGAGTAATTCCCTGCTCTTAGCAAGTAACTCTTGGATGTTGGAACCTGTAAAATTATCTACATTTATAATTTCTCCACTATCAGTAGTGTTGCTCTTGCTTTTGTTTATGTTATTCCATTTTCCACTTATTGTTATGCCCCCTATTCCTTTCTTTAGTGGTGTTACTACAACAATTTTTCATACATCCTTCAGAGCTCTATCCAGTGAAAACTTGCTCAGATAAAATCTAATAGTTTAAAATCTTGATCATTTATTTTAAAATCTAATGGTTTAGATTCATTCTCATGTTCTCAGATAAAAATGACATTCTCATAGTATACTATATATATATATATATATATATATATATATATATATATATATATATAATTTTTTAAATTTAATGAAAAATAATATTAACTTATAAAGTTTTTCATGTTGGACAATGACACAATTAAATCGATCCATTTCAATTATAGGCGTTCGGTCATATGAAAAATAGGTAGACGTTCATACTAAAGTACCACATTGAAGGAGGATTCTGCCTTCTTCTCAATAGTTGATATGCATCCAAAGACATTACGTCGAGATATTATTCATTCATACATTTTGAAATCTCACCTCTTTCATTTTTCTTACTTGAGTGCTAAATTAATCTTGTGAATATCTCCTCTTCACTCACTAGGCACATCTACCACTGAACCGGTAACCTTTAAACTATGGTCATCATCAACATACACTACTCATTATTGGGTGACCCCTCTAGTTTTTTTTTGTTCATTGTTGCAACTGAAGATATTGCATGATTGTTGCAAAATGTGTGCTCTTCATTGTGCTTCCATCCTTTCGAATTAGCGGAGAACTTGGAGTTTAATCTCTTGCAATTCGTGGATGAAATAATCATTGTAGAAAAGGCTTCATGGGAAAACATTTGGTCCATCAAATACGTGCTATGTGCATTTGAACTTGCCTCTAAATTACGTGTCAACTTCCACAAAAGTACAATCATATGATTCAATATTGATTCTGGCTTCCTGCAAGCAATTTATGACTTTCTATCTTGTGCCATTGGTCCATTTACCTTCTCATTCCTTGGTTTACCAATCGAAGAAAATCCTCATAGAAGTTCTATTTGGGATCCTATTATATTGAAAGTTCGTAATAGGCTCTCTTCATGGAAAGGTAAATGTATTTCTCTTGGTGGTTGTGTGACTCTCTTAAATGCAATTTTGAATTCAATCCCTCTTTTCTACTTCTCCTTCTATAAAGCCCCGAAAGTATTTGTTCAAGATATTATTAAGATCCAGCATGCTTTTGTGTTGAATGGTGAAGAGAACAAGAAGAGAATAATTTGGGTCTCATGGCCTACCATATGCAAACCGAAACTTGAAGAGGGTTTACGAGTCAAACAATGTTAATTGTTTAATATAGCGTTGATAAGTAAATGAGCCTAGAAATACCTATCATATGCTAATTTGGTTTGGTACTCATTGCTGAAATTCAAATATGGCGACATCAAAGGTTTAATCCTTGATCTTTCATGATTATTTAATAGTAGAAAGTCTTCGATTTGGTGGAGAGATCTAAGGTTGTCCATTGTAGATTATGGGAGGAACCAAATTGGTTTGGTAATAGTGAATCATGTAAATTGGGAAATTGCTCAAACATTGATTTTTGATGTCATAGATGGCTTGGTGTAGTGCTTTTCAATATGTTGTTTCTTGATTTTTTTTTTTTAGCTTGTGCAGGGTTCCAGGCCTAAGGTAGAGGTTGCAGGGCAACAAATCAATGATAATAGATCCTGGAACATAAGGTTTCTTCCTGGTCTAAATGCGTACATGGAGGGGAGCGAATGGGAGGAACTTGAAAACATACTTTTGAATGTAAATCCTAATTCGGCTTTAGTAGGTTCTTTCGTTCTGTGGTGTGATGTATTGGGCTTTTCTGTTAAATTTTCTTATCCTATATTGGTAGATATTGTAAGTGTGGGTTCTCATTTTGGATGTGGACAAAGCTAATGCCTTCAAGTTATTGTGGATCGCCAATGTACCAAGCAATATTCAAGTATTTTATTGGAAATTGCTTTTGAATAGACTCTAAACTAGGGATGAACTTGTGAAATGAGGGGTGTTTAAGGGTTCACATAACCTTGTATGTCATCCTTGCTTGGGACATGAAGAAACACACATTCACCTCTTTGTTCTTCGTCATAAGGCTGCGAGAGCTTGGCAACTTATTATTGACTGGTTAGGAATGTACATGTTACCCACTTGTGGCATGCTATCGGACCATTTGTTGGCTTTTGGTGTTCTTATGAAAGGAAGAACCAAGAAGAACCTGCGGCTTTTGTTTTTGTTATCAACTACTTGGTCCATATGGTTAGTAAGTGAAATTCTAGTAAACAGATCTTAGATGTTCTAAGAGATGTCAAGACATTGATCTGTGAACAACATATAATGGCCAAATATCCATGAATTAAAAACAATGCTGAACAGAAATTACATATAGAACTGTTAACCCAGTTCAATATAAACATTACCTACTCTGAGGGCTATCAACCTAGGAAGGAAATCCACTATTAGTAGTATCAATTCAAAGTATTATGCAAACAACCTCTGGTTCTCACGTAAACAACGTCTGATTTACTGACTTCTCATTTAATCTCTATCCAGTGCCACTTCTACCTAAGAACTTCCTAGATAAGAGAACCCCTCTCACTTCCAATCACTGCAATGATGTCTCACAATAACAATCCTGGTTACTGATATTGATGGCCCTTTATCTTAATCTTCAATTACAAGAAACACTTAGATTAAGAACCTCTTAATCAAGAATACTTGATCTTGCTTAAAAGCTTGAATCAAGAAAAATAGCTTGAAACACAAGCAACACACACTTAGAACAATGTATCAACGATACCTAAGTAACATACATATATTCAATAGTCCTAGTCTTATATCAAGAATGATATTAGAGAGGCTCACATGTAAATCCTAACCTATTCCCGTAAGTTCTGTTTTTCAATCAGGTTTGTAGTCTTCTATTTAAAATCCCCCGTAGCGGGGATGGGGAATAGATTTGAGGGAGGGGATTGTGATGGGAATGTATCCCCCGCCTCCGCCCCGTCCCATTGACATCCCTAGATCCTGCATAGGACATCTTTCTTCGACATGTTATACCAGTTGCAATTGATAGAACATCCTGTTCAACATAATGTTCAACCTCTATATTCTGCTGGTTGAAACAGTTTATCTAACATGTTGCTGTCTAATTTGTTTTACTAAAATTAATGCTAATCATTCAATCTTAGGCTTTGTTTGCGAGTATGGAGGGGAGGAGAAGGCTTCCGAAAACGAAATTTTAAAAAAATATAGGAAAATATTTGATATTTTTTGAAAAAAAAAGATTTTGTTTAGAATGATAAAAGAGTCATTATCATTACTATATTTTTAATTTTCAGAATATTATAACAACCTAAAAGATATTTGAAAAATTTATGTAAGTCCTTCAAAACCCTCATTCAATACAATTTTTGAGTTGTCCCATTTTATAGGATTTTTAGTGTTATGAATAAAAGCAAACCATCCAAAACCCTCCTACCCAAAATCTTTTTATTCTTTTCACCAAATTCTTCTTATTTCTTAAAGTTCTCCTCTCCCTTCCCTTGTAAACTCGCAAACAAATCCTTAGAGAATCAACAATCTCCTCATTTGATAAATTTTGGCTAAAACAAAGAGGCTCTTAGTCATAAGAGTTTGTAAGTTTTAAGCTGTTAATTATGAAGTGACATCTTTTGTGTTTGACAAATAGACTAACAAAATGTTAAGTATTTATTTTGGCTTGTTTTCTTATCAAATTATACTAGTACATTAGAATTCAATATACTATAAATTATATATACGACGTAATTGCTTGGAATATCTCAATAAGAATGCAACAAACTAACAACCCATTAAGTTGACTAAAAAAAATGACATGACATGGTTGTGTCATGATTCATATTATTGTTCTTATATAATCATTCATCTTAGCTAGTCAACAAGATTTTAATATACTCTGTTATTACTTTTATTTCTAAATACATTTTATAATTAAATATAGAAATTAAAAATACCAATTAACATATTAAATATATTGACATTTATTATATATTACAAGTTTTACAAGAACGAATTAGTTAATTGTTTTATTGATTATTTATAACAGTTTTTAGAAGAAAATAAATCTAATATAATTAAAAATATGTTGTTGTTTTTTAATGAAATACTATATTCTTGAATTTTTTTGACAAATATTCTTGATCTTTTAAGTGTTGATATTTTAGAAATATTTTATTTATTTTTATTTGTTGTTTTAAAATTTTTAAGTAGTATATGTTATTATTTTATCAAAATTGTCTATATTGATTTATAAAAAACAGATAAAATTATGAAGTGAGATGATAAATGCTAAAGGCATTATAGGTAATTAATGAAAAATAACTTAATAAAAAGTAACAAATTGATAAATTCAAGAGTGAAGATCCATTTTGGTCCCTCACAAATATTACATGAGTCAAATTAGTCTCTCACAAAAAAATTGACTCAACTTAATCCTTTACAAAATTTAACCGGATCATATTAGTCCTTCTACTAATATTTTTCTCAAATCGGTTTTTTTCTACTTCTAAACCGGTTCTTTTCATACTTTTAAACCGTGACTATACTGACACGTTAGATTTTTTTTTAAAATACTAAATTAATTTTTATTTTTAATTTCATTTTTAAACAGTTATCAATGAATAATATCAAAAAAGCCAAAATTATTTCTTATAAAGTAATTTTTAAACAAGTAATTTCCATGATTTCTACTAATATTAACAAATTCTATACATAAATTGTTACCTATGAGGTCTCAAATCCAAGTCCCTTCAAGTTAAATGATTTTCACTTTACAACTAGACAAATCAATTTCTATCGTTAATAAAGCGACTATCATTTACAACTAGAAAAATCAATTTCTATTGTTAGTAAAGCGACTATTATTTACAACAAGACAAATCAATTTCTATTGTTAGTAAAATGACTATCATTTACAACTAGATAAATCAATTTCTATTGTTCATAAAGATTATCATTTACACCTAGACAAATCAATTTCTACGGTTAGTAAAGTGACTATCAATAACAATTAGACAAATCAATTTCTATTGTTAGTAAAGTGACTATCATTTACAAATAGACAAATCAATTTCTATTGTATTAAATTGACTGTCTTTTAATCTGAAGAGACTTAGGTTCGAGACCATATTGATACAAATTTTGTATTTTTTATTTTAATTTTAGAATTGTTTAAGATTAACCACATGGGCCTGAGTTCAACTCCTTAAAAGAAACAATTTTTGTTTTTTTATATTATTAATTTATAATTGTTTAAAAATGAAATTAAAAATAAAAATCAATTTAGTATTTAAAAAATGAAAAATAAATAAAATTCAACGTGGCAGTCCAGTCACGGTTTAAAACTAGAAAAAAAAAGATTTGAGAAAAATATTAGCAGAAGGACTAATAGGATCCGGTTAAATTTTGTAAGGGATTAATTTGGGTCAATATTTTTGTGAGGGACTAATTTGACTCGTGTAATATTTGTGAGGGACCAAAATGAGTTTTCACTCTAAATTCAAATAACCTTAAAATATTGATTTTTAAAAAACAGATAATAATTTTATTTAAAAAGGCAAAATAAAATATAAATGAGAAAATGAATCCTTATAAGCATAAAATGAGTCCAACACCATGGTTTAGTGGTAATTGGTACTGGACTTGATAGGGAGATCACAGTTCGATCCCCCATAATTACAATCAGAGGGGTTGGAATCACTTGATGCCAGAACTGATTCCCAAATTAAATTAATTAATTCAATGAACCAGATATTGGTGGTGAAAAAAAAGATTCCATGGTATGTTTACAATAGAGATTCACAAAAATCAAATACATAAGAAAACAAAAACAATAAACCTAGTTATATAAAAGAAATAATAAATATTTGTAAGAATATTAATCCACCAAATAATTAAGTCACCAAATAATTAAGTTAAGGAATGTCTATGATCTCTTGACCTTCAGCGACTACTATAAAATGTTCTTGACTTTGTGCATTAACGAAAATAATCTTGATTCTTTGCTCAATGTCGTAAATTCCTTTCGTTTTGAATAACAGAGATGTTCATTAACCACATGATTTAAAAACACTTCCAAATGATTTCTCGATTCAGACTAGGATTAAGTTGAGTTGAACAAATATCGGTTTTAAGAACAATAGTCATACACTTTAATTTTTATGATAACAGAATGGAAGAGAACAATTTTATGTCTAACATTTGTTACTTATGTATATCACTTATAATAAGAGAACAATTTTATTGTTTATCATCTAAAAAGTAAAAATGATTCTACATGTGATCATTTGGTCTATATCTAAATGGTTCTATCTAACAAGTGATCATTAGCATCTTAGTACTAAATTGTTGAAGCAATCTCTAAGCATGTGTCATGGTGACTCGCTCTAGTACTTGGTGGTACCAAGTTCTCAACATTATCCTTTAAAGACAAGTAGTCGAACTCTGTCTGGTTTCTCTGGCCAAGTCAAACCTTAAAAGTAAACTTATGTGATCATATAATAGATGATCAAGTTTCTACCATTCAAAACTTTGTTTCTTTGAAAATTGTACTAGATCAGCCAAAGGCTCAAGATAAAGATCCAATCATGCACGAGGCCATGAAGGATTATCCAACGTCTAGTATATGTGAGATTCAAAGTACACTTTTTTTATCTCCGCTTTTCAATATAATCATCATGGGCTCTATAATTGACTTGAGAATTGAAATGTTAACTTTTCAGGTCCACCCTACACCACCATACAAGAGATTAACACCAGCGATTCTAAAGATACACCATCAATCAACACTAATTATAGTTTCATAACATAACAGTGGTACCGTTTGTGGGAATAGACTCCTAATTCCCGCAAAATTTCACAGATATATCATCCTCGAGATAAAGCCATGTCTCTACCGGAACCACCGAGAGATAGAGACAGTCACCTAATACATTACACCGAAGAGCTCTGTCAAATCTTTTGATCATGTTCAACCTTAATATAGTGTGGGTCGTCGATGAGATCTGCAACGCAATTAATTCCAAATCAAGCAGTACCTTATATATGTCAAGGCCATAAAAACGGTGACCTGGGTTCGAATCTCTCCAAACCATCATCAATGGAGAAGGAAGTCCACACTTGCATCTAGAGCTGTCAAATAAGCCCTATATTTGAAAGCCCCACTTTTTTAGCCCCATCAAAACCCTATTATATTAAGCCCCTATTATTGGAAATTAATTTTAGGCCCTAAAATGTTAGGCCCTTTACATAATGCTTTTTTTTGGCCCCATTGAGAGGGCCCTATTTTATTCCAAAAACTTGCACTAAGATTCTATTTGTTCCAAGACTCCATTGTACTGTTCAGCAAAAAATTGTAATTATTCCATTTGTTAAACAAAAAGTATTTTTATTTTAAATCATAATCCTTTGATTCTTAAATCACATTTATAGAAATAACTAATAGTCATAGAAAATAATTTAATTGGATCTATCTTTAGAAAGAATTGTTGTTTACATATACAAATTGAATCCAAATAATACATAAATTCAATTGTTTGTGTGTGTGTAAAATTTGATACCATATTGCATCCTGCAAATTATATTGTCAAAGCCTGTTAATTAAATTTTCTCCAAAACAAAATTAGGTATGAACAATTAATTTTTTATTTTTAAAAATAGTTTCATAAATTAATTTTCAAAAACTATTGTAAAAAAATAAAATAAAATAATAGTGTTTAAAACTAAAAAACAAAATTATTTTTTATTTTTCGATTTTTTAAAATTTTATTTTTCATAATTATGTTTTTTAATTTTATTTGGGCCTTGTGGCCCTTTTGAATTTTAGGGCCTTCTAACTTTAGGCCCTATGTATTTGAGGGCATACTATTGTTAAACTTTTTTAGGCCCTCTTAATAATGGGGCTGGAGCCCAAATTAATTGGCCTCTTAAATTGACACCTCTCCTTGCATTTGCCCATATTGGAATGCAAAACAAATCGATTGCTTGAATATGAATATTGAGACACGCTGAAGAGCAAGCGAATGTGAAGATAATTGCAATATGGGATTTAGTAGTGAAAATGGGCCAAAAAAAAGGTTAGGATTTTGACTTGGATTGGAGAAGAAGACGATGGAAACTCATTCGGTAGGTTTCATATATTACATTTTAGCAAATAATAATTATACTTAATAATTATTTATAACAAAATTTATAATATAAAATGTTTTCAAAGCTTTGGAAAATGACATGTCAAAAAATTTTTGAAATTATATCCACGTAGTCATTAACACATCATAGGTGAATTTGTCAAGTATACAACTATGGAGAGAGATAAAAATAATTAAGAAAATAGAAAAAAAATTAGGATTAAAAAACCTGACTTTTTTTTTAAGAGTAACTAAAAAATTAAAGAAGAAAACTAAAACTACATTAATTTAAGTCTATTTAAAATGAGATACCGGAGGGTCCAGCTACAGGAGAATCGGGAACGAAGAGCTTCTCCCCTGCCCGACTCTTTGGTCTTAAGAATGCGGGTTTTAAGAATGAGTAATTGCACTTCTCCGACCCTTAACTGTTCAACCTGAGAGCGGATAACTAATCCGTATCCAAATACATTGGAATGAGATGATTTGAGACACACTTTTGTGAGAGACTCATCACTTGTCCACCTAAAATCTTAAGATGATAGATGTGTGAGTTCTCTCATTTAACCAATGTGAAACTTCTCTCCAAATTGGAGGGATTTGGAGAGGAGAGAAGATACATTAATCATAATTTTATTATTTTCCCTATTTTAACCTCAATCATTTTTTTAATTCCAAGATTGTCCTTGTTGAATTATTAAAGACTAGATTTCTTCTCTGTATTATTTCACGTTTATTTTTTTTCTATTGTGCGGTTGCTATTTGTGCATTGTTGCTCTCAGGTGAGTTTTTTTCCTTTTTATTTTGTTGAAGTTTTCTTTTCGATATTATATATTTTTTATAATAATAATAACATACTTATACTTATATCAACTCTTATATATGATAATAATAAGGTTTTTTTATTATACTATTAGTAATAATAATAATAACAATATACAATATATGCAAATATAATATATTTATGTTATAAATAAAAATTTTAGCTCTCTAATATTATTTGTTCAATTTTATTAATATTCTAACATTAATTAATTTATTTTTAATTTTAGAAATTGTTTTATTGGGTTAGATGAATCATAGAGTCAGATAATGGTTTGATTTGCGTTGAAGATATGTTTACGATTATATTATGGTTTATGAATGAACTAGTTTTTATCTGGTGAAATTTACTCAATACTATTTTTATTTAGAATTATTTTTACTAAGCACAAATAATAATATTTATAAGGATAAAAAGGTAAATTGATTTTAAAATCCCTCCCCTCCCCTTGTGAACCAAACATACTTGTTGTTAAAAATCTCTCTCCTCCCCTCCCCTCCCCTTCTTTAAACCAAACATATATTTAGTTAAATTCCCTCCCCTCCCTTCCCCTCCATTCCCCTCCCCTCGATTAAATTCCCTCCCCTCCTCTTCCCTCCGTTGAACCAAACGGACCCGTATAAACTGTTCATTCTTTTCTTTTTTAATCAATGTGAAACTTCTTCCTCACACTCAATCATTTAAATTTAATTTTAAATATGTAATAGTTTCTAAAATTAAATGAAACGGATATTATTTAAATTCATAATCTTACAAACTAGTTTTCTAACAAACGCACCACATTAGCATCCACCATTAACATTCATTGGATGGATAATAGTCATGAATAATGCCAAATCTCACTTTATAAATTATGTAAATTAAAGTCAAAACTCATCCCTCTTAAATTAATCTCACAACAAAAACACACTTAACCTCACCATCTCCCTACACTTTCTCTTTGATTACGTATTCCCGCCAACTCCCTATCTATCTTTCTCTCACCACCACTCTTTCTCTCACTAAAAAATGAAAACACAATAGTGGGAGACTTGGTGAAAAGAAAAAAAAATTACTAACAATAACTTTCTAGATTCTTTCGTTCCACTCTATGGGGTTTCTCACGTATTATGTACGTTTTCAAAAATATCCCTACTTCTGAAAGTATATTTATGAAAGTTTATTTTTTTATTTAAAGTTGAATTGTTCTGTAGATACATCTACGAAATTTTTATTTAATCGGTTCCATAGATATACCTTTGGAACAATTTCTCACACATTATGTGCGTTTTCAAAAATATTTCTACTTCTGAAGGTATATTTGTCTATTTTTTAATTTAAAGTTGAATTGTTCCGTAGATACATCTACGAAATCTTTATTTAAACGGTTCCGTAGATATACCTATGGTACAATTCTATGTAAAATAAAAAAAATATTTCGAAGATACACCTCCATAAGCGATGGACAAAAAAAAAATTTCGCCAGGTGGTTAAGACTATTATCGGTGAATTGAGATATCCTCTAAATTTCTCTCTTCTTTGTTCACATTAATGAAATTATTTAATAAATTTATTTTTAATATTTTTAAGTTATAATATTATTTCATAATTACAAATAAAATATTTCACACTCTTATTATAAAATCTCTGTGTTCTTCTCAAGAACTTCCACAGAAAAAAAAAACAGAAACTCTCTTTGATATTTCAATGGCAAAATCCAAGAACAATGCAAAGAAGTTATCATACATATCAGTTCCATCACAAATCATAAACTCCATTTCATCTTCTTCCCTTCAATCTCTCATTCATTCTCCCAAAAAATCTTCAACAACTACCATCTTCACCAGAAAATCATCATTCTGGTTTATGATCACTCTCTTTCTCGTTGCTTTCCTTGGTATGTTCATGTTTGGCTTCAAAGCTGACACCCCATTTCCTCAAAAACCATGTTCAACTACTCACCAGAAGCTCTCAATCTCAAATCATCATTCAAAATCCAAACTTGGTATTGGCAGTGTTCTCTTAAAGAAAGAGAGAAAGACTTTGAAAGATGATCATAAAGATGAGTTTTTTGTTTCTCATGTTGAACTTGGAGTAAGAGGGTTTGGTGGATTTGAGAGAAAGAGTGAGTTTTGGAAGAAACCAAATGGTTTGGGATATAAACCATGTTTGAGTTTCAGCAGTGATTATAGGAGACAAAGTGAAAGGATTTTGAAGGAGAGGAGAAAGTTTCTAATGGTTGTTGTTTCTGGAGGATTGAATCAGCAGAGGAATCAGATTGTTGATGCTGTTGTTATTGCTAGGATTCTTGGAGCTTCTTTGGTTCTTCCTATTTTGCAAGTCAATGTTATTTGGGGTGATGAAAGGTACAGATAATGAATATTATCTCTTTTCCAAAATCTATGTGTCATTGTCGTGTTCATTATCAGTATCATATCTGGTGTCTGTGTCGTGATTGTAAATTGTCAGTGTCATATTTGGTGTCTGTGTCGTGGTTTATAGGTTGAATGAATCATATGATGTTTAGTTTGGCTTACCAATGAATTCAAATTTTTAATGGTTTTTGTTTATTTATTTGCAGTGAATTTGGTGATATATTTGATCTAGAACACTTTAAAAAAGTTCTTGCAAATGATGTGAGAGTGGTTTCAGCATTGCCATCAACACACCTTCTGACAAGGCCAGTGGAAGGAAGGCCTCCACTTCATGCCACTCCTAGTTGGATCCGTTCGAGATATCTCAGACGAGTAAGGATTCTTAGCGCCACTTCAAATTCTAGCTTTAAGTTCGAATCTATTCTGCAGATAAAAACGATAATATTAATATTCGAACGCGTCAAAATCAATTTTTTCCAAACACAACTTCGTAGACTTTAGCTTCTTCAAGTTTTGAGTCCTGCAGTTCATATTTATGCAGCTCAATAGAGAAGGCGTTTTGCTTTTACGTGGCTTGGATTCAAGGCTATCGAAGGATCTTCCTTCTGATCTTCAGAAGCTTAGATGCAAGGTATATCAATGTTTCTTCTCTTAGTCTACCATTTTAGAACCAAAAAGAAAATGGATATCTATCGTGAAGGAATCGCACGTGAATTTTGATTGATATGTGTCATCTAAATTTTCAGGTTGCGTTTAATGCATTAAGGTTTGCGGAGCCGATAGAGAAACTTGGCAACAAGATTGCAGAGAGAATGAAAAGCAAAGGACCTTACCTTGCTCTTCATTTAAGAATGGAGAAAGATGTATGGGTGAGAACTGGTTGTCTACCTGGTCTAAGTCCTGAGTATGATGAGATTGTTAACAATGAGAGGATACAAAGACCAGAGCTCTTGACTGCAAGATCTAACATGTCTTACCTTCAAAGAAAAATGGCTGGTTTTTGTCCTTTGAATGCTATCGAAGTTACAAGGTAAATTTTCTATCTATCTATCTATTTACTATTTATAGATAAAGTGTATAGACATGTCTGACAAATGTTGATGTTGGACACTGACATGATACAGAGCATGTGATTACGTACATTTATTTTTATCGATTTCATGATAGATATTTTGGTTTCATTTCTAGGCTACTAAAAGCTCTAGGAGCTCCAAAAGATGCAAAAATTTATTGGGCTGGAGGGAAACCGTTGGGTGGAAAAGAAGCATTGCTTCCATTAATCCAAGAGTTCCCTAACTTTTACAATAAGGAAGATCTTGCTTTGCCAGAAGAATTACAACCTTTTATAAAGAAAGCTTCTCTAATGGCTGCCATAGATTACATAGTCTCTGAAAAGAGTGATGTTTTCATGCCATCTCATGGAGGAAATATGGGCCATGCAATTCAGGTATATGATTCTGAAATTACATGAATTGCAAAATGTCTAGTGTTTTCATTTCTTATGACTCTTCTCAGTTTCCGACACCATCACCGATGTCTATGTGTAAGTCTTAGTGTCGTGTCTGATATCTGTGTATGATATTTGTTTCAGGGTTACAGGGCATTTAGTGGACACAAGAAATTTATAACTCCAAACAAGAGACACATGCTTCCTTATTTTCTAAATTCTTCACTCTCTGAAGAAGAGTTCAACAGGATAATCAAGGAACTGCACCGGGACTCGTTGGGGCAGCCAGTGCAGAGGGCTAACAAGGGTGGAAGGGATGTTACTAAGTATCCTGTCCCTGAGTGCATGTGTAATCACCCACATTCTCAATCCTTATTTACAAACTAACACCAAATCTTCTGGTATATCAATGTTGCCATGCAACTGAACAAGGAATCCAGTGCTATTTTGGACAGTTCTTGCATTTCGTAGCTTCAATGTTGCATCGACACGCCATATTGAAGGCTTGTATGATATCTTACATGTTTCGTGTCCAACACCACAAGCACAGCAACGACATTTTTTGATTCTTTATACAGTGTTTTCATTTTTATGTGTAATTCTTGTTACTACATGATATAGTTATTTGTGGTCGTGGATATTTGTATAAATTACAATAGATAGTGTAACACAAGTTAGAAGAAAAATACTGTAAAAGTTGTGATGGTTATTTCAGAAAGCCTAAAAATGTGCAATGGAAACTTACCTTGTACCACAAGTTACCAAAGCTTGACATTATTGTAACTTTGGCATCATGTGTTTGTTATGGCATTATGCTAGTTAAGGTTTCATGTTCACTTCAGGAACTAGTATTTTTCTATGAACTCAAGTGAAACATTGTCTAACCTCTTATATGAAAAACATACAATTTGTGTCAGCAGTCTCAGCATCGTCTTAAGGTAAAAAGGTTATGCCTCCATGCTGGCACTTTTGCATAATGTCCTTGATCATATTAGATGGTCCATATGACACAAACTTTGTGTGCTAAGGTTGAAACCTTGTGCAGTGCGGAAACTTATTCCCCATCAAGAAGAAAGGACGGGTTTCACATTACGTTAGAATATCGTCATGAAAGGCACTAAGTTGATACACCACTAGACAGGTTCAAATGTGCTGCCAGATTGGACAATATACTGTTACAATATGCTGATCTAACAAGTAACATTAACAAATGAATGTCGAAAGACGGAATGTCTTCGAATTCTAACTAGCAACATTCATAAACTGAACTAATGAAATCCCCTCTTGAAACTAACCTGCATTATGTCCTAATAAAAATGATCCTAAATAGATTATAACAAAAAATTCACCTAAACTATGGAAAGTTAACTAATCCAGGTAACTGTGGCCTTGGTCAGAAACTCTGGTGTAAATTATGATCGTGGGTTGAAAAACTAGCAAAACCTGTGCATCGCAATTTGTTTTATTCTAAATCTGCAACATGTTGAAGCAAAAATGTTCCAAAGTTCTTCAGTAGAAACCGCAGTTGTAAAGCAGAAGTTCTTCAGTTCCGCAAACATCGCAAAATGTATCCAAATCACATTAACCTTCAACCCTTTTGTATGCAGACGTAGTAATCCTTCATCTTCACAAGCTTCCCGGTAATAGTATTTCTCATAAACATCAATCATGCTTGCATTAAAGATGATTCTTGTTTTATAGGAATAGGCCAAAATGGTGATAACTCGACAACTTTTCCTATAATTAGCAAAGTTGGCGACTCTAATCCAGTAGATGCAATTTTCTCTGGAAGCTCTTTAAGTTCTGCAAACACCTGCATAATTGCAAATAATGAATGTATAATCAGTCGTTGGACTAAGCATCATGAAATCGAAATCTTGAACTCGGTCATTGGATTTGTATTATTACAATCATGTTTACCAATCATTCCAATGTTAACCAGACAATCACCATTCTTAAGTACAAAATAAAACCGTGGACGGAGAAGTTCTTGAAAACTCTTTTAGGTGTGCAAGCAAATGAATTATATAATCCTAAAGAGAAGCCAACAAGATCTTCAAGAAAAAGGGGATAAAGACCAAAGAAGGCCTTTGCACCACCTTTTTCATAGGCAAAGACAGTATAGAAGTTTTGGATGGAAAAAGTTAAAAAGTCATCGAAGTGGACTATATCAGTCAATTTGCTTCAGCCTGGCATTCATTTCAAACTTTCGAATGTAGTCTCTTGATCTTATATTAGCGTGAAGTTCAAACAGACATATAAGGATATTTCATTTTGTACGAGTAACCGATAATTGGAACTACTCATAGGCCTTTTATCAGAAAAAAAAAGTTTGTGGAACGGTTGATTGATGGAAAATCAGCAATTGAGGAACCAGTATCAGTCTCGCTATCAACAACTGAACTTTTGTCATCTACGAGGATAATTATAAATGGGATGAAAAAACATTTGATAGATAAATCTACGTAGAAATGGCCTATTACAATAAATTTCAGAACAGGAGAGGAGTTAATAATAGCTTAATAAGAGATAAAGGATTATAAGTTTAACAAGTATGTTGTGAAAATGGATGTGTGATCGATCTTACCGTACGCTGCTGAAGTGTGGTCCCTCGCTCAATGGCTACAGCCGGGGTGTGAGGTGACAAACCATGATGCATTAGTTTCTGCGAAAGGGAAGGGAATGTTGACAAGCCCATATAAACCACCAAGGTTGAATCAGGATCGGCAGCATTTTCTGATACAAATAATGGATCGCTTCCTCCTTTCCTCGAATGCCCCGTGAGGAATCTCACGCTATTTGCAATACCACGGTGAGTTAACGGAATCCCTAATTCCGCTGCAATTCCAGATGCTGCTGTTATACCCGGAATAACTTTCACTTGGATACCTTGTTGTTGCAAAAAATCCATTTCCTCGCCGCCCCTTCCAAAGACCTACAAACAGAAACAACATTCAAATTCACAAATCCTCATTATACAAGCCATGAAAATCAAACGCAGTAAACTCCTTCCCCGGTAATATCCTTTACTAAACAACTCAAAATGAAAACTCACCAACGGATCACCCCCTTTAAGCCTCACAACAGTAGCCCCAGCTTCGGCAAAACTCAAAAGAAGTTCATGTATTTCTTCCTGCCACAAGTTCGCCAAATCAAACAAAAACAAAATTTCATTTCATCGCTATATCAAGTAACCAAAATAACTCAATCCCAGCAGAATAACAATCATATCCAAATCCAAGAAGTCACCATAAATTGTCATGTAATCCATGGTTTTAAATTGCACTCCGCGACCGCAATATTGTTGATGCAGTAGTCTCTGCAACCGCAATTACAGCCGCAATATTGCTCTTGCTGATGCAGTAGTCTCCGTAACCGCATCGGACAGTAATTGCGGTGTCAATTAAAACCATGCATCCGACTGCCATTACAAATCATATCAAACAATTCTGCTCACGTTTCTTCAAGTATTTTCATCAAAATTTCAGAACTCAAAAACTCAGTTTACTTCCTATATAATGAAAAATCTTAACATCAAGTGTTGTTTTTTAACGGTATATTTCAAACACCTCCAATTAAAATTCCCGCCGCATCAGGCCGGAATGCACATCACAACAACCGCAATCGCAACACCCGCAACTGTATTGGCGAATTTAAAACCATGATGTAATCATAAAAATTTATCTTAAACAACCAACCAACCAACATAAAACCAAACCAACCCCATTTAACAAAACACAAAAAAAACATCAACTTTTCTCACCTGAGTTCTACTATGGTACCCAGCAGTTTTTCCAACATACAGAAGCTTAGCATTAGGACCAACCAAATCCAAAACATCATTAGAAACCAACCTATCATACAACAACAAATCAGCACTCTTAATAACTCTAACAGCCTTAACCGTCAACAACTCAGGATCCCCAGGTCCTGTCCCAACCAAAAACACATCACCAGGAACACACTTCCCTTCACTGCATTTCCCTTCACTCTCCCTCTTTTCCTTCAACACCTGAACCAGCTTCTTCAGCTCCGGAAGCTGTAAAGCTATATCATCCTCTCTAGTTGAATCATCACCAAAAGGGGTTTGAGTGTGGTTATTACACGAAATTGGTTTCTGGTAAACCCATTGGTCACGTTGGTATCTTTCTGTGGAGTGTTTCTCTGTGAAGGGTGAGGTGGGGGAGGTTGTGCAGTTGATTGAAGAAATGGGTTGGCGAAAACGGTGATTTGGAGTGGGTTGGGAATTGAGAGATGAGAAAGATGAAAACTTGTGGAGAAGAGCCATGTGGGGTTTTGGTTGGTGAAGGGATTGTAGGGAAACAAATGGGTTTTTGATGAAATTATAGAAAGAGTGGAAGTGTTTGAATTGGAGTTTGGGGAGATTGAGGAGACAGTGTTGAGGTTGTTCTTTGCCTTTGGGTTTTGGGAAGGACACACTTTTGGTGGCTTGTGATTTTTTCTACTTTGGTTTTTGCAACTTCAAGTATTATAATAAGAAAAGAAAAAAAAACTAATATGTAATTCATTAACACAAATTAATAAGTTACTCATAGAAATATTTATTTTAAACACGTGTATTAAATACTTAAAATTTCAATATATTTAATATTAAAATTTTAAATATAATTTTATTATATTTGATTATATATTTTTTTAATTATAGTATTTTTAATATGTGTCCTTAGGACACATGTTAGCATGACCCTTAAAATAATAATAATAATAATAATAATTTAATTTTCGCCCCTCGATTAAATGTCTCATTTTGTGATTTAGAATGTTATTTTAATTTTCAATGTTTTAGAAATTAATTCCAAATTTTCGATTCAACCAGTTAGATCAAAAATCATAAAATCAGAGTAAGTGTCATGTCTAGTCAGCCATAAAAATTGATAGACGATAAGAACGAGTATAAATCAAAAAAATTGCATTGAACCAACAAAAACTAGTAGACCCATTGAACCAAGCCCGATTTAGGACAACTGTTTAGTTCAAAGTATTTAACTGAAAATTATTTAGTTGAGACCAATGTTTTAAAAATCGGACTGAATCGACCAGTTCAACCGGTTGGACCGTGAAACGAAGATGAAACTGATTGGGTCAATCTTTCAAAACCGCTAGTGAGTCAAAACCGGAGTAGAATCGAAAAAATTGGATTGAACCGTCCAAAATCATTCGAACCATAAAACCTGAGCCAATTTTGTAAAACCGTTTAAAAGAAATGCATCAACTTGGCCTTTTTTTGTTTTTTTTTATAAAAAAAGTTTAATACCTAAATATCAAAACTTAACATACATTCTCCCATCACAAAAAAGAATTCCGTCTTTTTATTACAAACATACAAATTTCTAAATTTTGTCACTCTTTTATAATTTTTCTTTCAACCACACTCCATCATATGTTTGTCGTATTTTAACTTAAATTTGCTTTTTGTTGTTTAATTAAGTGTATTGTATTGTTTATTTTTAGTATTCTATCTTTTAATTTAGGTATTCACTTTATTTTAATTATTATGTTCTCTTATTTTATTTTTGTTTGAATTAGTTTAACTGTAATTCTATAATTTGTTTAAATTATTCTTAAATGAATGTTGAAATGAAGTGTACAACTATGTTATGTTATTATATGTATTATCGATATTATTGTATTAAGTTTGAAATTGATTTTAATTTCTATTTTATTTTTTAACCAATTTAAATTTGAAAATATAAAAAAAAAAGTCAAAAATTGTTGCTAGAAGGAATCAAACTCAAAAATCTTCAAACCGCATCTTATGTCTTTACCACTAGGTCAATGAACATTTATAAGTCTCGAACCCAACTCTCTAAAGATTAAATGATAGTCACTTTACAACTAAACCAATAGTTATTAATATTTTTAATGATGAATACTTAGCTTAATAATTCAGAATAAATATTTACTTATTTACTTATTTCAAATAACTCACAAATAAATATTTATTTATTTCAAATAATATATAAATTTAAAAATAAAATTAATAAAATGTATATCTTAATTATAATTAATCAAATATAAATAAATTAAATAATATTTAATTGAAATTAAATAACAAAAAAATTAAATATTTACTTATTAAAAATTAAATAATTTATTATTTTTTAAAAACATTTAATTAATAGAAATAACCTTATAATAAATTAATTTAACATTAATTTGATTAAATATTAATTTATTTATTTCTGTTTGATTAATTTTATTTAGGATTTATATTTTATTAATTTTATTTTTAAATTTGTGTATTATTTGAAATAAATAAATATATTTTCATTCTAAATTATTAAATAAATTATTCATCATTAGAAATATTAACAACAGAAAGTGATTGGTCTAGTTCTAAAGTCACTACCATTTAAGCTAATGGGACTTAGGTTTGTATTTTTTGTTTCAAATTCTAAATTGTTTAATTTTACTATAAATTATGGGAATTATTTGTCACTAATATAAATTGACCTAGTGGTAAAGATATAAGATGTGATTTAAAGGTCCCTAATTTAATTATTTTAGAAACAAATATTTGTTTTATTTATATTTTTAAATTTGAATGTTTAAAAATATAACTGTAATTAAAAATAAAAGTCAATTTAGTATTTAAAAAATAAAAATAAAATCAAACATGTGAGTCTAATCACGATTTAAAAGTGAAAAAAAAATTTGAGAAAAATATTAACAGATGACTAATATGGTCTGGTCAAATTTTGCAAAGGATTAAATCCAGTTTTTTTTTATGGAGGACTAATTTGGATTATATAATTTTTGTGAAGGAGCAAAATGGGTCTTCACTCTAAAAATTATAAGGGGAAGTTTAGTGAACCAAAGAGATGAAGGAAGAAAGCATTTGAAAATTGGAGAAAGCAAAAAGGATGTGAAATATACAAGTTGGACTATGGGTGGTAAAACAGGTCGTAGCCCGCTGGGTTGGCACATACTCGCCAAAAAATGTAGGATTGGGATTTTGAGTCCGCCGCCCGTCAAAGTTTGCCCCGCCTATACATCGCCTGCTAAAGTCCACCCTGCCTATTCGTTCACTTTGTCTCGCCTTAAGGTCATCCTTTTTTGGTTAATTCTAATAATTTCAATTCGTGATTTTTTTATTTTATACATTTATTTGTGAAGCATCTTTTTAACAAATTTTACTTAAAAAAAAAAAAAAGATATGCACTTACGGTGTAAATTAGTCTTACACTGTCTTATAATGGAAATATATTATTATGCCATGTCATATAAGTTATTTAAAATTTTCAATATGACTTGGCAGAATACATGTTCGTCATTGATTGACAGTGTGAGAATATTTTACACTGTAAGTGCATATCCTTTTTCTCCTATTTTTAAGTAAAATTTGTTAAAAAAAATGCTTTATAAAATTTTTTTCTAAAAAATAAGTGAAAAATCTAATTGGAAAGTAAAAAAAGTCTATTAATCTATTAAAAATAATAAATAAATAAATATGCGGACAAGTCCGCCACCTGCCAACCTCTCATCTTGGCGGGGCTGTGTAGATTTTTATGCCCATTTCCACTTGGTGGCCTAGCCCGTCCAGCTCTTTTTTTGGCAGGCTTAAGGTGGGGCGAAGCGAGTGACCCGTTTTGCCACCCCTAGCTGTGGCACATTTGAATGAAGGCAATTTCTTTTCGCACCCTGTTACTTTCTCCTATGCCCTAGGAGAAATGTCAAAAATGTCTCCTATTTTCGGAGATACATCTTTGAACGCACCATTTTCTCATTTTACCTAAATTAAATTTGGAGATGCATCTCCGGTAAAACCCCATAAACTTAGAAACTTAGTTTACAAGCACATACAATATAAACCATATAATCAAGAATTACACGATCATTATGTTGAGGTTATATATTACTTATGTATTAAATGGTATCAAGATTGCATCGTTGACGATAATACATTAAAAAAAGTTTATCGATTGCAATCTAAAATGCATCATGATGCATTCGGAAGTATCTTTAGATGGGTCACTCTAAAGTGGAAAAAATATCTCAGAGAAATCATATCTTATCAGATTGATACGCACTTGCTATAAGATGGCAAGATGGCTCACTTTGGGGAAGCACATCCATTTTGTATTCGGTGATGGACCGCTAACACAAGGAATAAGAGCACCACGAATTGCATCAAATGTTCTTTTTTCCCCATATAGTGATGTGTAGAATTCCCTATGCGCCGTCAACCCTTTCAAAAGCCCGATACGGCCCGATAACCGCAATTACCATCACCCTTAAAATTTACAATTCACTCAATGTGTTTGGGCATAAAAATATCATTGAGTGGTTAAATAATAAACCATCTTAATGAGATTTAATGTTCAATGTGTTTTCGAAGATGTATCTGCGAATTAATCTCAAAAAGAATTGGAGATGCATCTCCAAACTAATTTTTGGCAAAAAATGACATTTGATGTGTTCGGAGATGTATCTCAAAATAACCCAAGGATGTTCACTGTAGCACTCAGAAGCAACTTACATGTGCTGACCAAAGCTATCAAGACGGAATATTTCATCAATTTGATGGATGAAATTGGTGTTGTTGATTTAACTTGAATATGAATTAAGGGATAATGTTACTTGTAATTCAAATTCAAGGTGTTAAGTTGCATTTAGTGTGCATTTGAGTTTAACTTGTATTTAAGATTCATTTGGTTGACATTTGCATTTATGATTTATGTATATAAACGGAAGTAGTTTTCAGTTTTCATTGTAATCACTTTTAAAATTGAAAGTTAGTTAAAAAGTTTGTTACACTCTTCTCTCTTCTATTCTTTCATCTTCATCTTATACTTTAATAGAGGTTTTCCGTTATTAATCAACCATGAAAGGATCCATCATGTTCGGTAGTTGCCACTGCCACAACCAAGTTTTTCATATCTTCACACTTCATAGAGACCTTAATTCCTAAAACCATGGAAAATAGTTATTTGTTTCATAAAAATCATAAACGACATATAAAAAATAAAATGAGACAATTTTTTTTATAAAATACTTCATTATAATATGGATATAGGGAGTACTATATTACAGGCTAAGAAATTCAATGATAAGAATAAAATACATAATTAATTTAATCTGAAATATAGTAAATTAAATAATGAAATGAGAATTGAAACAAATTAGAGTAATCATAGTCCTGAGTGCAATTAGTACAAGTAACCATGCCCTTTACAATTTGGCATGCAGAAGGGTCAATTCTAGAAAGAGTTAATGCAAAAAATAGTGCTTTGTTAATTTGTAAATTAGGATTCAGAATGTGAGTGATTACACATGCACTCAGAGATAGGATACTTGGTAACATCACTCATTCCTTTCTCCACCGACACTTCTGAATGAAGACGCAAGTTAGTTTTGATCCGACGACCGAAAATACCTGAATGCAGCGTTTTGATCAGACGATCAAAAATAAGTTGAATGCGTGAATGCGTCGATTTTTAACTGGAGGGAACAATGGTCAATTCATATATGCTTAAATAACACTTCAACATTTCTTAGCCATTTGAGGGCCCCTATGACACCAGATCACGCACTACTTTGATGCTCAATTCAGCAAAAGAACAATAGGACATGCACAAGGTTACAACCTTAGTACACATAATTTGTGTCATGTGGACCATCACGTTATATGATCAAGGACATTATGCAAACAAGCCAGCATGGAGGACATAACTTTTCACCTAAAGATAATCCTGAATCTGCTGCCTTTTGCCAACTGACATACACCAATTGTACTAATATATAATTGGATGATTTTCATATAAGGGGTTAGACAATGTTTCACTTGTTTTCATAGACAAATAGTAGTTCTTGAAATGTACATGAAACCTTAACTAGAATAATGCCATAACAAACACATGATGCCAAACTTACAATGATCTCAAGGTTTGGTAACTTGTGGTACAAGGTAACTTTCTATTGCACATTTTAAAGCTTTCTGAAACAACCATCACAACTTTTACAGTATTTTTCTTCTAACTTTTGTTACACTATCTATCGCAATTTATACAAATATTCACAAGTATCTATATTATGAAGTAACAAGAATTACACATAAAAAGAAAACACTTTGTATAAAGAACAAAAAAATGTCGTTGTCGTGCTTGTGGTGTTGGACACGAAATATGTAAGACGTCATACACACCTTCAATATGGAGTGTCGGTGCAACATAGAAGCTACGAAATGCACTCGATTCCTTGTTCGGTTGCATGGTAACATTGATATACCAGAAGCTTTGGTGTTAGTTTGTAAATAAGGACTGAGAATGTGAGTGATTACACATGCACTCAGGGACAGGATACTTGGTAACATCTCTTCCACCCTTGTTAGTCCTCTGCACTGGCTGCCCCAACGAGTCCCGGTGCAGTTCCTTGATTATCCTGTTGAACTCTTCTTCAGAGAGTGAAGAATTTAGAAAATAAGGAAGCATGTGTCTCTTGTTTGGAGTTATAAATTTCTTGTGGCCACTAAATGCCCTGTAACCCTGAAACAAATATCATACACAGATATTAGACACGACACTGACACTTACACATAGACATCGGTGATGGTGTCGGAGACTGAGAGGAGTCATAAGAAATGAAAACACTATACATTTTTCAATTCATGTAATTTCATAATCATATACCTGAATTGCATGGCCCATATTTCCTCCATGAGATGGCATGAAAACATCACTCTTTTCAGAGACTATGTAATCTATGGCTGCCATTAGAGAAGCTTTCTTTACAAAAGGTTGTAATTCTCCTGGCAAAACAAGATCTTCCTTATTGTATAAGTTAGGGAACTCTTGGATTAATGGAAGCAATGCTTCTTTTCCACCCAATGGTTTTCCTCCAGCCCAATAAATTTTTGCATCTTTTGGAGCTCCTAGAGCTTTTAGTAGCCTATAAATGAAACCGAAAACATCTATCATGAAAATGCTAAAAATAATTTTACGTAATCACAAGCACGTGTATCATGTCAGTGTCCGACATCAACACCTGTCAGACATGCCTATGCACTTTATCGATAAATAGTAAATAGATAGATAGAAAATTTACCTTGTAACTTCCATAGCATTCAATGGACAAAAGCCAGCCATTTTTCTTTGAAGGTAAGACATGTTTGATCTTGCAGTCAATAGCTCTGGTCTTTGTATCCTCTCATTGTTTATAATCTCATCATACTCAGGACTTAGACCAGGGAGACAACCAGTCCTCACCCATACATCTTTCTCCATTCTTAAATGAAGAGCAAGGTAAGGTCCTTTGTTTTTCATTCTCTCTGCAATCTTGTTGCCGAGTTTCTCTATCGGCTCCGCAAACCTTAATGCATTAAAAGCAACCTGAAAATTTAGATGACACATATCAATCAGAATTCACGTGCGATTCCTTTGCGATAGATATCCATTTTCTTTTCGATTCTAAAACGATAGACTAAGAGAAGAAACATTGATATACCTTGCATCTAAGCTTCTGAAGATCAGAAGGAAGATCCTTCGATAGCCTTGAATCCCAGCCACGTAAAAGCAAAACACCTTCTCTATTGAGCTGCATAAATATACATTACAGAACTCAAAACTTGAAGAAGCTAAAGTCTATTAAGTTGTGTTTGATTACACTCTTACAGAAGGAAAAAATTGATTTTGAAGTGGCGCGAAGGCTCCTTACTCGTCTGAGATATCTCGAACGGATCCAACTAGGAGTGGCATGAAGTGGAGGCCTTCCTTCGATTGGCCTTGTCATCAGGTGTGTTGATGGCAATGCTGAAACCACTCTCACATCATTTGCTAGAACTTTTTTGAAGTGTTCCAGATCAAATATATCACCAAATTCACTGCAAGTAAATAAACAAAAACCATTAAAAATTTGAATTCATTGATAAGCCAAACTAAACTTCATATGATTCCTGACTCAGACACTAAACATGACACTGACAACCACGACACAGACACCAGATATGATACTGACACTAACATGATGCAGACGGATCATAGTCTATGGAAAAGAGATGATATTCATTGTCTGTACCTTTCATCACCCCAAATAACATTGACTTGCAAAATAGGAACAACCAAAGAAGCTCCAAGAATCCTAGCAATAACAACAGCATCAACAATCTGATTCCTCTGCTGATTCAATCCTCCAGAAACAACAACCATCAGAAACTTTCTCCTTTCCTTTAAAATCCTTTCACTTTGTCTCCTATAATCACTGCTGAAACTCAAACATGGTTTATATCCCAAACCATTCGGTTTCTTCCAAAACTCACTCTCTTTCTCAATTCCACTAGACCCTCTTACTCCAAGCTCAACATGAGAAACAAAAAACTCATCTTTATGATCATCTTTCAAAGTCTTTCTCTCTTTCTTTAAGAGAACACTGCCAATACCAAGTTTGGATTTTGAATGATGATTTGAGATTGAGAGCTTTTGGTGAGTTGTTGAACATGGTTTTTGAGGAAATGGGGTGTCAGTTTTGAAACCAAAGATGAACATACCAAGGAAACCAAAAAGAAAGAGAGTAAGAAACCACCAGAATGATGATTTTCTGGTGAAGATGGTAGTTGTTGAAGACTTTTTTGGAGAATGAATGAGAGATTGAAGGGAAGAAGATGAAATGGAGTTTATGATTTGTGATGGAACTGATATGTATGATAATTTCTTTGCATTGTTCTTGGATTTCGCCATTGAAATATCACAGAGAGATTCTGTTTTTTTCTGTTGAAGTTCTTGAGAAGAACATAGAGATTCTTATGTGTTTGGTGTGTGATATATATATATATATATATATATATATATATATATATATATATATATATATATATATATATATATATATATATATATATATATATATATATATATATATATATATATATATATATATATATATATATATATATATATATATATAAATGAAATTTATTACTAAAAGCAAATAAGTGGAAATAATGTTTTTTTTAATAAATTGATAGTATTGGTTAGATGAAGTAGTTCAACTTATAAGTGTTTATATTTTTTATTTTTTGCTCAAGTAGTTTAGTGACTAGGTCAAACTCGCATTATCTGATCTTCTTTTATAACAATCGACTGAATTAATTTAACGAAAAAGTTTAATTTATAAATATTAATTAAATTAAATAAATATAAATGATTAATTTATTATTTAATTTTTGACGGTATTATTTATTTATGAGGTTAACGGTATTATTTATTTACGAGATCAAAGGTAGTACACCGACCGTGTAAAATAATTTTACACTATCAAGTGAATAGGATTCATCAATCAACTATATTATATAAGAGTGTGACTTAACATTTAACATGGTCGTGATTGGTTGATAGTGTAAAATTTTAGATTGTCAAATCATTTTTTTCTCTTTATTTATATTTATGGATTAAAGTAAATAAATTATTAATATTTAAAAAAATTGATTGCATATATAAATCAATGATTTTTGAAAAAAATATATAATTTGTTTCAATAAGTCTTTCACCGTTGCAATTTATTTTTATTTTTCTAGTGAGAGAAAGAGTGGGTTGGCGGGAACACGTAATCAAAGAAAATATGATAAGAGACGTATAATTTAAAGACTAAACTGAGTTTTTATTTATTTATTTGATTGAAGAGTTTTTATTTATTTAAAAGTGATAACATTTGACTTTTAACTATTTCACATAGTTTAATTTTTAAAGGAGAAATGTTATTCTTACATTGTTAATCGACACTTACACCGTATAAATATACGGTTTTGTTTTTTCATCATGTTTCTTAAATAATTTTTCATTTTTCTTGATACAAACAAATGCACATGCTTAATGTATTTTGGGTGGTGTAGGATACGGTGTCAGTTTTTAAGTGTATGAATAGCAACTCTGTTTTTAAAGTGGTATTTGGCATTGTTCATGGCGTTATCATCCATCCAAAAAAAATTGATGGGTTTAGTTAGGGTGGATGTTAGGTTAATGTGGTGTGTTGGGAACTTATTCGTAAAGACTTTTTTATGAGTTTGAATAATATGCATCTTATTTTAAATGTGTTTTATACTAACTACATCTAATAAGAGTTTGGCATTTTATCACATCATGTGTAAATTTAAA
This sequence comes from Vicia villosa, assembly GCF_029867415.1. Lineage (NCBI taxonomy): Eukaryota > Viridiplantae > Streptophyta > Magnoliopsida > Fabales > Fabaceae > Vicia > Vicia villosa. Next base: position 184,121,122 of record NC_081182.1, on the reverse strand, counting down.
TTTTCTTATAAGAAAGAACAAAATAATAATTGTTTTGTGCATAAGATACTTTTAGTGAGGAGAGAATAAATGAAATAAAAATTATATTATTAAATTGAATTGTACAAATAATGATACACTATGATTATTTATATACAATTCTGATTGGATTTGAGCTTACATAATTTGAATTATATTTGATATTATTATATTAGATTATATTTAATATTATATCTAATATTTAAATAATATTTCAATCCCAATAATATTTCAACATACCCCCTATGTGATCAAAGTGAGAGGTCAATGTACAAATTACCTTCTCAACTATCATCTTATCAGTTAAGGTTTCACCACAACCCTTCATGAGATGGACGAGTTTCTGCACCTTCGACACATACTCTGCAACCTTTTCATCTTCTCCCATCGACAACAATTCAAGGTCTGCAACTTGACAACCTTGACTTTCTCACCTTCTTCATAATACTTGACAAGAATATCCCATACGCCTCCTTCGCCGATTCAGCATGAGAGATTCTGTCGAAGTTAGTTGTATCAACCGCCGTCTGAATGCAATACGCAACCTTACAATCATTCTTCTTGGCATCGGCGTGGACAGTTTTCTGTGCATCAGATGCATTTGCAGCCAGCCAGCACAAGGACGCCTTTGATAACCACTTCCAAGGTTTCATGAAAGCCAAATATAAATTTCATTTGTTTTCTCCATCGAATCCAATTCTTGTCGTCAAGCATTGGAAGAGAATTCAAAATGTCATTAGTACCATTCGTCTTTGCAGAGTTTTTACTTATTTAAAAGTGATAACATTTAACTTTTGACCATTTCACATAGTTTAATTTTTAAAGTGATATTTGGTATTGTTCATGACGTTATCATCCATTCAAAAAAAATTGACGGGTTTAGCATCGGAAGGGTCATTGCAATAGTGACTGGTTCAAACCAATGACCTTTCCGATTCTTGATTCAACCGGTCCAACGATCAGATCGGTCCGATTTTTAAAACACTGATATAAGCTTATGCCATTTAAGTGACAAATACATCTTCCAATTTATGCCATTTCACTATCTTCCTTGACTTCATCTTTCAACTCTTACTAAACACAAATTATAGGGAGAAGATGGACAGTGTCAACATCAACAATATAAATAACACAGTCATTGCATCATGATTATCGAATTGTATTACTTAAAAATAAAGTAAAATAAAAATTAAATATTTTTAATTTATGAATGATTGTGATTACACTTCAATGTATTTCAATTAATGTTGTTTTATCGAAAACTTGGGATGATTTTCTTAAAAGATATTTGCTTAAATAATTTATTTATCAATCAATAGTAGTTGGGATTTACTTTTCACTCTGCCACGCTTTTATGACATTTATTATTATAATCTTTATTTTATTATTACAAGAGTTCAACTCAACTTTCTTTATTAAACATGTGGATGTTCTTATATCCTATTTCTTTAATCACATTTTTATTAATCAATTGTAGTTGGGATTAGTTGACGTAAACTGATTTATATATAAGTAGACTCAACATATTTGGTTGGAGTTTGATTTTTGTAATGAAGTGTTTCTCAATTTAATTTTCTATTGTAATGATAAATTTATTCATTATACAAACATAATTTTTATAATTATCCTATCAATGTAAACTAGACAGGTTTCATTCATGGGTTTAATTAAAACTATTTCTAATTTGATTGATTAATTGATTCTTAACTATATATCAATTGATTAATAGCAACGACGACCCCTATCTTGGGCGAGTCAGGACGGGGGCGATGTGAGGAAGTTCTTGACTTTTGTGAAAGCGTCCTCGCATTTGGGGATCCACTCAAACATCTGCTTCTTCTTTAAGGCGACAAAGAAGAGGAATGCCTTGTCGCATGCACGGAAAAGGAAGTGAGATAGGGTGGCGAGGCGACCCGTGAGCTATTGTACTAACTTTACGTTAGTGGGGTTCCTCATTATGATGACTACTTGGAATTTGTATGTGCTGGCCTCGATGCCACTCTATGTCAGCATGAAATCCAAAAACTTTTCCGCCTTGACACCGAAAGAACACTTGTTGGGGTTTAGGCACATATTATAGTTTTTGACTAACTGCATGACATGTTTCAAATTCTCTGCATGATTTCACCCTCTATAGTCTTAATTATCATATCCTCAACATAACATCTAAGTTTCTCCCTATCTGGTGGACGAAAACAGCGTCCATAAAGTGCTGGTAGGTGGCACCAACGTCCTTAAGGCAGAAAGGCATGACATTATAGTAGTAGTTGCATGGTTCGACACAAAGGCTATTTTGAGCGAAACAAAGGGATCTATCTGAATCTAGTTGTACTCCAAAACGTATCCGTGAAGCTCAACATATGGTAGCATGATGATCCTCGACGAGGCGATCGATGTCTGGTAGTGGGTACAGATCTTTAAGACAGGCGACATTTAAATCAGTGAAATCTATGCACATGCGTCATTTATTGCTATCTTTTCATACTAGAACCACATTGGTCAGCCAGGTGGGATACTTCGTTTCCGTGATGAACTCGACGTCACATGTTTTCCCACCTCTTATCAATGGTGGCCCTCTTTTCCTCGTCAAATTTATGCTTTCTCTAAGCCATTAGTCTAGCGGAAGGGTGGATGGCGATGCGAGTTCTCACCACTTTGTTTTCTATTCCTAGCATATAGGAGGGAGCCCAGGCGAATAAGTTGACATTCTCAATAAGTTAGATGACTAGTTGCCGTTCCCCCTCTATAGATAAAGATGTACCTATCTTCGTCACCTAATGGTTGTGAGGACCTATCTAGACCTTCTTCAAACATTACGCTTCCACCCCCAGTCTGGGGTCCTAACACTCGAATTCAGTTTTTAGAACTTCGGAAAGGGGGACATCAAAAATGGCGAGATCTTTTTTGAATGTCTCCAAGCTACTGAGGTAGCATTAATGAGCCACTTGCTGACCCCCTCATATTTTATCGACTTTCCCATCGGGGAGCAAATATTTCAAGATCAGGTACATAGTGGATAATACGACTGCTCCCAGGGTGCTGATAGTCAGTCGCCTAATAATGATGTCATATGGTGATATGATGTCTACAATGAGGCAGATGACGTCAATCGCCTTGGCGTCACTTTTCTTGCTACATGAGGCTTCCAGCCGGTCAAACCAAACGAACTGGAAACCAGAAGGGTCACTGGTCTGGTTTGATTGCTGGATTAGGTAAGCTATTGAATTAGTGGGAACCGGTCAGAATTGATCAAAATTGGAGAACCGATGGTTTTGGAAAATTGACGGGTTAATTGTTTGTTTTTTTCTCACACGAAACAAAACTGTTTTGATAATTTTAAAAAATATATAAATTAAAATATAATTAGACTTTGTTCAAAACTTATTTGAAACACCTTTCCCTCCTTGGATCTAATTTATTAGACAGTGCAGTTATTTTGTTACTCAAAGTTATTTTATTTAGATTTGTATTTTTCTGTGTGATGATTATATTTAGAATTTGAATTTAAAGAATGAACTTGTGAAATTATGATATTTTAAAATTTTGTAGGTGTCGTCGTCATTTTTTTAGAGATTGAAACATCTGATTCGATCGATTTATTAACTATACATTTTTTATAGAGAACAGTTTATTCAACCGAGTTATCTGGTTTAGTCATGACTCATGTAGTTCAATCACTGAACTAGTGGTTCGACCAATGAACGAGTGATCGAGTACCTTCACCAATTTGATGACCGGTCCAGTTTTTAAAACAATGTTTGTACCTATTCGCCTGATAACCCCGTCAAAGAACAACCGAATGTTTTTATGTCATTTGGGGTTGAGTCACATTTTCTGGAAGACGTCCAAAAATAAGACGTTAGTAGAGCTACCAGGGTCTATCACAACGTGCTTGATGTCCTAATTACTGCATAGTGATGACCAGAGGATCATCATCATGAGGGTTATGTTCGAGGGCGTTCTCCTCGGAAAAGATGATATTAACCACTATTTTCCCTTGAGATATTATGGGGAAGCCAAGGGATATTACATTTGCTAGAAATACATGTCTTGGGTATTTCCTCTAGGAAGATATAGGGTTACCTCCACCGGCGAAGCCTTCGACGAGGGAGGTGTTTGCATTGTAGGTTGTGTTTTTGTCGGCAATCTTCAGAAGAAAGATCCAGAGAGTTAGAGTAGGAGTGTGGCACATGTTAGTTTTACCAGAGCCCCATGATGGACACCAGTGTACTTGTCAAAAAGTACATGTGTGTGTGTTCCCTCAACAAGAGCAGGGAGACTCAGAGGCCTTAGTAGGTTTATAGTACGATATGATCGTTAGGACTTGTTCTGAACGCCAAGAAGCCATATATGGTTGTGTTTCGTGATAGCTTAAGACTCTTGTTCACGTGAGGTGAGAGACTATAAGATGACCAATAATTCTTGGAAGAAAGCGTATGGTTACACTTAGTCGTATGTTGTGACCTTATTGAGCGTTGTGCTCTTTAGGGTTTAATTATGTGTATGACTTAAGAACGGTCCTTCTCCCCTTGAGAGGAGATGTATTTATAGAGGTCTTTAGGGCCTAGGATTTGCTTGGAAAGGATCGTCGTCCACTCAATCAATAGTGGACCGTTGAATCTTTTTTTAAGGGAGACGTGGGTCAAATACTAACCCTGACTTTCTCTCTGTCCAAAAAGTATATTGTCCCATGTTTCCTACAACAGAACGATAGATAATCAATTGGGCGATACCTCCCTTTATGCGACGATCTATCATTGCCTCTTGTAGTAAGGGTGATGCCTTTTGCATATATAACACTGCATATTTCTTTAGCCTAATCTATAACAGGTAAACATTAAAGGATCCTATCATCAACAAATTCAATGTCCAGACACCCAAACAATCTTTTGATGGCGATCGCTCTTTTTCAAACCTACTAATATATTAACTTCTAACTGATCACTTAACTTAAAATAACAACCTAATTGTTTAGTTAGCTTTAAAAGAACACCCTACCACATTACAAACATCCTTTAGTGATAAGTTTTTTCAAACATAAATATATACTTCCTTGACTTTATATAATCACTTATATTTAAAAAATTGTTACATTTACAAAGATATTATTTACTAACTACTCATTAAATTTGTATTGAAACTATGCACTCGTTTTAGAAAATAGAAAAATTAATAAGCGTAATTTATGGTTAATAATATTCAACTAAAGTAAAGTTAGTTTTTTTATTTGTATTTAAAAATAAATAATTAAAATATTTTATTTATTTATAAAGCTCAGAAAAATACGTGAGAAGAAAAAATTAAATATATTTTATCTTTTCCTAATTAAAAACTCTTTAAGATCTATTTCAAACACAAAATAGAATTGAGAGTTGAATACAAATATGATATGAAATGATAGTGACATAATGGACAGATATCATATTATGTTTTTGATGCATATTACAAAACATGATAATATTAATTTATTGTTTCATGTGTTTAATATGCACGTAATTAATAGTGACATTATAAAATAAGTATTAAATTTATAATAATAGAACTACACAAATTATGTACATTTAACTATTTTGCAAACTTTCTTTAATATGCTTAGAAAATTTTAATGAATCTTATAAATTATAAGAACGGGAGCACAAGTAGTTAATGGGTCAAACTCATTAAGAATTTAAAATCTGTATGAAATAGATGGGAATGAGTGTTTTTTCAACACAAATAATTGCACTAATATGACATAGAAGATGTGGTTGAAATTAATCTCATGCACTAATATGACATAGAAGATGTGGTTGAAATTAATCTCATGATAATTTTTGCCATTAGGTTTGAGAGGTTTGAGTGGGTCTTGAAAACTTTTCAAATTTGCATAGTCAAGAAAAGAGTATTATACAAGCTAGCTTAATTTAGTTGAACTATAATGGCAAAGACACCATGGGCTTTGGATAGTGACATTACATCATGTAGTCAATTTAACGAATTTCTTATTGCACCCCCATGTTTTTCAACGAAATTTCAAAAATGTCTCTCAAAATTGGAAATATATTTTCGATACGCACCATAATTGACATTAACGTTAGAACTAATCAAAAATATAACTACAGTATGAAACCGCAAGTATGTTTTCAGTTCGTGAGACACCTAAAAGGCGCGCAGCCTCTTCCCCTCTAATTACAGTTTCAAAAACAAAACTAAATACACTCACTCTCTCAAAACTCTCTCAATTTCACTTTCACTGAATCAACTGCATTTGCAACCAAAGTCGTTCTAAGGCATCAAGCATCAGTGTATCAAGCATACAACAACAATCAAACAACAAAAAACAACAACAATCAATCAAGTAAGTTAATTTTGAAATTTTTAGAGTTTATGTAAAATCCACTTAAATATGTGCTTTAGGTCAGAAATTAGGTATTTGTGGATTGTTTTAAACATTATAAATCATTTTTAAGGTGTTATACATGTCTTTTAAATGATCAATGGCTATTTAATTGAGTTCTTTTGTGGGGGTAAGGTATCATTAACGCACCTCTGAAATCGCAGCAGAAACAAGAAATATTCTTTCGGTTTTCATCAAGAACAAAATCACATGTATATTTTCGGTTTTTTCCCTTATGTGTTTTCAAGTTTGTTTTCAACATTGGTCCTTGAATTAACATTTTTTCCGTGCTTCTACAGGAGCAATGACTGACATAACATCTCAATTGAAACACGACAGGGTAGCACAACACGCTTCTGTTCGGAGACATAGGAGTTAGACAACCCAGCCTCCTCCTACATCAGGATAAGCTGTACCGGATGCACTAGCTTCATCTACCAGTGTTCCTCCTACTACTCCCACTACTTCGGCCTCCCGCAGCAGACGGGATTCTCCAGTCCATCCTTCTCCACCCTCGTCCTCCCGCAGACGCACCTCTCCACCTACAACATTTGAGACAAGAGCCTACAACATTAGAGATACTAGAGGTCCAGTCTCAGCCTCAGTCAGAGCCTCCATTCTAGCCTACATCCCAGCCCTAGACGACATTAGAGGCGGCTCGTGTACAGCCTGCACATGCACTGCGAGCACCTGCACAGCCTGCGGCGCCTCAGGGTTTTGGAGGAGGACTATCTGATTAATCCTTTCTTCCTCTTTACCCTAACCATGTTGCTAGACGTATTTAGGACAAACAGGTATGAATTTTGAATTTTGATTTCTATTATATTTTAAATTATGATTTTGTTTATGAATTTTGAATTTTGGTTTGTTGATTAAATTTGTCAAAATATTTATGCAAGACCGTGATATGCTCAAGGTCATTAGCCATGGGCGGAAGATCAGTAAACTGGTACCCCCTACAAAGCCATTGTTTGATGAGCTTTTACAGCCTACAGGGTTGAAAGATTTGTCCCAGTGTGGATATAGCGTGGTCAACTGGGGTATGATTATTACGTTCGTTGAGAGGTGGCACCACGAGACGTTGTCGTTTCATATACCACTTGGTGATATGATGATTACACTTGACGATGTCACGTGTCTGCTGCATCTTCCGATTAGAGGAAGATTCTCTGATCATGAGAGGATGGTAAGGATGAGGCGTTGGATCTATTGGTTGAGATGTTGGGAATTACCCCTGAGAGTGGCTTGGAGGAGATTGATAAAACCTGAGGTGGTCACGTCAGGTACAATTATTTGGCTCAGGTGTTCGAGGAGGAGGTACAGCATGCACGATAGGCCGATGGTGATTCCGAGCAGGTTACCATGCACATGACGGATGCTAAGAGATAATACCTTTTGTTTCTTGTTGGCACAAAGATTTTGTTGGCACCAGTGCCACTTACACTGATATCATGTACCTCTAGTTTTTAGTTGATCCTGAGACGGTCCATTAGTGGAACTGGGGGGATGTTTGCTTGTAGAAAAGTGCAAAAATGTAGTTATTTTGTGTATGTAAATAGTGGCACTTATCGATACTTTTTGTCAATACCGTTTGAATAATTCCCCGTTTTGTATGTAAATTCGTATATTGTGTGAATAGTTATATTTTCATATACTTTTATACCGTTTGATAGATTTTGTATATTTTTGTAGGTATTTTTGCGTATTCGGAGCCTTGAAGAATAAAGTGTCGAAGACACGGCTACGAGCGTAAAGTTGTAATAAAGAATAAATTTCTGGTGTAGGGCACGTCGCGCCCATCGAGGGCACATCGCACGGCCTGGGAGCAAAAGAATAAATTCTGGAAGAAGGTTGGGCGCGTCGTGCGGACTTAGGGCGCATCGCACACTAGGGCGGTTTGGTCCATTAGTGAGAGGGTGCATCGCGCGCTATATGGGCACGTCGCGCGCTCTTCGAAATTCTATTTTTCTATAAATAAGACAGCTTTGTCATTTTAGGTTTTTATCATCTCTTCTTTAACAAAGTTGAGCTATAGTCCATTTTTTTTAGTTTAGAGGTTCAAGCAACACTATTGGGTGGTTCATCATGTCGATTGAATACGGGTGGTCTCCGATTGTGTCGACAACACGATAAGTTTCCATTTGTTCTTCTTATTCCCTGTGACCCATTCCAATGGTGAGGTTTGTATGTATATTTTTTCTCTCTTGTATGTACATTGGTTGATCTTGGGATCGTTTATATATTTGCTTTACAAATTATTATTGTTGTTTCATGATCTTTTTGCTTAAATGCTTTGGGTTTGTGTTGTTGTAGAAATAGACATCATAGATCTTGATTAGAAATGATATCTATTAGTTTCTAAACTCTAGACATAGATTTAGGGCTAATAATCTTTATGGGTATCGAGTTTAATGCCTTCGTATTGTTTGTGTCGGTTGGGAAATCGTCGATGTGAATGATACGATTGAACTCTTGTCGGTGTTGCAGAATTAGACACTGATGTAGCATCTCAAATGATGCCTGGTGATTTTGATGCGTATTATGAGTGTTGCGCGATAGATCTTCATATTTAAGTATTCGACGGGTTGAGTAGAAATATGATTCCAAACTGAATTCTCTTAAGCTATAATAGGTTGTTTATTTGCTTATTTAATTTTTCCGCATTTACTTTCCGTAACCCAATCATGAAACTTAGAATGTGAGATAGTTGAATGGCAGTTTTCTCTACCAATCTCTGTGGACTACGATACGATATAACCTATATCACCCGATAATAGTAAACCTATTACCTTTTGCTTGCCGCTTTACTGCTTCAACAAAATGGCGCTGTTGCCGGGGATTGGTTTTGAGATTAATCGCATTGCAATGGTTTCGCATTTTAAGTTTCGTAAATATGTCCATATCGTATATTTTGTGCATATTCATATTTGTATAGTTATACTTGTTTCGTTTTGTTTGGTGAACTAATTAAACAAGTTGAACTCAGATTAGCTCTTAAATGATAAATCTTCACTTTTCAACTTGTTTGGTTAATTTCACCATTCTATTGTATATTGTGTTTTTCTTATTACTTGAGTATGTGCACATATGTGTTGTTGATGTTTTATTGTAAATTATTGTTTCGTAACGTTTATTCGAGTGTGTGGTTAGGAAATTTTCTTTAGGTTGCGTTGAGGCGAGAGCGTTGGCGTATCGAAGAGGAACCTACTACCGTGCATAATAAAGGCGTAGAGCTAACGACGTAAAACGAGCGCTTGCTGGGAGGCACCTCAACGGTTATATTTTTCTGTTTTTCTGTAAATAATTAGTGTAGGTGATAAGTGGAGGTTGCTCTGGATTTCTGTTTTGCTGCACTGGTTTTTGACTTTTTGTTTTTTTGGTGTAGCGCGCTTCGCGCGCCCTGTCACTTTTGGCCAGTGAACTCTTTCTAATGGTTCACTCGGATCTCCTTTTTCCCACTTACACCAAGGCTTTATAGTATTGTATTTTACAGTTATAATTTTAATTATTTTGTTGTTGTTTAGACTCAAATTTTGGCCTGATTACTTGGAGTCTCATTTGGTAATTCTTCAATTTTGATTGATTCAACATGCAAATTGTGCAGTAATGATTGTTCGACTTTGTATATAGCAAGGTACTCGTTTATCACTTTCTATAGCATAACATGTTTAGGTGACTTTTCATTTTTATAATTTTCATATTATTCATTCTTTTTGCATAATTTGCTCATGACTTGAATCACATTAGTTTCCCTTTTTACCATAAATGTGAGGTGGCTTTCCATTGAGTACATATGCGAGTGACCGACATTTCTTGTTATAACTGGATATTATTATTCTTAATCTATCGTTTGTATTGATTTTTTGAATGCATGAAAGTGATCAAGGCACTTGTTTGATTTTGAGCACAACTACCATAGCCAAATATCAATTCACCTTGTGAGTGTGTGACCATTAATAACCCCTTTGAGCCTTTTTTGTCAATATCCATATTGTTTTTGCTTAATGTTTGTCTATGAGCGTCTGATTTCAATTGTGTATGGATGTTGATTCTTTGTTTTCTTGAACTCTCAACTATGATTTATAGTTTGAATTTTTGTCGTGCCTTAGAAAATAGGGAGTATTCATTTAATGATAATGGTTGTATTCAAGTTGGGTAGAGGATGTTTTCCCATTTATATTGTAGTTGGTATGAGTTTGTGAAAACAAAAAGAAAAAAGAATGTGAAAAAAGAAAGAAAAAAGAGAAAAAGTTTGAAATAGAAAATAACAAAAAGAGTATGAATAAGAGTGTGCTATAAGTATTGTGTTTGGTGTGAAACGTGTGGTTAAGGAAGAAAGTTTTGATTTTAATTTTATTGTTTGAAACTTTGTGGAAGTAATTACTCCCTTTGGTTTAGGCAAGTTTTTGTTTTGATTGGCTTTAGGACTTATCACTTGTTTGTTAACCGAGCCACATTACAACCTTGAAAGCCCTTGTGATTTGTGCCGTTGCATTTTCAATACTATTTTTGGATGAACGCATAATTTTTTCTATTGTTTGCAAGATTGTTGGGTGTGCGTCAAAGTCCTCACCTTTCGGTGTTTTTCATCTATCGATGAGTTTTTGCTAGGCGTGATTCGTGATTGAGCTGTTAGAACAAGATTTGTTCTGATCAATATTCTATGTTTTGATGATAACATTATATATGAATTTTGTATAAGACAATGTGATACTCTAATCCTTTGCTTTTTCCATTTCAGGAAATACATAAAGAGTATGCACAATTCAGCGCTCAGAAGCACTGACTCAGAAGGTTCTGGATGGCTACATCAGAACATGCTCTGGCAAGACATCAGAAGATGGTCAAGCAGAATCAGAACATGAATTATGAAGAATCAGAAGAACATGAAGTCAGAAGCAGAAGCACTAAAGTTCTGAACGGTATCACACTCAAGCTCTTCAAAGTCAGAAGACAAGAAAATGCTCTGCACCAAGCTGTTGACTCTGAAATTCAAACGTTGTTATCTATAAATCTGAGTTCATAAGCAAGTACAAGATGACAGGCTATTAAGTCTAATCTCTAACTGACAAAAGGAACGTTAAAAGGTACAAAAAGCAAAGTCAGTAAAAGCAGCAAAAGCATGGCTCGAGGTAGTTGACAAAAGTGTGAAACATTAAATGAAGAGTTGTAATATTCATGCAAAGCATTAAATGCAACCCAACGGTCGTCTTCTCTCAACGCCTATATATAGAAGTTCTGATCAGAAGCAGCAAAAAGAACACTTGTGCAATATACCAAAACGCTGTTGTTGAAAGTATTTGTGGGTAAATATTTTCGGTAATATATCGTATCCACAGGGATTGGTTAATATCAGTGCCGTTCTATAGTTAATTATTTTGAGTTAGAAAAAGTAATTGAATTTATTTTATGATTAGGATACTATCAAGTTTAAACAATAATTTAAATGCAAATAATGAATGTTTGTTAACGATTAAGGAGATATATTGAGCTTTAGGGTTCATCAACCTATTCCTATACAACTTATCAATTAATTCACAATTGAACAATCATTTGAATTACTATCTTCACTTATCCTCAAATATGATTCCATGTCTGCAAATCAAATTAGATAAACTTTTACCGGTATGAGATTCGATCTCTCCAAATATCAATATCGATAATAGTAATAAGGAACGATAATTATGAAAACTCAATCACAATTCCATCTCTGCAAATTGAGATTGAATCAATATAGTAACCTAGGGCAAAAGTTAAAATCCTTTCTTTCGATCAAAGATTCAACAATGGTGTAAAGTAAAAACAAGGTTTCTTATTGATAATAAATTCAAACAATTGTTCATAGGAAATAATTAATGGCATTGCATATTCATAGGTTAACTACTACCTTAAACTCAACAAGAGGAATTTAGCTCTCCATAGACATGAAGAACACACAAGAATTAATGGAGGGATTCATCTTCATCAATGGAATGTCTTCGATTGGTAAAGAATTGGCCTTCAATTGTTGTTCTTGACTGCAAACTCAGAATGCTCTCCTAATTTCGCTCACAAAAGATCTTATATTCACTTGGAAGCTAGGGCTTTTATTTATAAGTTTTGGGCTTTTAACGTCGCGGCCACGGCGCGACAACGGATGTGCGCGGCGCGATCAGAAACAGAGACTTTTTCGCGGCGCTGGCTAGAACTCCCGCGGCGCGCCCTTGTCAAACTTCGTCTTTTTGCTTTGCCTTTGAGACTTCCAGCTTTCTTTCCTCTTCATGTTCTTCTAAAGCTCCATTTCAGCTCCAAACCTGCATCAATAGTACCCACAAGTGATTCGATTTGCTTTACACATGAACTAAACTTATTCAGTTCAATTCTTACTAAAAACCTATGGATCTATCACAATCTGCATTAGTTTAGGAAAGAAATTACTTATATTAACACATGAATTTACCATTAATTCACTCCTAACAAACTCTCCCCAACTTAGAGCTTTGTTTGTCCCTAAACAAACTTACTTACCTCCAACAAAAATACCGACAATCATGCAACAAGTTTTTCAAAAAGGTTTCTTCCAATTGGTTCAATTCAGTAACCAAGTCAAATACTCATCCTCCTCCTGCAAACTCAGAACATACACAAGAAACAAATTCTGAAAGCAAATTACCTCTAGAAGTTCAAAACACTACACAATTGTAATTGAATCAGCACTAATCACTCTCATAAAAAATTATGATGAACAACAGAGGGGTTAAACACTCATCCAAACAATTGAATCAACAAGAATCCATATCATACGTTCACCAAATTGTTAGCATCAAGTCATGTGGAATCTGAGAATCAGAAGGTCTTTCTAGGGTTATAATGCGGTTTAGATTCAAAGAAAAGAAGATAATCAAGGGTTGTTCCTAATCTAGAGGAGCATCCGAATCATAATTCATTCCTTCTTCACTATAACTTTAGCTTTCTCACCCGTTCATCTTTTTCCATTCGTGGCTCGGTGTTTCTTTTTCTTTTTCTTTTTTTTTCATCATTTTTTTTCTTCAAGCTACGAATTTCTTTTGTCCTTCACAGCTTACCACCTGTACTTACTCTCCTTTTTATTGCGATTCTCCCCAACTTGGAGATCAACCTGTACTTAGATTATGTGAATGCTCCCCTACTTTCTAAAAAGGTCACAGAGAAAACACATCACCAAATTTTATGGTTGATGGTCCAAAACAAAACTTTTTATTGAGATAAAAACTCACCAGGTATTCTCCTTGGTGCCTATTATGATGCTTACCTTGACCTCAAGCTCAAAGAATGGTTAGCAAAGAATCACACTCTCACAGAAGAAAATAAGTTTTAAGTTGGAATTGGCTTAAAGAAACTCTCAGATTCAAACAAGTGCCTAAATCACTTTCACAGATTTCCACAAATGATGCGACAACTGGTTTAGCATGATACGAACAAGTCAAAACAATTGATGGTCTCCTGCATATAGTAAACAATGGAAAGCTTTCCTCACAATGGTTAAGGCTAAGCTGATCCAATAAAAAATTAAGTACCATAAAGAACTTCTGTCAGTATTTACTAACAACCTGTGTTTCATGCACACATTAAGAGTTTGAGTTCGAAAAATCATACCTGCTTTGTTACTTTTATTGAAAAAGAAAGAAAAAATCTCAAAAATTTCGAAATTTTCACTCACTACCACTTTCACGCATGTTGCTCCATTGTTGGTGCTTTGCTTGAGGTTTTCATTATGTTGTGGAACTACTCTTTCTAAACTAGGGATAAAACAAACTAAGATACACATGAAAATTAAAAAATGCAAAAGAGTAAATCCACCCCCAAACTTGAACTAAACATTGACCTCAATGTTTCAGAACAAGCCCGAGAGGTTTGACTCACAAAGGGTATTGCCATATAAATTGGTTCTTCCTAGCTTTCACCAGAAAGGTCCCTTTATTATTTCCTGAAATAAAAAATAAACAAAAATAAATAAAACATTAGAAGTGTGGGTTACCTCCCACGAAGTGCCTCGTTTAACGTCACATAGCTTGACGGTTCATGGTTGAATCATCAACCATTGTCTCTTTTCCTTGGTACTTTTCTTACCAATGTGAAACCCCAAAAGTATTTAAAGTTTGCATGTTTGGTTTCTTCATCCTTAATTCTTATCACTTCAACTCGCAATATCTCTTCCTTCATTTGTTTTTTCCTCTCCTCAAGAGAGATAACCTCCTTATCCGTTAATTTCTTCGTCGGTGAGAACCTATCCTTGATGAATTTGACAAATTTTGGCTTTAACTTTAAACCTTCTAAAGATGGGATGGTGATTTGTAAACGGCTAAACATTTCCATTGCCCGAAAGTAATGACTCTCATTCCCTTCTTTATTAGGAACCTGTAGAGGAAGTAATTCCAATGAGAGTTTATGCTCCTTTGCATTACTACTCTTCTTTAACTCTAAGTCCACCATATTCTCTTTTGAAAAAGTTTCAACTTTTGAAGTTTCTAACTCATTCACGAATTCTTTGATTATATCCTCCTTTTTTGTTCCTTCGACAAACACATCATCTCCTTTTTTTGGAGGTCTTGGATAAGGTAGCTTTATTGAGAGCTCATACTCACTTTCTATATTTTTCTTGATGTTTACATGCTCTATATTATCCTTTTCAACAACATCTTCCTTGTCATCATCATTGTTTTCAACTTCCTCATCAATCACTTTTACACTCCTTATAGAAGTAGCATTGCAGGTTTCTACACAAGTCATAGGGTTTTGAAAAGTTGAGACTTGACTTACGTTTTGCTCGATGAAGAATTTGGTAAGTTGAATATCTTGCGTTTCCCGGTTTTGTTGAATGGTTAAAGAGAATTGCATGAATTGATTCATGGTTTCCTCTAACTCAGTGGGTCCTCTTTGATAACCTTGATTATAGTGTGAAAGCCCTTGTTGTTGGTATTCATGGTTAGCCATCTGATACTCCATCGCATCTTCCGGTATGCCCCATCCGATATCATGAAACTCACTAACTTGAGGTGTGAACTGTGACACACTTTGAAAGAGATACTCCATCTGTTGAAAAAGGATCTCGTTTTGAGCATGAATCGCGTCATTTGTATTTGGGTCAAACATTCTGACAAACAAACATCTACAAACCTAGCAAACAAGTGAAATAACAAGATAAAAAAAAATTATACAAAAATCAAAATTAAAAGACTATTACAATAACAAAATCTAAAATAATGTAATTATCTAAAAATCTAAAATAAAGGAGCTAAACTAAAAAAATCTAAAATAGAGTAACTAACTAAAAATCTAAAATTAAGTAGCTAAACAAAAAAAAAATCTAAAATTAAGTACTAATCAAAAATTCTAAAATTAAGGACTAAACAAAAAAATCTAAAATAAAGGAACTAAACTATAAATCTAAAATTAAGGAACTAAACAAAAAAAAATCTAAAATTAAGTAAATAACTAAAAAAATCTAAAATTGAGTAAATAACTAAAAATAGTAGTGTATGTTCCTCTCCTAGCGGTCCTCTCGATCTCGGGATCAAAAAGAAGTTGATCGCCGGAAACTTTGTCGCGCATACACTAAATCTGCAAAAACTAATAAACACGTGAAACAACCAGAAAAATAAAAATAACTCAAAATAAAAACTATTGCAATGCGAGCAATATTGACACCAATCCCCGGCAACGGCGCCAATTTGTTGAAAGTATTTGTGGGTAAATATTTTCGGTAATATATCGTATCCACAGGGATTGGTTAATATCACTGCCGTTCTATAGTTAATTATTTTGAGTTAGAAAAAGTAATTGAATTTATTTTATGATTATGATACTATCAAGTTTAAACAATAATTTAAATGCAAATAATGAATGTTTGTTAACGATTAAGGAGATATATTGAGCTTTAGGGTTCATCAACCTATTCCTATACAACTTATCAATTAATTCACAATTGAACAATCATTTGAATTACTATCTTCACTTATCCTCAAATATAATTCCATGTCTGCAAATCAAATTAGATAAACTTTTACCGGTATGAGATTCGATCTCTCCAAATATCAATATCGATAATAGTAATAAGGAACGATAATTATGAAAACTCAATCACAATTCCATCTCTGCAAATTGAGATTGAATCAATATAGTAACCTAGGGCAAAAGTTAAAATCCTTTCTTTCGATCAAAGATTCAACAATGGTGTAAAGTAAAAACAAGGTTTCTTATTGATAATAAATTCAAACAATTGTTCATAGGAAATAATTAATGGCATTGCATATTCATAGGTTAACTACTACCTTAAACTCAACAAGAGGAATTTAGCTCTCCATAGACATGAAGAACACACAAGAATTAATGGAGGGATTCATCTTCATCAATGGAATGTCTTCGATTGGTAAAGAATTGGCCTTCAATTGTTGTTTTTGACTGCAAACTCAGAATGCTCTCCTAATTTCGCTCACAAAAGATCTCATATTCACTTGGAAGCTAGGGCTTTTATTTATAAGTTTTGGGCTTTTAACGTCGCGGCCGCGGCGCGGCAACGGATGTGCGTGGCGCGATCAGAAACAGAGACTTTTTCGCGGCGCCGGCTAGAACTCCCGCGGCGCGCCCTTGTCAAACTTCGTCTTTTTGCTTTGCCTTTGAGACTTCCAGCTTTCTTTCCTCTTCATGTTCTTCTAAAGCTCCATTTCAGCTCCAAACCTGCATCAATAGTACCCACAAGTGATTCGATTTGCTTTACACATGAACTAAACTTATTCAGTTCAATTCTTACTAAAAACCTATGGATCTATCACAATCTGCATTAGTTTAGGAAAGAAATTACTTATATTAACACATGAATTTACCATTAATTCACTCCTAACAAACTCTGTCAAAATCAAAGCTCACGAACTTCATCTTCAATCTCACAAACTCTTGTAATATTTAGTGAGTGTTAAGCTTAGAACTTAAGAGAACTATCACTGTTGTGATTACAGCTTTATTAGAAGCAATCTTACTCTTGTAAACATTATTTTACATTGATTGTAAAAGGTTCCTAGAGTGATCAAGTTATGATCAGTAGACTCTAGAAGAATTAGAAGTTTTCTAAGTGGTGATTTCCTAGAGTGATCAAGTTGTGATCAGTATACTCTAGAATACTTAGAAGTTTTCTAAGTGGATAACCATTGTAATTAGTTGGATTAATGGATTAAATCCTCAGTTGAGGTAAATCACTCTAAGGGGGTGAACTGGAGTAGTTTCGTTAACAACAAACCAGGATAAAAATAATTGTGTTAATTGTTTTTATCTTACAAGTTTTTAAAGTCACACTTATTCAAACCCCCCTTTCTAAGTGTTTTTCTATCCTTCAATTGGCATCAGAGCACCGGTTCTAGGTGCAAGCACTTAACCGTGTTAGATAAAAGATTCAGGGAGAAAAACACAAAGTCAATATGGTTGAAACAACTTCATCTACTCCTACACCTGAACAAAATAACAATGGAAATGAAAGCAATAGTTTCAATGGCTATAATAGACCACCAGTTTTTGATGGTGAAAACTTTAAGTACTGGAAAGATAGACTCGAAAGTTACTTTCTTTGTCAAGATGGTGACTTATAGGATCTAGTGCTGGATGGTTACACACATCCTGTTAATGCTCAAGGTGTCAAGGTGTCAAGACAAGCCATGAGTGATGCTCAGAAGAAAGACTTCAAGAATCATCACAAGTCTAGAACAATATTGCTAAATGCTATCTCTCATGCTGAATATGAGAAGATAACAAACAGAGAAACTGCTCAAGATATCTTTGAATCCTTAAATATGACTCATGAGGGTAATGCTCAAGTTAAGGAGACGAAGGCCTTAGCATTAATCCAGAAGTATGAAGCTTTCAAGATGGAGGAAGATGAAAACATTGAAGCAATGTTCTCAAGATTCCAGACTCTGACTGCTGGATTAAGAGTGCTAGATAAAGGCTACACTAAGGCAGATCACGTCAAGAAGATCATCAGAAGCTTTCCCAGAAGATGGGGCCCAATGGTGACTGCATTCAAGATTGCTACGAATCTGAATGAAGTCTCTCTTGAAGAGCTGATTAGCGCCCTGAGGAGTCATGAAATAGAGCTGGATGAAAATGAACCTCAGAAGAAAGGTAAGTCAATTACATTAAAATAAAATAATAAAAAATGAACTAACGCTTTTCAGGCTGAAGAAGAAGATTCTGGAGAGTCAGAATCAGAAGAAGAAGAAGAAGAAGATGAACTCTCTATGATCTCTAGAAGAGTAAACCAACTCTGGAAGAGCAAACAGAGGAAGTTCAAGAACTTCAGAAGTTCCAAAAGGCCTGAAAGAGGAGAATCTTCTGGACACAGAAGGTCTGACACAAAGAAGGTGACATGCTTTGAATGCAAAGAGCCAGGACATTACAAGAATGAGTGTCCAAAGCTTCAGAGGGAAAAACCCAAGAAAAAGTTTGAAAAGAAGAAAGGCCTTATGGCTACTTGGGATGACTCAGATTCTTCTGATCAAGAGTCAGACTCTGAAGATGAGCAGGCAAACATAGCGTTGATGGCCACTGTTAATGATGAATCAGAATCTTCATCAGAATCAGACTCAGACTCTGAAAAGGTATTTTCTGAACTTTCTAGAGATGAGCTAGTTTCTAGCTTAACTGAAATTCTGGAAATCAAGGCTAAACTTAGTATCAAATACAAAAAGCTGAGAAAGATCTTTGCATCTGAAACTAAGAAGCTTAAAATAGAAAATGCTGAACTCAAAGAAAAAGTTTTAAAACTATCTAAAGATGGTGAGTCATCTTCTAGTTCAGAAAAGTCTATTCCAAGTGTGAACAATATTCTTAAGGAATATGACTTAAGTTTCAGAAAATTTCTATCTAGAGGTATTGGAAGAAGCCAACTTGCCTCTATGATATATGCAGTTAGTGGAAACAAAAGAGTTGGCATAGGATATAAGGGTGAAACCCCATATAAACTTGAACCGGTTGATGAGATGAAAATCACATACAAACCTCTGTATGATCAATTCAAGTTTGGCCATTATCATGATATAAAGCTCACATCTAACTCTAAGAGTTTTCATTTAATGCACACCAAGAAGCATGCTGCACACACTAGAAAATATCATGCTATTCAGAATAGGGAATATCATGTTGTACCTCCTATTAATCTTCATGCTAAACCTCAGTTCAATCAGAACTTGAGGAGAACTAACAAAAAAGGAACCAAGAAATTATGGGTACCTAAGGAAAATATTATCCCTGTTGCAGATATCCTTGGCAGCCAAGAAGACAAAGGAAAACATGTCATGGTACCTGGACTCTGGGTGCTCGCGACACATGACAAGAAAAACGTCTATGTTCCAAGACCTGAAGCTTAAATCTGCTGGTGGAGTCATGTTTGGAGGGAACCAAAAAGGCAAGATCATTGGTTCTGGAACCATTTGTATGGGTAACTCTCCCTCTATAACTAATGTACTTTTAGTAGATGGATTAGCTCATAACTTATTGTCCATAAGTCAATTAAGTGACAATGGTTATGACATAATCTTCAATCAAAAGTTCTGCAAAGCTATTAGTCAGAAGAATGACTCTATCCTATTTACAGGCAAGAGAAAGAACAACATTTACAATATTGATCTTCAAGATCTTAAGAATCATAAAGTTACTTGCCTTATGTCTGTTAGTGAAGAGCAGTGGGTCTAGCACAGAAGATTAGGTCATGCTAGTTTGAGAAAGATTTCTCAGATTAACAAACTTAATCTGGTCAGAGGACTCCCTAATCTGAAATACAAATCAGACACTCTTTGCGAAGCATGTCAGAAAGGGAAGTTTTCAAAACCTGCATTCAAGTCTAAGAATATTGTCTCTTCCTCTAGGCCGCTAGAACTTCTGCACATTGATCTGTTTGGCCCAGTCAAAACAGCATCTGTCAGAGGGAAGAAATATGGATTAGTCATCGTAGAATAGGAATCTACAAGAAATGGCCAGAACCATGATCAATGAAAGAATAGGACTCTACAAGAAATGGCCAGAACCGTGATCAATGAAACCAATATGGCTAAGCATTTCTGGGCAGAAGCAATTAATACTGCATGTTATATTTTGAATAGAATCTTTATAATACCTGTTCTAAATAAGACTCCTTATGAACTGTGGAAGAACAGAAAGCCCAACATTTCTTATTTCCATCCTTTTGGATGTGTATGCTATATTTTGAACACTAAAGATCATCAGCATAAGTTTGATTGTAAAGCTCAGAAGTGTTTTCTACTTGGATATTCTGAACACTCAAAAGGCTACAGAGTATACAATACTAAAACTCTTGTAGTGGAAGAATCAATCAATATCAGATTTCATGATAAGCTTGGTCTTGAAAAGCCAAAGCAGTTTGAGAATTTTGCAGATATTGAAATCTCTAACTCAGATTATGAAGAACCCATAAGCAAAGTTTTAGAAGATCAAGTTGCTGCTTCTTTGGAAAATCTCAGAATATCTGAAGAGCCAACTCCCAGAAGATCTTCTAGACTCAACTCTGCTCATCCAGAAGATGTTATCATTGGAAAGAAGGATGATCCTATCAGAACAAGAGCATTCCTTAAGAACAATGCAGAATGTCAATTTGGTCTAGTATCTCTGATTGAGCCAACTTCTGTTGATCAAAATCTGGAGGATGTTGACTGGATAATTGCCATGCAAGAAGAACTTAATCAGTTTACAAGGAATGATGTTTGGGATCTTGTTCCAAGACCAAAAGGATTTAACATCATTGGAACTAAGTGGGTATTTAGAAACAAGCTCAGTGAAAAAGGAGAAGTCGTAAGAAACAAAGCCAGACTGGTTGCTCAGGGCTATAGTCAGCAAGAAGACATTGACTATACAGAAACCTTTGCACCAGTGGCCAGGTTAGAATCTATTCGTCTTCTAATTTCTTTTGCCACTCAGCATAACATCACTCTGTATCAGATGGATGTTAAGAGTGCCTTCTTAAATGGTTATATAGATGAGGAAGTATATGTCCACCAACCTCCTGGTTTTGAAGACTCTAAGTCTCCAGAACATGTTTTCAAATTAAAGAAATCATTATATGGCCTGAAGCAAGCTCCCAGAGCTTGGTATGAAAGATTAAGTTCTTTCCTTCTGGATAATGGTTTCACTAGAGGACAAGTGGATACTACTCTCTTCTGTAAAACCTTTAAAAAGGATATTTTAATTTGCCAAATTTATGTTGATAATATTATCTTTGGAACATATAATGCTACACTTGGATAGGAGTTTGCTAAGTCTACGCAGGCTGAGTTTGAAATGAGCATGATGGGAGAACTCAAGTATTTTCTTGGGATCCAGATCAATCAAACTTCTGAAGGAACTTATGTTCATCAGACCAAGTATGTGAAAGAACTTCTGAAGAAGTTTAATCTTTCAGAAAGTAAAGAAGCAAAGACTCCTATGCATCCAACGTGTATCTTAGGTAAGGATGAGGTAAGTAAGAAGGTAGATCAGAAGCTCTATAGAGGTATGATTGGATCTCTTCTATATCTTACTGCTTCTAGACCTGATATTTTATTTAGTGTTTGTCTGTGTGCAAGATTCCAATCAAATCCTTGAGAATCTCACTTAACAGATGTTAAGAGAATTCAGAGGTATCTGAAAGGTACTACTAATGTTGGTTTAGTCTACAGAAGATCTGAAGATTACAACCTAGTAGGATTTTATGATGTTGATTACGCTAGAGATAGAGTTGAAAGAAAAAGTACTTCTGGAAGCTTTCAGTTTCTTGGAAGTCATCTGATCTCCTGGTACAGCAAGAAGCAAGCTACAATTGCCCTCTCTACAACAGAAGCAGAATATGTTGCTGCTGCTGGATGTAATACACAAATTGCTCTGGATGAAGAGTCAGCTAGAAGATTATCAGATATATGAGAGTAACATTCCTATCTTCTGTGATAATACTTCTGCTATTTGTTTATCTAAGAATCCAATTCTTCATTCCAAAGCTAAACATATTGAGATCAAACATCACTTCATTAGGGACTATGTTCAGAAGGTTGTTCTTTCTTTAAACTTTGTTGATACAGAACATCAGTGGGCTGATATCTTCACAAAACCCCTTGCTGAAGATAGGTTTAAGTTCATTCTGAAGAATATCAATATGGATTTATGCCCAGAATGAAAGGATGAGAAGATCTGATATATAGATTAGATTTGAAATGAGTATTTATTTTCTTATCAGAAGTTCTGAAAATGTTGATTAGTTAGATATTCTGATTCTGTTATTACTAACGTTTCATATGTCTAAGTTAATTCAGAATTTCTTTTAAAGCAAAACAGCTGTCACCAGCTATTCCAGAAGATGAACACGTGTTCACTCTAAAGGGACAAGCATGCGTGCAGTTGATGAGACGCCGCCCTAGGTAACTGTGAAAATCATTTCAGATATCATGTTTTACCCTCACGTCATTCAACATTAAATGCTAATTGATTCTTTGTCTGTAATCCTTGTCATTCAGAATCATATTGCATATCATTTCAAATTCGTGCCTATATAAACACATCTCTATATCATTTCATCTCTTTCCATTCACCTTCATTGTTCATTTTTTGTGCATCTTCGTCTCTATCTATCTCTTTTCATAAACCCTAGTTACGAAACCCAATAATCTCAGTGTGAATCTATGGCTTCTTCATCAAATGTTCAACGCAAAGTTTCTTCTTCAAAACAAGAACAACAAAAGAAATCTACAAATACTCCATTGAAGACTTGTTTGATTCCTTACGAAGAACTGGAAGTGCTTTGTGAAACTATGGTGGATTTTGAAAATCTTCTCGTTCATGATTTCAAAATCAAAACTGGAATGTTGGTACAAGGATGGGAAAACTTCTTTGAACGCTTGATTGGACCAGTTTACCCTACTTTGGTTAAGGAATTATGGACTCATGCCACTGTTACTCTAACTGCTATCATCTCCTTTGTGTTAGGTCATGAAGTAGTTATCTATGAGAAGCTGATAAGGAAATTGTACAATCTTGAAGTTATAAGTGGACTTACTGGAGCTCTCCCAGGCAGAACTGATTGGGAAAAAGTTGACCCAGAGTTGTTCACTTCTGGAGTTGCCTCTCCTTACACTACTGATCTGAAGCCTTCCTACTGAGTATGGGCAAAGATCATTTTGGGATCTATCTATCACAGAAAACCAACAAACTCTGCTACCTACGTCAATCAACATCAGAAGTATGTTTTGTTCTGCATTGGAAAAGGCATGAGAGTTAATCTACCGCATATTCTGTTTCAACATCTGAAGACAAATGTTGAAGAATCAAGGGAAGAAGAACGTCTAAAGTTCCCTAAGCTAAAGAAGAATACTATTCCTTTTGGAAGAATGATATCAGACATTTTGAGTGAGAGTGGTTTGATAGATACTCTGAGAGCAGCTGGCTCTTCTCAGAATTTGAATGCTATTCGTGGGAGTATTCTAACTGCTCAGTCTCTAAGAATGATGCAGTTGATTGAAAAGGTGACCACTCCTCCAAAAGTGTTTCCAGATATTCTGACTAGAAGAATTCCTATTGTTAGTTTCTCTCATATGTTCAAAGAGGAGCTAGATAAATCTGTTAAACGCTATCTGAAATCCTGTGTTAAAGCACAATCTTCTGTTGATTCTGCTTGGATTCGTGGAAGAACTCTTCCATCTCTGGATGAGTTAAGGAAGAAGGATAAGAAGAAGAAAGAGAAGAATTTGAAAAGAAAGGTCACAGAAGAAGGACATGATGCTAAGAAAGCCAAGAAGCAGAAGAAATCTTCAGGTATTGTAATCTCTGACTCTATACCTAATACTAATTCTGAACGTGTATCAATAGAGTCTCTCAAAGTAGCTAGAACTTCTGAACAGTTTCAGAAGCTCATAGAAGATGCTTCCAAATCAGACTCGTCTAGCTCACAATCTACTTCTGCCCTTCCCTCTCAGAAAAGGCCACCTCCTTCTGAAATTCCATCTTCTTCCACCACCTCTAAAAGAAACTGTCCACTTCATTCTGAACAAATTCTTAACCCCTACCTTTAAATGCTATCTTTCCACAAATCCCTTTTAAAAATATATTCTCAACCACATCCATTCCTTCTGTAATCTCACCATTAATTGATCCCTCAACCACCTCCACCGCAGATTCTTCATCCTCTTTATCCTCCTCTATCACCTCTGCTTTGTTCTCAAGAGAACCTGAACCCTACTATATTCTTAACCCAGACTCTCGTTTCACCATCAACCCTCCTGAACCCTCTGTTGATATTTGTTGTGAATTTTTAAAGTATAAGGTTAGAACAGGGTTAGATACTTTGAAATCTGCTCATGACTCCAAGATGGATCATGTTGCTGCTGGCAAGCTGTGGAAAATCTTTGAGAAGGATATTCAGGCTGATTTTCTGGATATCTGATCAGTGGTTTTCACACGTATTTTTACCGTTGTTTTTAGTGATCTTTAAGTTATTTTATTTAGTGTTTTATTTCGTTATTCGTCATTTTATGCTTTGGTTGTGTGTTATAGTGTTTGTAGGCTCAGGTAAATGAAATGGGAGAAATCGAGGCGGAAAAGTGAAAAATTGAAGAAAAGTGAATAAACTGGCAAAACGCGTTCCCAGACGCGTGTGGAAGAAGAAAAATGCAATCAGCTGCCAAAACGCGTCCCCACACGCGTTTGGAATGAAAAGTGCCATCTGCTGCCCAGACGCGTCCCGGGACGCGTCCCGTTTGCCCAAACGCGTTCCCACACGCGTCCCAGGATGTTCATGCATGCCACACGCGTCCCCACACGCGTCCCACTGGCCCAGACGCGTTCCGGGACGCGTCCCAGGAGAAAGAAATACAAAGGAAAAATGCATGTCTGCCCAAACGCGTCCCCACACGCGTCCCGTCTGCCCAAATGCGTCCCGGGACGCGTCCCACTGTCCCAAACGCGTCCCCACACGCGTGTGCACTTACTGTCATGGGCCTTTTGGTCTGAAAAGCCCAGAAACGCTGGAATAAAAGGACGAAAACACATTGGGACAAGGGTTCGACGAATTTGGGAGCGAAAATTTGGGAGCTTTTGCCATTGAAGATTGGATTTCCTTCATTTATCTGTAATGTCTACAATTTACACTATGGTTTTTGTTATTATTATGAGTAGCTAAACCCCCCATTGCTAGGGGGGTGACCCTGATTATGATTGTGATGAATTTGAGCAATTGATGCAATAACTATTTTACTTTTCATATTTGTTACTTTGTTCTTCATCTGTTAATAATGCTTTATCCGTCAGAAAAACGGATTCTGAATATGAATGAATAGTGTAGCTGGACGGCATATTATTTGTGGACACGATTAAGAGCATATAATATTTATATCACCTAGGACTAGGGATATCATATTGTAACCGGATATTCTTGTTATTGGAATGCTTGATCATAACCGTAATTTTCTATGGACATAGTAATTAGGTTGTGAGGTCAAAGATCTCTTCACCAAGGCCTTAGGATTAGATACTCTAAAGAACCGGTAATTAACTATGAAAAGTATGTTGTTGCATTGAGACAGAAAATTCGTTACATGAAGAATCATTCACCATCCCTAGCAATCTACTCATCCCTGTCATCGTTCAATATTTTATTTGCTTATTTTTGTTACAAAATCTATCAAACCAACCAAAACCCCTATTACTTTTTGTTTAATTGAAATTGCTTGAAACTCTGTATCGTCAAGCGGTCCTTGAGATTCGATACTTGGGATTTTCCCATTACTACTACATAGGCAAAATAGTACACTTGCTATTTTCCTATCAAGTTTTTGGCGCCGTTGCCGGGGACTGCCGAAGATAATTGAGTTTTAGATTTATTTCAATTAAAATTTTGTTGCTCTGCGACTAAAATTTTATTTTCTGCACTATTTATTTTTCCTAATTCTAATAATTGTCTAATCTGTTTATGCGAGGCAAGGCCTCAGCTGAATTTCTTTTTGACGCAGAAATTGAAAGAACTTTGCACGCAAGGCGTAGACAAGCTCGGTTGGCTAATCTGGAATCTGAAGAAATTGTTTCAGTTCATTCAGGTTCAGATTCTGAAAGTGAAGAAGAAGTCATGGGTGAAAATCCTCCTCCTCCTGAGAGGCTCCTTGGTGACTACGGTGTTGCAAACAACCCGGGAGGAAGACTCACAATTGTCAACCAACCAGTAAATGCGGCAAATTTTCAATTGCATCCGAGCACAATAAATCAGCTGGAAAGAAAACCTTTCACCGGAAAGGTTAATGAAGATGCAAACAAGCACCTACAGAGATTTCTGACCATGAGCACCACTCTAAAAATTGAAGGGCATACAGAAGAAGCGAAGAAGTTGAGAATGTTCCCGTTCACATTAGCCGAAGAAGCAGAAGAGTGGTTCTCTTCTCTTCCAGCAGGCAGTATCACATCATGGGAAGAGATGGAGAAGGCTTTCTTGAATGAGTATTTCCCCGCCTCGGTCTTTATAAGAAAGAGGTATGACATTTTGAACTTCAAGCAGAAGGAGGGTGAGCCCTTAGGAAATGCTTACAAAAGATTCAAAAGAATTCTCGTAGCATGTCCCACTCATAATATGGACAAGACTGAACAGATGCAAGTATTTGTTAATGGACTCAGAATGAAAACAAAGCAGTTGATTGATACAGCAGCTGGAGGCTCAACAAATTTCACAACAGCCTCCGGCATCACAAAAATCATTGAAGCAATAGCTGCAAATGAGCATTTGGAGTTGTATGATAGGTGTGCTAGCAAACCAGAAGGAATCATTGATCTTAAGCTGGAAACCTCAAAAATCCGGATTGAAGATGCGATAGCTGCAGAGGTAGAAAAGAGATTAAAGGCTATGAATATAGGTACTCAACAGGTTTCTCAAATCCAACAAGCTCAACCTGTGATCTGTGAAATTTGTAATGGCCCTCACCAAACTGTGTGTTGTGTTGCAACTCCCAAGCAAATTGAAGAAATCAAATTCTTGAGGCAAAATAATCCATATTCTAACACCTATAATCCTGGGTGGAAGAATCATCCAAACTTCGCTTGGAAAGATCAACAACAACAACAAGGCCCTCAGAAGGCGGAGTGGGAAGTAGCTATCGAGAGATTGGCTGGACAATGCTCTCAGTTTCAAGAAGTGACAAGAAATAACCATAGGAACAACACAGCTTCAATCAAAAATTTAGAAGTTCAGGTGGGTCAAATAGCACAGCATCTCACTCTACAGGCACAAGGTAACTTTCCGAGCGCAACTGTGAAAAATCCGAAAGATCAAGAGAAGATTAATGCTGTTACAACAAGGAGTAAAAAGGTTTTAGAATCGGAAAAAGAAAAAGAGGAAATAGATGACCCTATGGTAATAGAGGTGGATTTGGAAATAAGAGAGAATCCGAAAGAGCCAGAAGTTGTGATACCACCGGTTAAACCAGTTGAAGAAAAAATTAAGAAAGATATTGAACCGGTGATCAAACTACCTTTCCCTTCCAGAGTGACAAAGAAGAATTCAAAAGAGAAAGACTTTAAGAAGTTTACTGCATTGTTCAAAAGGCTAGAGGTGAATTTACCCTTCTTCGAAGCACTTGAGCACATGCCATTGTATAAGAAATTTCTGAAGGAGGTAATGACAAAGAAGAGATCAGTGGAAGGAGAATCAAAACTTGCAACTGAGAAGTGTGGAATAGTCTCGTTAGCAAGAAAGATCCCAATAAAGAGGAAAGACCCTGGAGCAGTGGCGATACCATGCACTATCAATAATATAACATTTAAAAAGGTACTCCTCGATTCTGGTTCTAGTGTGAGTTTAATGCCTCTGTCCATTTTCAAAAAGCTTGAATTGGAAAAGATTAGTGAGAGTAAGACACAGTTAAGGTTTGCTGATCACACCATTAAGAAATCATATGGGGTAGCTGAAGATGTACAAGTGGAAGTTGATAAGTTTGTATTCCCTGTTGACTTCCACATCATGGACATTCCGGAAGACGAAGAAAATCCTATCCTTCTTGGGAGGCCATTTTTGTCGACAGGCCGCTGCAACCTCGACATTGAAAAAGGGACACTAACGCTGAGATCTTTTGATGAAGAAGTAACCTTGAAGATGTTAGGAGTTAGGAAAAATAGGGCGGTTGTAAATGATCAAACTTCTAGTGGTATGACAGAAAGTGATGAAAAAGACAAGAAGCCTAAACATCTCCAAGAAAAAGTTTCAAGCATAGCATCTCGGGTTGAAACAACTCATAAAGCTATCAAAAGTCCGAAGAAGGCTAAGAAAGTCAAGAAGAATGTGGGAAGTGAATTGAAGAGAAAAGTTGTCCATGCCTTTCATCTTCATGAGTTCTTTGTTGCGGAGGTGAAAAGCAACCAGGTGTGGAATAGAAAATACCCTCCATAATAAAGGGTAATGGACCGTCGAGCCATGCGACGTTAAACGAAGCGCTTCGTGGGAGGCAACCCACAGTTTTAATAATTAATTTCTCTGTTTGTTTGTTTTATTTTCAGGAAATAAGAGGGGCATTTCAAGTGGAGGCTATGGAGTGCATGACCCTCTGTGAGTCACCCCTCTCGGGCTTGTTCTAAAACATTGAGGTCAATGTTTCGTTCAAGTTTGGGGGAGGTTTTACTCTTTGCATTTTAATTTATATTGCTGCTATAATATGTGTAAGACCTACAGAATCATATTTGTACCAAATTTTGACCGAAATTTTTATTTTTGAAGAGTTTTGATCTTAAAAAGTGATCGGGAAGAGTATATAGAGATGAAGGGAGGATTGTTTGAGGACAGGATGTTCGGAATAAGGTGACAAGAAGAGGTTTGTTTAAACACCCTTGGTTCCCTAAAAGAAATACGAGTCCAACGTGTAGATTTGCACCATAGTACTTGTATCCTGAGAAGTACTCCTCGAGTAGTTTATTGGCACAAGTCAGATTCACGTGCATGATGACTAGTTGAGAAAAAATATATAAGTTGGCACCAGACGATGAAAAGGCGGTAAAAGGCAACCGACTCGCTAAGTTGGGTAACCCTCACCCGGTTATTCAGCCCAAAGGAGGTTGATCCCCAAACGTCGTCCAAAAGGACAATATATAACTGCAAAGTTTGAAAATTTCATCGGTAATAAAAAGGTAGCAAATGCTGCTCGTTTGGTGTCAGGAAAAAAAATAAAATAAAAAGCCTTGATTTGTTTCATGCATGTGATGATTATTATAAGAAATACAATGCCTTAATGTGATTGTCCGAATGAAAGAGGAGAAAAATCGGAAAGAGACTTAAGTGCAAAGCATAGTTGGAGAGGTATCCAAAAGGGGAGCTTAAGGTTTAAAGTGGTAGCAGAAACTCGTCGCGTCATGTGAATGTCGGACCAACTGTTTCTTGATCAATACAAACGGATATCTCACGTATGAACACCGGTGTGCTTTGAAGGTCATCGACTCTTGTAATTGTCGCTTGAGGTCAAGCAACGGTTTAAGTTTGGGGAGTTTGATCAGTGGTTTTCACACGTATTTTTACCGTTGTTTTTAGTGATCTTTAAGTTATTTTATTTAGTGTTTTATTTCGTTATTCGTCATTTTATGCTTTGGTTGTATGTTATAGTGTTTGTAGGCTCAAGTAAATGAAATGGGAGAAATCGAGGCAGAAAGGTGAAAAATTGAAGAAAAGTGAATAAACTGGCAAAACGCGTTCCCAGACGCGCGTGGAAGAAGAAAAATGCAATCAGCTGCCAAAACGCGTCCCCACACGCATTTGGAATGAAAAGTGCCATCTGCTGCCCAGACGCGTCCCGTTTGCCCAAACGCGTTCCCACACGCGTCCCAGGATGTTCATGCATGCCACACGCGTCCCCACACGTGTCCCACTGGCCCAGACGCGTTCCGGGACGCGTCCCAGGAGAAAGAAATACAAAGGAAAAATGCCTGTCTGCCCAAACGCGTCCCCACACGCGTCCCGTCTGCCCAAACGCGTCCCGGGACGCGTCCCACTGTCCCAAACGCGTCCCCACACGCGTGTGCACTTACTGTCATGGGCCTTTTGGTCTGAAAAGCCCAGAAACGCTGGAATAAAAGGACGAAAACACATTGGGACAAGGGTTCGACGAATTTGGGAGTGGAAATACATTGTAGAAGGCCGGAGAACTCAAATTTGATGCAAGGATTGAAGAATTCTATGAGCTTTTGCCATTGAAGATTGGATTTCCTTCATTTATCTGTAATGTCTACAATTTACACTATGGTTTTTGTTATTATTATGAGTAGCTAAACCCCCCATTGCTAGGGGGGTGACCCTGATTATGATTGTGATGAATTAGAGCAATTGATGCAATAACTATTTTACTTTTCATATTTGTTAATTTGTTCTTCATCTGTTAATAATGCTTTATCCGTCAGAAAAACGGATTCTGAATATGAATGAATAGTCTAGCTGGACGGCATATTATTTGTGGACACGATTAAGAGCATATAATATTTATATCACCTAGGACTAGGGATATCATATTGTAACCGGATATTCTTGTTATTGGAATGCTTGATCATAACCGTAATTTTCTATGGACATAGTAATTAGGTTGTGAGGTCAAAGATCTCTTCACTAAGGCCTTAGGATTAGATACTCTAAAGAACCGGTAATTAACTATGAAAAGTATGTTGTTGCATTGAGACAGAAAATTCGTTACATGAAGAATCATTCACCATCCCTAGCAATCTACTCATCCCTGTCATCGTTCAATATTTTATTTGCTTATTTTTGTTACAAAATCTATCAAACCAACCAAAACCCCTATTACTTTTTGTTTAATTGAAATTGCTTGAAACTCTGTATCGTCAAGCGGTCCTTGAGATTCGATACTTGGGATTTTCCCATTACTACTGCATAGGCAAAATAGTACACTTGCTATTTTCCTATCAATATCAAGAAGAGATGCTTGGCTGATGCTCCTGGACCTTCTGGTTACTTTTTGGAGTTAGATGATGGTAAGTACTATCATCCAATTACAAATTGGAATCCAGCAATAGAGAAGGAATATGTTGATGAGCTTGAAGAAATGCATCCTCTGGCCATGGTTGTGTGGAAGCCTCAATACAATGTTCTGACTAAAGACTTTTAGTCTATATTCAACTGGTTAAGGGAGAATCCCTCTGCTAAAGCACCAAATATGGTATATCCAAGAGTTGAATATCCACTAGAACCTGTTGCTCCAACACCTCCAGAGAATCTGGCTGAAATACTTCTTGCTCTTGACAATCCAGATGCTGAGATCCCTGCTCCTGTTTATCATGAAGATGCTTTTGTGTTTGAAGCTGATGTTGAGAATCATCCTGCTGAGAAAATTCCTGTTGAGAAAAATCCTGGAGATGTTCTCATGGTTGAAGCGAATGCTGAGAATCCTCCTTGTCATACCCCAAAATTTTCCCATCCTATTTCTCTTGATCAAATTCATATCAAAGTGCAAGACACAAAGACACCCTTCCTAAACAATGGTTCAAAGAATTAGGTTTTGATCTCTCTGAAGAAGATGAATGAATCAAAGGCTCCAATACATTTCATATGGCTCATGATGTTTCAAACTATCTCCATGACAAAATTCAGGTCTTAATTCCAAGGGTTGATCACTCAGTTGCTCAGAAAGTCAACAGTCGACTGATTTGACCTAAAAGTCAACTGTAGTCAAAGTAAAGTCAAAACTCCTGATTTTTTGTCAACAACTTTATTTTGAAGTATCATTCACCATTTGATCAAGGATTGATCATGGTTCATCAAGAAAAGATCAGAAATCAATAAATTCAAAAGGTTTCTAAATTAGGGTTTCATAGGAAAAGTCAACTAAACTTTGACCAGACATAACTCCTACATGGAACATCGGAAATTTCCCATCCAAATCTCATTTGGAAGGAAATTGAATTCTCTACAATTTTGTCTCCCACAAGCCAAGTCCAAAAATGCTTCATTTGAGAGATATGACCCAAAACATTATAGGTCTCTTTGAAAGTCAACCAAAAGTCATCTTTTTCAAAAGAGCATACAAGGAGCGTGAAAAATTATTTTGACATGAGACCAAAGACATTGGTTAGAGGACTCTTCAAGATTTCTAAAAAGTCCAAGAACTTGAAAAAATGTTAAAGGATGAGGAAATGGCAAGGTGCACAAGTTCACATATTTTCAAGGGTATGCATGAAGAGAAAAGGTCCAAAATTCCAAATATTTCCAAATTGGCCTATATTCTTTTCATCCAATCTTCATCTTAAGCCCATGCACGTCCCAAAAATATATCTTTTTATTTTATATTATTTTATTGATTATTTTATGGTTTTTATTCATTTAAATTATAATCTAATTATATAAAATAATAAATTAAATGAAAGATATGATTTTGCTTTGATTCTAAGCCAAACATCAATCAAATATTCTCATTAAAAGGCCCAAAATTCGTTCACATGGCTTGAGGTGCAAGAAAGATCAATCAAGGCCAAATTTAGAAACTTTGAAAATCAAATTCCAATCAAAGATTCATGGAGATTTTATTCAGTTTGCATTGACCTAATCATGCTCCTATAAGTACTTGACTAATACAAAGCATTAGGGGACGAAAATTTTGGCTTCTAAGAACCCTAATCCGAGTTCAAAGAATCAAGCAAAAGTCAAACTTGGATTCTAAAATTGAGGTCGATTCAAGAGTTTCTATTGATCCAAACGCATTCCCGATCCTCCTCCAGAATCAAAGCTCTCAGAATCGCTATCAACAAGCCTTGGTTTGCACTTTTCTAAACTCATTCGATTATGTCAAATCATGCATCATAAACAAATTCTAATTGCATATTTGTGTTTTATATGATGCTATGCTCGTTTCTGGAGACTTAATCGTGTTTTTGTGCTGTTATGAGTAAGCCACCATGTTAGGGTTCATGGCTCCCGAATTGGGGATTTTTAATTAAAGGAAAATTATGCTAATTCATGGCCACCATGGAATTCGTGGTGTCTGGACGATCACAACTGTGTGGTCGCGAAAGATTTCTTTTGCGTTTTGGATGCTTTGTGTTGTCACAGGTGTAAAAGATGAAGACCTTTTATAGCGCTTCAGGAAAAAACGCTGTAAAAGCGTGTCCTGTAACTTTCCAAGGAAGAAGACAAGTACGTGTCTTCTCCTGATTGGCTGGTTCGCGCACGCTCTTCTTCTTTTGAACAGACGGGTCATATGCATTAAGACGTATGCGTTACCATGCTCCCTCGTCTCAGCAGCCACTGGATCTCAATCACTTCTCATCCAACGCACTGGAACCTGCAAGTATACCATAGACCCTCAGCGCCTGCCACACAGGATCCAGCTGAGTATTTTTTAAATTTTTTATTTTTTATTTTTTATTATATGAACTTCTTTTATTTCTTTTATCTTTTTATTATAATTTCTTATTTTATTTTTTTTCCTTACTTATTCTACAAAATAGTTTTTTTAAAAAAAAATCATAATTATTTGTTTTCCTTAATAATATTTATTTTAAAATTAATTTGATTTAATTATTAATAATGGTTTTTTTAATTTAATTTTTTATTAAATGATAATTGTTGTTTTTTAATTAATTCAATTATGTTAATATTTTTTTAATTAATCAAATTACTTAGTAGGTTAGATAATTTAATTGAAAACCTATTTTTACCGATTTAATTAATTAGGTTAAAAACCAATAATTAATTAATTTGTCTTTTTATTTATTCTATTAACCACAGATAACCTATGCCCTAATCAGGGTTTACAAAGATCATGCCTACACTGAAATTTCCCTTTTTCTTTGTGCAGTTTTTCAGGGTTACCATCAGGGTTTGTCCGACTACGCGCCATATCAGATCAAAAAGCTAAGTCCCTGATTTAATTATTATTTTAAATATTATTCATTTTTGCCTTATAAAATATAAATTAGGGTTTACTTTCAAATGTTAATGAACTCCTCCTACACTCACCCCTTCTGTTTATTCTTCCTTTGCCAATTTTCAGGGTTAATCAACCGGTCGAAGCTCGATTGTTCGGTAACCCTAAAACTCACTATATTTTAATTTCCCTTTTTTATTATTATTACTTATGTCAAAACTATCTACCTTGTGGGGTTTTTTATCTTTATTGCTTTTTCTTCCCCTTCCCCATGGTTTATGATGTAACTGCTTCTGGTTGTATTGTATGGCCTTGAAGGCACTTAACACTGTTTATATTATTCAACTGCGTGGTTAGTAATTTAGGGAGTGTAACCTCAAATTGAATGTAGAATCATTAATTTTACAAGATAAGTTATTTGAATTAATCACATGACTGTGCACCCACACACCTTTTATGGTAACCCCTCTTGTTGCCTGTTGCCTTGTTGCCTTGTGTTTTTTAGTGCAGAATAGCCAAGTCCCTCGAATACGAGGATACCTCAGCAATGTTTCCCTCGGTTCATTCTTAAGATCATAAGTCCCAATGATGCTGCTTTCGATTCGCTAATATGATCTCGTCCCTCGAATTTGCCTACGAAATGATGAGGTGTCCTCTGGTTGCCTAATAATGATGGATATTCTGATCCTTCCCTTAGACTACCTGCCCCTCTATGGCATGGACAGTCTTATGGCGAACGATAGTTGCGACGACCCTTCAACCTCCAAATAAATAGACTTCCTACCCTCTTATGGTATGGATAGCCCTGAAAGGCTAAAAGAATCTTTTTACAAACATCAAGGTAATTTGCCCTTAATTGCTTGCTCTGGTTTGAATTCCCTTTTCTACTCTTTTTCTTAAAAACTTTAATAAGGCTACGCTCATTTACGAGCTAAATTCCTTATCTCTTCTTCTAAATTTCTAAACTTTTGGTTTCAAAAGAGCAAAGCAATTAAGAGACCATGGAAAACCATGGATGCAAAGGGTGCCTTACACCTTCCCTTTGTATAAATTACCCCTCGAACCCAGTTTTCTAATAAAAGGTTTTTTTCTGTTCTTTTAGCCTTTCTGTTAATTTGGATAAAATAAAAGTCGGTGGCGACTCTTGCTTACCGCAACATTTCAAATAAAGCCAGTTCACCGTATTACACTCCTGTTATAGACAATAGCTTTGATGCTTCTTCTGCTAGACCTTCTATCTCTGTTTTGATAAACACTATGAAGGCTCTTCAACAGAATCAAGCTGATTTGGCTACTCGTTTAGACAAGCATGAGGATACTCATGAGGAATTCAGATCCTTCATCAAGAATCAGAAGGAAGACTCTGCTGAGATTAAGAACCTTCTGGCCGTCTTAGCTTCTAAGCTTAGACAGTCGTAGTCTGTCTTTTGTCTTAGCGTGTTTTCTTTGCTTTCTGCATTTGCTTCTATCATTTTGTATCTTCTGATATTTTTAATCAATGAAATTCTATCTTCTTCACTCTGTGTGTCTTTTGCATCTGAATCTTTTATGCTTTTTGATGTTATGACAAAAAGGGGGAGAAACATGATAATTGAAATTGAATTATAATATCAGTTGCTGGGATTAAGTCTCAACATTTCTAACAGTATTTGCAAGTTCTATGTCTTTGATATTTTTTTTGCAGGAATGAGACATTCTGAAAAAGCTAAACATGAGAAGCAAATACATGAGGAAAAGCAATTCTATAGTTACTAAAGATTTGAAGCAAGCTTAGTGCTAAAGAATATTCTGATACATCTTTTTAGGAATGCTCTGATAACATTCAAGAATGCTCTTATACATTCAAGTATGATCTAATTCAATTGATTACAAAGAGAAATTCAAAGCTCTGAAGCTGTCCTATGGAAGCAAGAAGCAGAAGCTTTGAATGTTCTGAAGTTCCATTCAAAGTGAAAGTCTCGACTGAAATGGAAAAATACTCAGGGAAGTCTTTTATTTATAAATTCTTCTAGTATTTATTTCAGGTGGAGTTTGTTAATCTCAGGGGGAGACATACACACACACTCGGATTATATGCTTATGCTATAACTGTGTAATTGTCTTTTGTCATCTGATATTCTGGTTACAAATTCATATCAATTATATATGTTTTTGTCATCATCAAAAAGGGAGAGATTGTTAGAACAAGATTTGTTCTGATCAATATTCTATGTTTTGATGATAACATTATATATGAATTTTGTATAAGACAATGTGGTACTCTAATCCTTTGCTTTTTCCATTTCAGGAAATACATAAAGAGTATGCACAATTCAGCACTCATAAGCACTAACTCAGAAGTTCTGATCAGAAGCAGCAAAAAGAACACTTGTGCAATATACCAAAACGCTGTCAAAATCAAAGCTCACAAACTTCATCTTTAATCTCACAAACTCTTGTAATATTTAGTGAGTGTTAAGCTTAGAACTTAAGAGAAATATCACTGTTGTGATTACAGCTTTATTAGAAGCAATCTTACTCTTGTAAACATTATTTTACATTGATTGTAAAAGGTTCCTAGAGTGATCAAGTTGTGATCAGTAGACTCTAGAAGACTTAGAAGTTTTCTAAGTGGTGATTTCCTAGAGTGATCAAGTTGTGATCAGTATACTCTAGAAGACTTAGAAGTTTTCTAAGTGGATAACCATTGTAATCAGTTGGATTAGTGGATTAAATTCTCAGTTGAGGTAAATCACTCTAAGGGGGTGGACTGGAGTAGTTTCGTTAACAACGAACCAGGATAAAAATAATTGTGTTCATTGTTTTTATCTTACAAGTTTTTAAAGTCACACTTATTTAAACCCCCCTTTCTAAGTGTTTTTCTATCCTTCATGAGCTTGTTTTGTTTAGAATGTTTAGTATGATTTTTGTAATTATGATTCGTTTTGTTTTCATGTTGTCGTTGTATGATTGTGGTAAGTATTTACTTTGTTCGTACGTTTTTGTTTGGACTGTACAATTCTTTCGTTTTCCGAATCTTGTTGATTTGTTAAGTTTTTACTTTTGATTCTTTGGGTGTTTGGCCTTGTTTGAGGACAAATAAATTCAAGTTGGGGTGAGTTTGAAAAGTGCTAAAATGTAGTTATTTTGTGTATGTAAATAGTGGCACTTATCGATACTTTTTGTTAATACCGTTTGAATAATTCCCCTTTTTTGTATGTAAATTCGTATACTATGTGAATAGTTGTATTTTCATATACTTTTATACCGTTTGATAGTTTTTGTATATTTTTTTAGGTATTTTTGCGTATGCAGAGCCATGAGGAATAAATTTCTGGTGTAGGGCGCGCCGCGCCCATCGAGGGTGCATCGCGCGGCTTGGGAGAAAAAGAATAAATTCTGGCAGAAGGTTGGGTGCATCGCGCGGACTTAGGGTGCATCGCGAGCTACGATGGTTTGGTCCATTAGTGAGAGGGCGCACCACGCGCTACTTGGGCGCGTCGCACGCTCTTCGAAATTATATTTTTCTATAAATAAGATAGCTTTGTCATTTTAGATTTTTATCATCTCTTCTTTGACAAAGTTGAGCTCTGGTCCATTCTTTGTAGTTTAGAGGTCCAAGCAACACTATTAGGTGGTTCATCGTGTCGATTGAACGCGAGTGGTCTCCGATTGTGTCGACAACACGATAAGTTTCCATTTGTTCTTCTTCTTCCCTGTGACCCATTCCAATGGTGGGATTTGTATGTATATTTTCTCTCTCTTGTATGTACATTTGTTGATCTTGGGATCGTTTATATATTTTCTTTACAAATCATTATTGTTGTTGTTCTTGATCCTTTTGCTTAAATGCTTTGGGTTTGTGTTGTTGTAGAAATAGACACCATATATCTTGATTAGGAATGATATCTATTAGTTTCTAAACTTTATACATAGCTTTAGGGCTAATAATCTTTATGGGTATCGAGTTTAATGCCTCCGTGTTGTTTGTGTCGGATGGGAAATCGTTGATGTGAATGATACGATTGAGCTCTCGTCGGTGTTGCAGAATTGGACACTGATGTAGCGTCTCGAATGATGCCTGGTGATTTTGATGCGAATTGTGAGTGTTGTGCGATGTCATACCCCAAAATTTGCCCTCCTCTTTTCATCTTCAATGACTCAAGGTTCAAGGGTTTATTCAAGCAACATTCTCCTAATCGAGGGTCTCCTAAATTAGGGTTTGCATTTTATCAAAGGAGTTAGAATCTTTAAGGCCTCAAATGGATCTCAAGGTGTCTCATATGTCTCAAGGTATCTCCATGTCAATTATAAAGCTTCAATCCCAAGGATTTCTCATTCAAATGCTCAGATGATCCATAGTCGACTAGTTTGACCTAAAAGTCAACTATAGTCAAAATA
The DNA here is from genome assembly GCF_029867415.1 of Vicia villosa. Lineage (NCBI taxonomy): Eukaryota > Viridiplantae > Streptophyta > Magnoliopsida > Fabales > Fabaceae > Vicia > Vicia villosa. The sequence continues at coordinate 184,082,479 of NC_081182.1, read as the reverse complement.
CAGTCAAACTTCAAGACTTTTGGCCAAAATCAAGTATTTAGGGTTATATCCATCATTTGATCAAAGGTTGACCATGATCCATTAATAAAAACTCAGAAATGAACAAATTCAAAAGGTTCAAATTAGGGTTTTTATAGGAAAAGTCAACTCAATTTTGACTGGTCATAACTTTCACATGGAGTATCAAAAATTTCCCAACCAAAGCCTATTTTGAAGGAAATTGGATTCTCTACAACTTTGTCTCTCAGAAGCCAAGTCCAGAAATGCATCATTTGGGAGATATGGTACAAGAGATTATAGGTCCTCCAAAAAGTCAATAAAAAACACCTTTTGGGTCAAGGCTCATAACTTGAGCATGGAAGCTCCAATTGAGATGAAACCAAAAGGAGGTTTTAAAGGACTCTTTAAGCTTTCTAAAAAGTCCTAGAATGCACTTATATGATTAAAATTGAGAAAGTTATGAATTGCACAAATTGGTTGAATTTCAAGAAGTCCATGAAAGAAATATTGTCCAATCTTGCAAATTTTCCAAATGGGCTTAGGTTTTGTTGATCCAAACTTGTTTCTAACATTATCCATGGCCTCTAAATCCACCCCCACATTTTTATAATTTTATTTATATTTATTTTAATTTTAATCAATTAAAAGGCAAATAAATTAAGTAAAAATTTAAAATACATGGATAAAAATATATGGCTTTGGTCTTGATCAAATAAAAGCCCAAATAATACCACATGGGTGTCCAAAAATGTGAAGCTTGCTTGAGGAGCAAGAAGGGCCAATTTTAGAAACGATGACACATAAGATTTATCAAGTTTCTATGTGATTCTATAGCATAGTATCCAAGCCCAAAGAAAACCCTAAGAGAAGACATATATATTCTAAATATTTCAGAAGCAAAAGGGGGGCGAAATTTTGGCCGAAAAAAGCTAGGGTTCCCAAGTGCAAAAAGGACACATAAACTTGTCAAACACGAATCTTATTGGGCAGGCCTCATGGGAGCTTTTTAAAGCGTTCTATCTTATTCCAGAGGTGAGTAGAGGTAAGAGGAATCTTTGGAGCAGTCTCATGCTCGTCGTACAGTTATACATACGTTCAAGTTTTCTTAAGATATGTTCATCATCGATTTTTATTCTACAATTTGTTTCAATTAAAACTAATATCACTAACGTGCCCATATGGTGTTTTAGAGTTGATTTGACTATTTATTCGCAAGGTTTAATGGCTGGACAAGTATTTGCCATTGTTAGGGCAAAGAAGCTCATGAGCTTCGTATACATGGTTACAAATGGTTTCAGGATAAATGGACTTTATATTCAGGATCAGCAAGCAATTCTAAACCGATCTGGGCTGTTATATTATTTTGTTTCGTTCGTTTATGTGAATTTTCAGGTTGCAGCCATGGAGGTGAAGAACCTGCGGAAAAATCCGCAGGTAAAGCGACAAGTATTTTCGCGAGTAATTCCACAGGTCTGGAGGATAGAGAAGGTGAACAGTGGCGTGGAAGAATTGACCCATGCGTGGAATGTTTCCATTCGTTGGTCAGAAATCAAAAGTCCCCCCCCCCCACGCGTGATTGGTTGGTCAACTTCAGCAATTCCCTCTCTCCAATCATTATTGGCTGCGCATGAAGTACCGTGGCCCCACCTTTGACTCAGTTTGATCTCTCCAATTGAATTACTAATTTATTTTTTATTGATTCTTGAGTGTTATATTAACAAATGCAAAGCGCAACTTAATTGGCAAGGGACAAGGTTCTGTAACTACCATAAAGCGGGTTCGATCCCTAGCTTTATACAATATTTTTAACATTTGTTTGCTTACAATGGTTCATAGAGTCAGCGCAGCATCTCCATACGAGATTATCATACACCCTCGGCGTTCCACCACTGAATGAACAGATCGTCAGATCTAGCGTCAGCAAGGAAGATGGTGTACCATGGAACTCCAAAGGGCAGCTGCACAAGATTACTGCAGATTACTTCCAAGTTCTTTTATTTAATTTTATTTACTTTATTATTTAAATTGTTTAGGTTAAATATTAATTAATATTGCTTGATTTAGTTAAATTATTCAATTAGGATTAGGTTAGTAAAATTAGGGTTAGGCTAATGACTAGGATTAGAATATTTTCCCGATTATTTCGATTATATCGATTTAATTTATTTAATTGATTTAACTATAAAAATCACCAAAAACCCTACCAATGCATTAGGGTTTGCCCAATCCCATTGACCATTTGGCAGAACATTAACTCTAATTCTACTGGTCCTTGGCTAATTTTCTCCTCGATCCGATCATACCTAATGATCGCATTGGCGAGAAATAAAATAATAAAATACAATAAGGAAATTCGTTATCGTGTAATAATCAAATATATTGATTATGAGGGATAACGATAAATTATCAATAATTAAAACACATCTTATTTGCTATTCGTGATAATCGAATCTATCGATTAGAATGTTAGCAATCCTTCATTCAATCCGTTAACTATGGTGATCAAACCTATTGAACATCGCAGCTAACGGTAACATATTAAACCATGGTTGTACGCCACTTAAAACACTCAAAACTCATCACTTCAATACTGTGATTTTCAAAACTACGATAAGGTAGTTCAAAATACCTTGCGAACTTCGCATTTCAAAACTACGATAGGTAATTCAAAATACCTTAACTATTCATATTAATTCTAAGGCGTACAACCCGTGCTCCCGAACTACGTTGACTCTGATTCTCCCTATGGAGATACGTAGGCACTTGGCAACAAGGCGAGTCCCCTTCCCCAAAACCTCAATTCGTTCAAATCTCACTTTTCGCCCTTTTCATTTCTTTAGCTATTAAACTTAATTATTTTAGCCATAAACCTTTACTTTAAACACAAAATCTTAGGAAAGGGTTAAGGGTGCCTAACACCTTCCCTTGGCCTGATTATAATAATCTTACCCAAATCTTTATACTGCGTAGGGTTTCCTATTCGCCCTGGTAGAATAGGTGGCGACTCTAAAACCTTCTTTTTTAGAGCAAGTTGCTACATGCGATAGATCTTCATATTTAAGTATTCGACGGATTGAATAGAAATATGATTCCAGACTGAATTCTCTTAAGCTATAATAGATTGTTTATTTGCTTTATTTACTTTTTCCGCATTTACTTTCCGTAACCCAATCATGAAACTTAGAATGTGAGATAGTTGAACGAAAGTTTTTCTTTACCAATCTTTGTGGACTACAATACGATATAACCTATATCACCCGGTAATAGTAAACCTATTACTTTTTGCTTGCCACTTTACCGCTTCAACACCTGTATAATTGTAAACAAAGCTAGATGAAGGGATAAAGTGGAATACGAAGCAGATAACCGGCAACATGTCACTCATGACGATATTACTTATTTTTTCTTTGTTGCCTTTTTGACGAGGTGTCTCTATTTATGGGTTGGTTGGCATGCGGGATTCGCAAGACGATTACCTATATGCCTGAGCGGGTGATGCGTCAGTTCGGGTTCACCCAAACTATTCCCCTAAATATTGTTGTAGATGTTCCTCTGACGGTGAGAAGGAGGGATATGAATGAGCTTTTAAATGATTTTGAGAATCATCTTGTTCTTGAGGAGGCCAGAAGTACCGTAGCTACATCCGACTTGAGCTACGAGTACGGTTACGTGTTATAGTTTTTCCGGGTGTCCCATCCATACATGATACAGGATGTTCCAGGTAATCCACCGAGGCTAGTTCATCAGGAGATCCTAGAGGAGGAGCAGGCTAGGGTTGATCATGCTATTGATGTGTTGCCCAGGTGTCATCATATCATGGAGCTTGCGTAGGAGGGTATTGAGCGAGGTTCATTTCCTAATGGATCCGATGCTCGATGGACTCTGGATGCCATCATGGTGGAGGCTCAGGATGTTATGCTTTACAGGAGGCAGCGGAGGAATGCCTCGAGGGTGACAGGCTGACTCATCATCCGTCATACTCAGTAGTTTTTGTTACTTTATTTGTTATTTGGTTGTATTTTTTTGTTATTCAGTTTGAATTACATTTTTGTATCTCGTACTACTACAATATTATATATATATATATATATATATATATTCAATAGTTCTGGTTCAATAGCTTTTTGTGATTCAGTAATTTATGACTTTTTTCCAATTGTACAAATATTTGTATTATGTGCTACTGAACCGTAAATATATTAAAATGGTAAAATAGTTTTGATACATATAACAGAAGAAATCGGAAATATATTGTCGGTTTGAAACCGTAAATATACTTCTAGTTTGCAATCAATTTTAACAACAAATGGTGCGCACCAGAAATATATTTCTAATTTAAATGAGCATTTTAAGAATTTTACAAGATATTTTTTAGACCATGGGATGGAATAAGAATTTCTCCTCAATTTATTCTTTTCTAAATATAGGTTTTAAATGTGTGCAACTCATTAGTGCATAATATTCACTCTGAGTATAGTTGAAGAAAATAATGTGTGTGGAATGTTATCCACAAAACAAAATTTCCACAAACTTCAAACCCTAGGCCACCATTGAATAATGTGAATGTAAACAAAAGAAATAATGACGTTTCTCACATGACTTGTAATTTGCAAATTATAATAATATATTGAATTGGTGTGAAGTAAAGCATTTTTTCATAGAGATCTACATAAAGCATTTTTTCATAGAGATCAGAATAATTTTCTTACTTGCATTTGGATCATTGAAATTCCCTAGGAAGTTAATCATATGTTAAAATTAAATGATGTTGATTTGCCTTTAGATTTTGTTTGAATCTATATAATGAGATCGAATGAAGTGTATAAAATGAAATATTATAAAATTTAATTGTTTGGATTAATTTTTTTGTTGTTGTGATAAAAGCCCATATATATTGAGAAAAGAAAAAGGTACACAAAAATGTGGAGATTAACCCAAATTCCACTCAAAAGATAATGAACTTAAAAAATTACCAATGGGATTCGATGAGATCACCCTTTTCTTTGAGTGATCACATGTTGAATGATAGATTTAAGTAACATAGTTCCGCCACCCTTTGAGAATAATATATCCTTCCCTAGCAGACAATTTGGAAATGCTTTTGTTAACTAATGGTTGCAGGTAAGAGGATCTAGCCATGTCCATAAAGATTGTCACTACAAAATAGTTAAAAGGTAGAGACCCATTAGAGAAACATGTTAGGACAATGAAGTGATCAAGTCTTTTATTAGCGATAAAACCTGAGAAAAGAGTGTTAAATGCTTTTGAATTTTTCACATTGATTATAAGATTACCACCATAATTCTTATTATCCAAAAGATTGTTTGTTTGCCTCTAAGGATAAACAAACACAATATTTGATGTTTCTTCCATGAATGAAACCTCCTTGCTAATTGGAATCCAAGTTGGGCATCATATGAGATCATATGAGCTAATATGTATGCTAAGATTTTTGAAATGATTTTGAACTTGAAGTCGGCCAATGTTATGGGTTTGAATTTGTTCATTGAATCAACATATATTTGGATTTAGGCCGGAGAATGGTGGTATTGACATTAAAATTTGGAAGAATTCATCCAAACTTGGAGAGCTGAATGATAGCATTGCTGACATCCTTTTCAATAATTTTCCAATGATTATGAAAGAAAACTCCTTCAAAACCATATGGACCAGAAACATTGTTTTTGTTGAGACTAAAAACATCATTAGATATCTCTTATATGGAGAGAAGCATAGTAATAAAAACAACAATAATAATAACTAAGCTTTATCCCACTAAGTGGGGTCAGTTACATGGATATTTTTTACCATATTGTTCTATCCAGGACCATGTTATTCAAATCATTAATTTCAATAACTTTCTTAGTAATATCTACTATAGTGATTCTAGGTCTTCATCTTTCTCTAGTAGTCTGACTTCTCCCCACATGATAAACTCTCATTACCATAGAATCTACATGCCTTCTATCTACATGCCCAAATCATATAAGTCTATTCTCCACCATCTTCTTTACTAAAGGTGATAATCTAACACTCTTTCTAATATTTTCATTTCTAATAATATCATGTCTAGTTTTACCACTCATCTAACGCAACATCCTTATCTATGCTACACTTAATTTATTCTCTTGTTGATTCTTTATCGTCTAACATTCCATCTCATACAATATTGTAGGTGTTACCACATTCCAACAAAATTTTACCATCACCTTGATCGGTACTTTCCTATCACATAAGATCCCTAATATCCTCCTCCATTTCATCCATCCAGTCACTACTATGTAAAGGCCCTTTCACCACGGTTGGAAAAGGAATACCATCACGGTTAACCAACTGTGGTAAGATAAGGGGTTGTTGTAAGTATGCTTCTTTCCACCACAGACGACTGACAATAGTAATAAACTAGGTAACGTGCTACCTATCACAATGGTTATATTGGTCATGGGTTCGAAATCCAGTAGTAGTAATTTAACTAAAGTGCAAATAAAATTAACATTATTTCACCACGTTATATATCCCAATTTTGGTGGTATGTATACATGAGTTAATTATAAAATATGTTGATTGTTTGTTTTTCCTTATTCTATCAATAAACATATACAACCATTCAAATTGATTTAGAAGATAATATTCTGAAAAATTAAATTATTCTAGAAAAAAAATTTAGACAATCCAATATTTTTGGAATTGCATACATCTTGTAATTAATCTCTCTTTCTTAAAAATATAGAATTTGGTTCGATGCTCCATGTTCTTCAAAGCAACTGTTTATTTTCTTCTAGTTTATTTTGAAAAGCATCAATTTGTTGACTAATTCAGATTCATAATCGTCATTATTTATTCGATGATAATGAATATTGTGATAACCGCGATGACGGTGAGTTTGAATTTCTCAACAAATTGATGCTTTAACATCAACTTCATCCTCCTTGTATTTTTTCTTCATAGAAACACAAACAATTTGTGAACCACGCCCATGGTATGCACTTTCTTGAGTTAATTTTTTTCATTCACCTTTCTTACGAGTCAAAATTTATTAGCATGACATTGTTATCTTACAAACAACATGTTAACAAAATTTGGATGCATAAACTAGCAAGACATTGTAATCCTCCAAACAACATGTTAACATAAATGGAAACATAAACTAGATAAGCTACAAGCTTTCCTGTTTATATTTCCTTTTGATCTATTAAACACGAATGGACAATTTCAAAAACAGAGATCCAAGTAGAGACAACCCAAAAAACACAACAATCATGTGAAACCAAAATCAAAAAACACCATGTCAAATGAAAACACTTTGTAACACCAAAAGGAAGAAAGCGTATGAATAACATGAAACAAATCTTATGAAAAAGAATAGGAAAGATAAACAAGAAACAGTGTTAAAATTTATTACCTTTTAGTATGAAGAAGAAGAAAGACGAGTTCACTGCATGTGGAAGAGAGAGATGTTAGGGTTTTGTTTTGAGAGAGATGACTATTCTTTGTTGAAGCTTGACAACTTCGCTTATATATATATATATATATATATATATATATATATATATATATATATATATATATATATATATATATTAACTACGGTTGTTAACAATAATCATGATAAATTATAAGTATTATTTACAACGGTTTATGATATTAACCGTGGTGATAGTGATCCGCTGTCGCGCAAGGATAAAAACGAGTAATTAAAAACACTTTAGTTTCAGGAAGCGAAACTCGAGTCATATCGGAAGGATTCTTGTATTGATTTTTACCAACCGATTGGAACAATAAGGGGTCAACTACCTCAGTGCATGGGTTCTTTAATTTATCCACAACAGACACAAAGACTTTGTGCAAGTTAGCCTTTGTGCAAATTAACCTTTGTTTTGATTCTAGTTTTGTCCAGGTCAGGCCCAAACCTTCTCCAATAGTTGCTATCATAATGACCATTGCTAATGGATAAAGTGAAAAATTAAGGAATTCTTTCATATTCTATTTCCACAATGAAAGAAAAACCAATTCTTTCAACTGAAATTTTATATCTAATTTCTTTAATCAATTCAATATCAAAGATAACCCTTACATAATGGCCAAATGCACCATCAAAGGAAGAATTTTTCGAAGTAGAATCTATTTCTCAAAAATAATTTTATGTCTCAAATATTCCTGGAAAACACTATAGATCCTTACCCAAATTTGTGTGGAAGTATGATCAACATTGGATGGGATGGATTCTCTTGTCCATAGGAAAATCTTTTGAACACCCGAATTTAGGTTCCAAGAGTTCATAGATCTAAATCTACGCACATCTTCCAAGCTTGAGAAAGAGAATTCGAAGAATCTTTGACTTAAAGATGTAATGCCCCATTTTCTAATAGATTGCCAAAGAGAAACTAGCTTGGCACACATGTTAACTACGGTGAGTGAGGTGGATCTTTTTGGCCATGTTATTCTACTATGAAGGGTATCCTTACAAGCTTCCAAACCTAATAAATACTCATAGTATTATATTTCAATAGCAAGATGAACATCCTTTATGCAATGGGTGGAAATTGGTTGAGAGAGAGGTTACAAAAATTGTTGACTACTTCAACAAAGAATCTGATAGTTTTAGGTGTTTTTTTTAATCAAGTTGTATTGAAGAAGAAAAACAAATGTTCAAAACACGATTACAAAAGGTGGTCGAAACACACGTCACAAAAAAGAAAAATTACACATCAAATAGATTCTAAGATAAGTATAGAAAAGGGTTTTTGCTAAAATCATAGAAATTGTAATTGGAATGAGTAATTTTCCCTATATAAGACCATCTCCAAAGCAAAGCTTTGCAACTCCAAGTGACATCTCTAGCATTCCACTCAACATCCTTGAAAAAGATATCGTTCCTACAAATCCATAAAGACCATAAAACGGCTAGCCAAGCACTTCCCTCCTTGCCTCTTTTGAATTTCAAATGTCGACACAAAGAGCACCACATAAGAAAACTTTCTTTAAACCCCACATTTTTGGCATGAGGAAAACCCAACCAACCGACAATATCCTTCCAAATCCCTTCCATTTTTTGAAAATCTAAGAACGAGTGACAAGGAGATTCGGGATAAGCATTACAAAAAGCACAAAGAAGGTTGGAAGAAGATGGAAGAATACCTCTATTATTGAGCATATCCTTAGTAGGAATCCTATTCCAAAAGCATCTCCAACCGAATGCACGGACTTTCAAAGGAACATCGTTCTTCCAAACTAGAGAGAAGACTAAATCATGACGAATTTCCGTGCCAAATAGAATGCATTTCTTGCAAAGAGTAATGTAACAAGAAGACACGAAATACATGTGATCATCGGAGAGCAACCAAACAACTCTGTCCTGACCAAACCGAAGCGGGAAATCAGCTGTAAGGCACCGGGACAGCAGCCCCCTGTTCGTGGCAGAATTGCTGGTAGCGGCAATGGGAATGCCCAAATCGTTCCATCCCCATAAACCGTTGCTCCAACCCCCTAAGCTAGCTATAGACGCGTCCTGCAAAAGAGAAACATCATACAAAAGAGGGAACCGGTCTTTAAGAAGCCCCCCTTCAATCCAATGAGACTTCCAAAAAGAAGTTGTGAAACCTTCTCCCACCCGAAAAAACAGTTTTTCACAAAAATATCTTCTGAATCCCAACAACCTAACGAACATAAATCCGTCCACCAAACCGAATACGATTCTTTCTTATCAATCTTTGTTCCTTCGTTCACCACACATAATTTAATGTCCACGTATCGAGCCTTCAACATGCGAACCCAAAGAGAATCCGAGTCTTCTAAGATTCTCCATCTCCATTTATAAAGTAAAGAATTATTAAATTCTTCCATCCTTTTCAACCCAAGACCTCCTTTCTCGATCGGAAGGCATACATCACTCCAACTAATCCAATGCATTTTTCTCAAATCTTCCGAACCTCCCCGCAAGAAATTGCTTTGGATACTAGTGATCTCCCTAATAATCTTCTTTGGAGCTTTGTAGAAAGAAAGCGTAAAAATAGCTAAACTACTAAGGACCGATTTTAAAAGAACAATTCTCCCACCAAAACTCACCCAATAGAAAATACATTCAGATTATATACACATCCACAAAACAACAATAAATCAAACACACAACATTATAACATTGGACAACCTTCCATTCATGTTATAATAATTCATACACCTAATGCAATGCAACTATATGCATGTGGTACCAATCAAGGGATTCACCCATCTCACCAATCCACCATCATCAAGGATATGGATACTTCCACTCACTAATTCCACACAATGGGAATTAGCGACCGTTGATCCATCTCCATCGGAATACAGCCACCATATGATTAAGAAATGCATGCATCATCTATCCCATGCTAATAACCACAACAATCATATGAACAAGTTATCATAATCTAACTTCTCACTCAGTACATATAAACAATAATACATTCCAAAATCATGTACCAAGTACTGTTAGAACAAGATTTGTTCTTATCAATTATCTTAGTTTTGATGATAACAATAATATGAATTTTGCTTAAGATAATATGGTACTCTAATCCAATGCAATTTCCCTTTCAGGAAATATATATAAAGAGTACGCATAATTCAGCGCTCAGAAGTTGTGTCTCAAATGGTTCAGCATGCAACATCAGAACATGGTCTGGCAAGACATCAGAAGATGGTCGAAGCAGAATCAGAACATGGGTCTATGAAAGCATCAGAAGAACATGAGATCAGAAGCACTGAAGATCAGAAGATGGTATCACGCAACAGAAGCACTTCAAGATCAGAAGATCAGAAGATGCTATGCACCAAGCTGTTTTGACTCTGATGATATTCAAACGTCGTATTCACAAACATCAGATCAGAAGGAAGTACAGGTGGCAGACTACACTGACTGACAAAAGGAACGTTAAAGCTACTAAAGGCAACGTCAGTAGACACAGCGTGAACAAGGCTCGAGGTAGTTGACAAAAGCGTATAACATTAAATGCAATGCTGTACGGAACACGCAAAGCATTAAATGCACTCAACGGTCATCTTCTCAACGCCTATAAATATGAAGTTCTGATGAGAAGCAAGGTTAACGATCCCGAACAAAGACAATTCAAATTAACTTGCTGAAACGCTGTTCAAATCAAAACTCAGAATCTTCATCTTCATCAAAGCTCACTACATTGCTGTTGTAATATTTTAGTGAGATTAAGCTTAAACGTTAAGAGAAATATCACAGTTGTGATTATCGCTTTTAAGAAGCATTTGTAAACTCTTAGAATTGATTACATTAAGTTGTAAGGAACTAGAGTGATCGTGTTGATCAGAATACTCTAGGAAAGTCTTAGGAGTGAACTAAGCAGATTGTAACTAGAGTGATCGTGTTGATCAGTAGACTCTAGAGAAAGTCTTAGAGGGTATCTAAGCAGTTGTTCCTGGAGTGATCAGTGTGTGATCAGAAGACTCTGGAAGACTTAGTTGCGGACTAAGTGGAAAACCATTGTAATCCGTGCGATTAGTGGATTAAATCCTCAGGTTGAGGTAAATCATCTCTGCGGGGGTGGACTGGAGTAGCTTCGTTAACAGCGAACCAGGATAAAAATAATTGTGCAATTTATTTTTATCGTCCAAGATTTAAAGTCACACTTATTCAATCCCCCCCTTTCTAAGTGTTTTTCTATCCTTCAATTGGCATCAGAGCGCCGGTTCTAAGGTGCAAGCACTTAACCGTGTTTAGAAAAGATTCAGGAAGAGAAAAACGCTTCGGTAAAAGATGGTTGATGAAAGTGAAAAGACTACACCTACACCTGCATCTACATCTGGCTCTGCTGAGCAATACAACGGTAACAATGGTTATACTAGACCGCCGGTATTTGATGGTGAAAACTTTGAATACTGGAAAGATAAACTGGAAAGTTACTTTCTGGGTCTAGATGGTGATCTATGGGATCTTCTGATGGATGGTTACAAACATCCAGTAAATGCCAGTGGCGCAAAGCTGTCAAGGCAAGAAATGAATGATGATCAAAAGAAGCTTTTCAGGAATCATCATAAATGCAGAACTGTTTTGCTGAATGCTATCTCTCATGCTGAGTATGAGAAGATATCTAACAGGGAAACGGCCTATGACATATATGAGTCCTTGAAAATGACTCATGAGGGAAATGCTCAAGTCAAGGAGACTAAAGCTCTAGCCTTAATCCAGAAGTATGAAGCCTTCAAGATGGAGGATGATGAAGACATTGAAAAGATGTTTTCGAGATTTCAAACTCTGACTGCTGGATTGAGAGTTCTTGACAAAGGATACACCAAGGCTGATCATGTGAAGAAGATCATCAGAAGCTTACCCAGAAGATGGGGTCCTATGGTGACTGCATTCAAGATTGCAAAGAATCTGAATGAAGTTTCTTTGGAAGAGCTGATCAGTGCCTTGAGAAGTCATGAAATAGAGCTGGACGCAAATGAGCCTCAAAAGAAAGGTAAGTCTATTGCATTAAAATCAAATATCAAGAAATGCACTAACGCTTTTCAGGCTAGAGAAGAAGATCCTGAAGAATCAGAATCTGAAGAAGAAGATGAACTGTCCATGATTTCCAGAAGGGTAAATCAACTCTGGAAGAGCAAGCAAAGGAAGTTCAGAGGCTTCAGAAGTTCAAGGAAATTTGAACGTGGAGAATCTTCTGATGAAAGAAGATTTGACAAGAAGAAGGTCATGTGCTATGAATGCAATGAGCCTGGACACTACAAGAATGAATGTCCAAATCTTCAGAAGGAAAGTCCCAAGAAAAAGTTTCATAAGAAGAAAGGTCTTATGGCAACCTGGGATGAGTCAGAAGATGATTCAGAAGATGAGCAGGCCAACTGTGCGCTGATGGCGACAGAAGATGACGGATCAGAATCTACATCAGAATCAGATTCTGAAGAGGTATTTTCTGAACTTACTAGAGATGAGTTAGTTTCCGGATTAACTGAACTTCTGGAATCCAAGTCTCAGATTTGTATTAAATACAAAAAGCTGAAAAAGCTATTTGAATTTGAAACAAAGAGGCTTGAGTTGGAAAATTCTGAATTGAAAGATAAACTTTTAAAATTATCCAATGATGTTGGATCTCCTTCTAATTCAGAAAAGTCCACTCCTAGTCTAAACCATATTCTGAAAGAATATGATTTAAGTTTCAGGAAGTTCTTATCTAGAAGTATTGGCAGAAGTCAGCTAGCTTCTATGATATATGCTGTGTCTGGAAACAAAAGAGTCGGCATTGGTTTTAAGGGTGAAATCCCATACAAACTTGAACCTGTTGATGAGATGAAAATCACATACAAGCCATTGTATGATCAGTTCAAGTATGGCCACTCACATGATATTAGGCACACTTCACATGCTCAAAGTTTTCACATTACACACACCAAGAAGCATGTGACACAACCTAGGAAATATCATGAAACTCATATTAAAAATTATCATGCTGTTCCTCCTATTGCTTATAATGTCAAACCCAAGTTCAATCAGAACTTGAGAAAATCTAACAAGAAAGGACCCAAGAAGATGTGGGTACCAAAGAAAAAGATTATTTCTTTTGCAGATTCTCTTGATAACAAAGAAGACAACATTCAACATGACATGACACCTGGACTCAAGTTGCTCTCATCACTTGAAGGGAAGAAAGATTGTCTTCCAAGTTCTGGTTCTTAAATCTGTTGAAGAAACTATGTTTGTAGGAATTCAGTAAAGAAGCATATTAGTCTTGGAACCATCTATGATGTTTGCCTCTAAGGCTTTGACGTTTCTTTCTTGATTATTCTGATTGCTCTAAATGCTACAGAATATACAACATTGAAACATTGATTGTGGACAAATCAATAAACATCTGTTTTGATGATAAACTTGTTTCTGATGAAACAAAGAGCCTAAGAATTTCTGCAGATACAGTTTTGTCTTATCAGAAGCTGCAGAACAAAGAAGTAAACCTCCAGAAGCTGTGTACATCAGAAGTAATGGATCAGAAGATCATTCAGACTTATATCAGCACACTTCAGAAGGAGTATTTCCATAAGAGAAATTAGAACAATTCAGAAGCAGTAATCAGAATTTGAAGGCGTAAAATCTCTCTGATATTTACAGCTGTCATCTATTATCTGATGATGAACACGTATCTGTACGGTTAGTACAAAGCGTGCAGTTGAAAAGACGCCGACCTAGGTAACTGTTTTAAATCATTTCATTTATCACGTTCTCTCTCCTCACGTCACTCATCATTTAATAAAATTGATTTCCTTTGATTCTGGAACTGTTCAATTTATATTTCTTATTTTTTTCTTTTCAAATCCGTCTCTATATATGCTTTTCAAATCATATCATACATCTTTTTCGCTCCTTTGTCTCTCTCTCTCTCTCTCCTTGCATTCTCTCGTTTGAAAAGTTCTTAGCCGTTTTCTAAAAACCCTAATCGAAAACCCAGTTCGCTTCTCTTGCTCGTTTTCGTTCATTCTGCATCAATGGCTGCCTTCTCATCCCAAAATGCTGAGTCATCTGTTTCTCATCATCTCCAAGAAGAAACGTTGCAACTTACTCCTGTTGTTGCATGCTCTATTCCCAAGAACAAATTAGAAGTTCTATGTGAACTTATTGTTGACTTTGACAACCTTGAAGAACATGGATTTAATCTTAAAGAAGACATCATCCTTCAAGGATGGACCTCGTTGTTTGCTGAGTTCGTTGGCCCCGTTTATCCAGATCTTGTCAAGGAGTTCTGGGCACATGCTGTGGTTGCTCCAAAATCAATACTTTCCTTCGTCCATGGAAAGTTTGTTGTTATTACTGAAAACATCCTAAGAGTGATGTTTGATTTGAAGAACGCGGAAGGAGCTTTTGAAATCGATAAAAGGGAAGATTGGGAAGATGTTCTATCCACTCTCTATTCAAATATCAAGAAAACAAAACACGTCAAGGAGTTGAGAGATATCTACAAAATCTGGACAAAGATCATTCTTGGGTGCTTCTACCATAGGAAAGCGACACATGCCGCTGACTTCATAAACAATGAGCAAAAATATATTCTTTATTGCATTGCCACTCAGAAAAAGGTTGATGTGGTTTACATTATCTTCAACCATATGTGGAAAGCAGTAAAGGATTCCAGAAACGCTTTCAGAAAAGAAAATGGTGGAACAATCATTCCTTTTGGTAGAATTATTACAAACCTTCTGGTACATTCCAAGATTGTTGAGAGTCTGGAATCTGAAGGTATTGTGAAAGACCTTGCTGTCACATCTGGGGCTTGTCTGAACGCATTCACTTTAAAGAGGATGAACGTGATTAAGGCTATCATTAAGACTCCTCAACCTCTTGCTGGAACAACAATCAGAAGAGAGCCAGTTCTAGCTGAATTCAAAACCTTCTTCAATAGTGAGGTACCACAAGTCAGATCTAAGTATCTGAAATCACAAAAAGAGGATAAGAGTCTTAAAGATCAAGACAAAGGTGCTCCTATTAAAGTGAATCGTAAGAAGGAGGAAAGGACCAAAAGAAAGTTTGATCATCCTGCTGCTACCACCAAGAAAGAAGTGGTCCCAGAAGAAGTGATTGCAAAGGCTGTTAAGGCTGTCTCTGCTGATTTTGAGAAGAAAAAGAAGGAAGCTGAGAAAAAGAAGAAGAAGTCAAATAACAATGCTGAAGTTGTTGAAGTTGTTGAGAAGAAGAAAATCAGAAAAAGGAAGATGATTATTCAAAGCTCAGATGAAGAAAATGCTGCTCAAGAGGCTGAGAATCAACCAGAAGTTCTGGCTTATGTCAGAAGGAAAGAAATCGCTAGCGGCAAAGCAAAGGTTATTGAAGAGCCGAAGAGTAAGAAGCAGAAAAAGACTGAGGATGTGGCCAAAGCTTTTCTGAGAGGTTCCAAAGGTATATGCATTTCTGAACCAAATCCTGTTCCTGCTGTTTGTTCAGAAGCTGCACCAATAGAGATTGTCCCTACACCTGAACCAGAAAAAGCCACATCAGAATTACCTGTTTATGTCCATGTTCTTACACCTCCATCTTCTCCTTTAACCATTCCTTCCTCTCCATCTACCATAAATCCTGTTCTGGATATACCACCCCTTCAAACTCTCTTTCCATCTCAACCTTCTCTCAATACCACTCTTGAACATACTCCCTCCACCTCTCAAAACAATCCTTGTGATTCTCCTTTTCCAACCTCTGCATCACATGAGCAGCTGCTCCGTGATTGCAACTACACTCCCAAGCCTCGTCCTGAAGCTGAAGTGGTAGTGTTAGATTCTGATACTGAAGCAGAATCTTCTTATAGGTTGGATAGAGAACCTCTTCCATACTTCACCTCCAACCCTGCCTTTTCAAAAACCCAAATAAAATCCCGCCCTGTATATCCTATTGGTGTAGTTTTTGAAAACATAAAGAAGAATCTCAGAAGTACCTTTGATACTCTCAGAATTGCTGAAAGTTCTGGATTGAATGATGTTGCTATGCGGAACTTCTGGAGGATCTTTCGCAGAAAATCAGATGCTCTGTTTTTAGAACTTCAGGAAGTCTGTGTAGCTGCTGCCCCACGGCCTCGTGGAATTCTGAGGAATTATGAAGACTTCTGGTTTGCTCGCCTCAAAGGAAGATATCTTTTGGAAGAGAAGCCCTTTATGGATGAGATGGAACAGTTAAGACTGGCTGCTGCAATGGAAGCAAACCCATGCAGGGACATGGTTATCTGGATTCCTGAGTATCCTGTTCTGCTAGGAGACTTCAAGACTCTCTTTGACTATCTGAGGGAAAACCCGTCTGAGAAAGATCCAAACTTGGTCATTCCAGAAGTTGTTGACCCACCAGAAGTTGAAGGTCCTTCTGCTCCAAGGAATCTAGCTGCCATTCTTCAGGCACTTGAGAATGGAGACTCTGAAATTCCTGCTGCAGAATATGGAGATGCTTCTATGCAAGAAGCAGATGCTGAAGATCATGTTGCTGAATCAGACCCTGTTGAGGATACCCCAGCAAATGATACTTCTATGGAAGCTGCAGATCAAGTTGTCATTCCTGTGGATCAAAGCTGTGAAGCTTCTTCTGATGAACCTTCTCGTCTTGCAAAAACGCTGGAAGAAATTCAGAGGAGACAGGTTGAGCAAAGCTCACGCAATGACAAGTATGATGCTTTCATTGAGAGGCAATAAGGACACAACAACGAGATGAAAGAGATGCTGGCCAAGATCTTGTCAAGACTAGGGCCATCTTAGATTGAGTCTATGCTGTTTCTTTCTTTTCTTTGCATCTGTTTTGTTTCTATGCATCTGATCTTTTCATTTTGTACTTCTGTACCCAATGGTTGAACCTTAATGACATCATCTTCTTCCTCCATGTGTTCTGTTTTATTCATCTGAATCTTTTCTATTTTTTGATGATATGACAAAAAGGGGGAGAAATACTATGATAAATGATTTGATTTAATCAGTTGCATTCACTAACAAGAACTGCAAGTTCTATATGGTTTAAGTGTTTTGCAGGTACAGAGAAGTGAAGTAAATCTTCAGAAGCAAACACTAGAAGCAAAACCATAAGAAGAGTTATTCTGTAAAAGGAATAAGCTCTTGGAAACTGAAGCAAGCTGAGTGCTGTCAAGCTTCAGAAATCAGAAGCAAGAAAGAAGAATGAATCAGAAGCACTGATAATAGAATTTGAATATCATTGTCTATCCTGTTCTGACAAAATTCTATTTGCTCTGATACATATAATGTTATGGCTCTGATACATTATTTCAGCCTATATGGCTCTGATACATATAATGTGTTCAAACATAAATTTTATGTTCTAACTCGCTCATGCTGACTTTTGTCGTTTAGTTTTTGTTCTGTAACATTTCAGGATGTAGAGATGCTCTGATGATGCTCTGGTACGTTCAACAATGTTCTGATACAAATCTAGCATGAAGTGATGATGGTAGACATTCAAAGTTCTGAAGCTATCCGAGGGAAGCAGAAATCAGAAGATGTGAATGTTCTAAAAGATCCAGAAAACTCAAGTTCTGAAGCTGTCCTGAATGGAAGCAGAAGTCAGAAGCTGTGAATGTTCTGAAGATCAAAGAAATTCAAGTTCTGAAGCTGTCCACGATGGAAGCAGGAATCAGAAGCTGTGAGTGTTCTAAGGATCTAAAGAAATTCAAGTTCTGAAGCTGTCCAATGGAAGCAGAAGTCAGAAGTTATGAATTCTCTGAAGACAGAAGCTTATATGATCGTCTCTACCGAAATAATCAGGGAAGTCTTTTATCAAAGTTCTTCGAGTATTTATTTCAGGGGGAGATTATTTATCTCAGGGGGAGATTGTTAATCTCAGGGGGAGACATATTCATATGCTTATGCTATAGCTGTGTAATTTGTCTTTTGCCGTCTACTCTTTCTGATCGCAAATTCATATCATTTATATATGTTTTTGTCATCATCAAAAAGGGGGAGATTGTTAGAACAAGATTTGTTCTTATCAATTATCTTAGTTTTGATGATAACAATAATATGAATTTTGCTTAAGATAATATGGTACTCTAATCCAATGCAATTTCCCTTTCAGGAAATATATATAAAGAGTACGCATAATTCAGCGCTCAGAAGTTGTGTCTCAAATGGTTCAGCATGCAACATCAGAACATGGTCTGGCAAGACATCAGAAGATGGTCGAAGCAGAATCAGAACATGGGTCTATGAAAGCATCAGAAGAACATGAGATCAGAAGCACTGAAGATCAGAAGATGGTATCACGCAACAGAAGCACTTCAAGATCAGAAGATCAGAAGATGCTATGCACCAAGCTGTTTTGACTCTGATGATATTCAAACGTCGTATTCACAAACATCAGATCAGAAGGAAGTACAGGTGGCAGACTACACTGACTGACAAAAGGAACGTTAAAGCTACTAAAGGCAACGTCAGTAGACACAGCGTGAACAAGGCTCGAGGTAGTTGACAAAAGCGTATAACATTAAATGCAATGCTGTACGGAACACGCAAAGCATTAAATGCACTCAACGGTCATCTTCTCAACGCCTATAAATATGAAGTTCTGATGAGAAGCAAGGTTAACGATCCCGAACAAAGACAATTCAAATTAACTTGCTGAAACGCTGTTCAAATCAAAACTCAGAATCTTCATCTTCATCAAAGCTCACTACATTGCTGTTGTAATATTTTAGTGAGATTAAGCTTAAACGTTAAGAGAAATATCACAGTTGTGATTATCGCTTTTAAGAAGCATTTGTAAACTCTTAGAATTGATTACATTAAGTTGTAAGGAACTAGAGTGATCGTGTTGATCAGAATACTCTAGGAAAGTCTTAGGAGTGAACTAAGCAGATTGTAACTAGAGTGATCGTGTTGATCAGTAGACTCTAGAGAAAGTCTTAGAGGGTATCTAAGCAGTTGTTCCTGGAGTGATCAGTGTGTGATCAGAAGACTCTGGAAGACTTAGTTGCGGACTAAGTGGAAAACCATTGTAATCCGTGCGATTAGTGGATTAAATCCTCAGGTTGAGGTAAATCATCTCTGCGGGGGTGGACTGGAGTAGCTTCGTTAACAGCGAACCAGGATAAAAATAATTGTGCAATTTATTTTTATCGTCCAAGATTTAAAGTCACACTTATTCAATCCCCCCCTTTCTAAGTGTTTTTCTATCCTTCAAGTACATCATACCAACACAACCACAACAGAGAGTCTACATCGTTACAATACCACGTATAGTACAACTATCACAGTTCACCATTTTGAAAATACCGATTTTTATAAAATAAAATGAGCTACTGCTCTTTGAGTTGTTTAACCATATAGGGAATAAGATTATTGACACAATGTCCAAAACGACACCCAAAACGGAATTACGGTTCGCAAGATATGAATTTTTGAAAATAATTATTTTTTAGAAAAGATACAGCGTAACGGGTTACAGAAAAAGCGTAACGGGTGAAGAAAAACAAATTTTCAAAAAACAGCTTCAGTGTAACCGGTTACAAGGATACCGTAACCGGTTATGCTTGACGTAACTCTATTCGCTATTATTTTTACGTGACCGTAACCGGTTACGAACGACACCGTAACCGATTACGGATTCGTAACCAGCCCCAAAACCCCATTATTCACAACCGTAACCGGTTACAAGCCCGACCATAATTGGTTACATCAACCTGCAATAGAAAAAAGCACTTTTGACAACAACTTGTTTCCCCAAAACACAACCCAATCAAATCATTACGACTGTACACGAAAAACAGTACCAATTTACAAGTAATACATGCTATATCATCCATCAAACAACACATCCAACATCATCAATCATCACAAACATGTAATTACACATAATATACAAAATTGAACCTAAATGTCAAAACCCCAACCTATAACACATTTCTCTACTGAATCAATAGCATACAAATCTCAGTCCTAACGTCTACAACCCGATAATAGAGGTTAATCGGAAGAGTCCCCCCTTACCTTAGCCAACTCTTGAGATCTCTCTTCCTTGTTGACTCTTCTCCTCCTCTGCCCTTTACGTGTTCAGCTTCTCCCAATTGCTCATGTGTTTCTATTTTTCCCAAAACTCTTGTTTTATGAAAACATAACATAACTTTAGTAAGGCCTTAGTTTTAACACCCTCCCTCTTACTAACTACAACACTGGCCCATTACTCATTGTAATACGGTGGACTGACTTTATCGAAATGTCCCGGTTAAGCAAGAGTCGCCACCGACTTTTATTTTATCCAAATATTAGAAAGGCTAAAAGAACAGGAAAAACCTTTTAAATAAAAACAGGGTTCAGGGGGTAATTTATGCAAAGGGAAGGTGTAAGGCACCCTTTGCATCCATGATTATCCATGGGCTCTTAATTGCTTTGCTCTTTTTCGTTCAGAAATGTAGAAGAAGTGAATACGCACTTTAGCTCGTAAATGAGCGTAGCCATATCGAAGTTTTTTTTAAAAAGAAAGATGAAAAAGAGTTTAATCCAGAGCAAGGCAATTAGGAGCAATTACCTTAATAATGTAGAAAAGTTCTTTTAGCCTTTCAAGGTGAAAGGTTCTATCCATGCCATAAGAGGGCAGGAAGCCTTTCATTCGGAGGTTGAAGGGTCGTCGTGATATCGTTCGCCATAAGACTGTCCCATGCCATAGAGAGGCAGGTAATCTAAGGGAAAGATCAAAATAGCCTTTCGTAGGCAACCAGAGGATACCTCAGCCTTTCGTAGGCAACTTCCGAGGGACGAGATCATATTAGTGTATCAAAGGCAACATCATTAGGGACCTGTGATCTTTGCATAATCGAGGCAACATGGCTGAGGTATCCTCATATTCGAGGGACATGGCTATTCTGCAAAAAAAAACAAGGCAGCAAGGAAACAGGCAACAAAAGGGGTTACCAAAAAGTGTGCGTGGGTGCAACAATCACGTGATTAAATTCAATTATTTATCTTGTAATTAGGTGATTCTATATTAATTACAGGCTTGCACTCCCTAAGATTACTAACCATGCAAAAATATAAACAATATAATTAAAGCAATATGGGGAAGGGAAAAAAGAAACCAGCGGGGGAAAGGGAAAATGAAGCCAGCGGGTTTGACATAAATAATAATTAAAAACAGAAAAAATAAAAGAGATTAGAGTTTAGGGTTACCGACTATTTGAGCTTTGGCGGTTGGCAAACCCTGAAAATTGGAAAAGGAAAAATAAACAAACAGAGGTGAGTGCATTATCAATTCAAATGAGAACTAGGGTTAATCCTAATTTGATAAATAAAATAAAATAAAATAAAATAAAATAAAATAAATATTTAAGATAAAAAACACTTAGCTTTTGATTTGATCTGATATGGTTTGTAGTTGGGAGTACTCGGGGTTAATCCTGAAAAATGGGCAAAACAAAAGCAGGCAGAAAAAGACGTGAGTGTAGGCAGAGTTCATTATACTTAAAGG
The DNA here is from genome assembly GCF_029867415.1 of Vicia villosa. Classification (NCBI taxonomy): domain Eukaryota; kingdom Viridiplantae; phylum Streptophyta; class Magnoliopsida; order Fabales; family Fabaceae; genus Vicia; species Vicia villosa. Next base: position 184,060,542 of record NC_081182.1, on the reverse strand, counting down.
TAAATCCTAAAAATAAATAAAATAAATAAAAATATTTAAATAAGGGTTAAATCAGGACTTAGCTTCGTAATGGGCGTGGCGCGTAGTCGGAAGGTGTCTGAAAATAAACCCTGAAAAGGACACAAGAAAATATTTTTAGTGTAGGGCAAATTCTCGTAAACCCTGATTCGGGCGTAAATTGAATAAAGTAACAAAATCGATTTAATTAATTATTGGTTTCGCAACCTAACTAATTAAATCGGAGAAAATAAATATAATCAGACAAAAGCATTTTTATGAGTTTATGAATTAAAATAAAATAAGTATGAATTTATTAAAGATATTAAAATAACTAATCTAATTAAAATAAATAAATGAAATAAACATACTAATTACTATAAATATTATAAAAATAAATAAATATTATATATAAAAAAAAAGATTTTAGAAAACTAGTTTTATTAGTAAGAGAAAAAAAAGGAAAACAAATATATATATATATATATATATATATATATATATATATATATATATATATATATATATATATATATATATAGTTTATATAATAATAAATAAAATAAAATAAAAATTTTAAAAAAAAAACTTAGCTTAGGATTGTGTGTGATGAGGCGCATGGTTCTGTGATACACCTGCAGTCCTTGGCGCGTTGGATTTGAGATTGAAGAGATCGGACGGCCAAAGGAGTGAGAGCGCACCGTAGGTGCATACGCGCGAAGTAACGAATCTGGACGGATTTAAAATCCAAAACGCGCGCAGGTCAACCAATCAGAGGAAGACGCATCATCGTCTTCTTCGTTGGGAATTTCAGACTAGGGCTTTTTACAGCGCTTTTCACATGCGCGCTATAAAAACTCGCACATATTACACCTGCAAAATGAGAAACTCCCCAAAACGAAACAAAAACTTGGCGCGATTGTACCATTAGAATCGTCCAGAGGCCACGGTTTCAAGATTGCCTATATTTAGCCCTAATTTTTCATAGAAAGCAAAGCCCCAATTTGAAAGTAGCAAACCCTAACATGGTGTTTTATGGCAAACATGCACAACAATGCGATTAAACGTCCAGAATCAAGCATAACATCAATATAAACAATAATATGCAATCAAATCACACTAATGATGCATGAAAAACGCAGTTCGAAACAATTTTCAGATGAGCAAACCGTGAGACATTACCTCGTGTTCCTGAGGTTTTGAGTCTGGATTTCGATTGAAAAAGCTTCCTTAGAGGTCCAGGAATATGTTTCAATCAACGAGATCACTTGAATCAACCTGCAATTAGGAATTGGAGTTTTGATTTTTTTGTGAATCTTTGAACTCGGGTAGGGTTCTCTTATGCAGCCAATTTGTAACCCTTGCCATCTGAATTTGTTCAGTACTTATAGGAGGCTGATTTAGGTCAATAAAATTGGATTGAATCCTTGTAAATCTTTGATTTGCAATGGAGAAAAATTGATTGAGAATATGGTTATGGAACTTTCTAAATATGGTCAAATTGATTCAATTTCCTCCCAATCTTCAAGTGCACGAAATTATATTGGATATGGGGTATATTTGATGATTAAATTAGATCCAAATCACATCTTTTATCAAATATTTGATTTTCTTTTAATTTATATGATTTTAATTCTTTTTAATTGGAATAAAAAATCAAAATAAATCAAATAGATCATATATTTTCGTGGCAAAGAGATTTTGGGCTCTTGGATACTTGAGGATCAAGATTGACTTAAAAAACTTTGGCCCATTTGCAAAAATATTCAAATTCTTTCACATTTTCCCTCCAAATTAGTCCAACTTTGACAAGGCCTATCTCTCTCAATTTTTGAGGTATGGAGGAGTTCTAGGACTTTTTAGAAACCTTGAAGAGTCCTCTAACCAATGTCTTTGGTATCATGTCAAAATAATTTTCCATGATCCTTGTGTGTCCTTTTGAAAAAAATGACTTTTGGTTGACTTTCGAAAAGGACCTATAATGTTTTGGTCCATATCTCTCAAATGAAGCATTTTTAGCCTTGGCTTGTGAGACACAAATTTGTAGAGAATCAAATTTCCTTCAAAATGGACTTTGGATGGAAAATTTTTGATGTTCCTTGTGATAGTTATGGCTGGTCAAAGTTCAATTGACTTTCTCCTATACAAACCCTAATTTAGAAACTTTTTGATTTGTTGATTTTTGATCTTTCCTTGATGAAACATGATCAATACTTGATCAAATGGTGAATGATACTTCAATATGAGGATCTTGACAAAAAATTAGGAGTTTTGACTTTTCTTTTGGCCACAGTTGACTTTTAGGTCAACCCAGTCGACTGTTGACTTTCTGAACAATTGAGTGACCAATCCTTTGAGCTGAGACTTAAGACTTGTCATAGAGGTAATGTGAGATATTATAGGCCATATGGAATGCCTTGGAGCCATTGGTTCACTGATTTTTCTTTAGAACAACAAAACCCTAATTTCTGAGCCTTGTTTAGGAGAGTATGTCTTGGAGCTCTGTACCTTGATTTAAATTTGAATAGGAGAAATAATATGGGCAAATTTTGGGGTATGACACTCATTATTCCATAATTTCTTCTTTAATCCCATTTTAAAATATCGAATTTCTAAATAATTAATTTAAAATCTAATTAAATTAATAAATAGAAAATATGAGGTGTTACAAAGATAGTATCATGGGAAGGACATAGTAGAAGATGTTTGACTAAGGTAACACCCTAATTTAACCCGGCAAATAATAATAAAACCAGAGTACAAAATTTCATTTAAAACAATCAATCACAAAACTAGGATGTCACATGTCTTCATAACATAAACATTGCACGTAATTTTTAACGAATACATAACACATTCAATGTCGGATGAACCGATCAAAACAACACAATCCTCAAAACATCTTTTATTACGCAGCGGAAAATATTCATAATTCAATTAAAATCAACATGACGACGTAATTCAATAATTGCCAACATCAATATTTGAGAATAACTCAACAATTATTCAAAACCCAACAAAGAAAATAATTTATTATTCACCCCCCAGTGTTACGTATATTAGAGCAACGATGCCGACTCGAACTAACTGAAGGTAATCATCCTTCACTCCTGATCACCTGCACGTTACCAATGTAAGGGTAACATTCAAACAGAAAAGGTGAGATATCATGACAATATAAAGAAACGTATGATAATAAGTATATGAAAAATAAATTCATACACATTCCACCACTTCACAAAATCATCATCATCATCCATCAATAAGTAATATACAAGTATTCAACAACAAACAACTCATCATCACATTATTGGTTATAAAATACAATGAGACAACACCGACTAAAATGCATGTGGTACCAACAGTGCATGAGCCCTCAACATAATGCCAATAAATAGAGGCAGCAACAAGGAATTAGCCCACAACAACTTGCCATTTCATGCCAACAACAGAGCATAAGCCCTCAACGAAGCAATGTACGCAACATCGATATGATACAACACAATATGCAAATACAAGGCATAAGCCTTCTACAAACGCCAGCACGGGCCATCACCTCTTCGTCATCATACACCCACATCATACAATTATTAACAACAATCAGCAACAAGGTTCAAGATATCCTTCTCAAACAGTCATCCCTTCCTATGCATAACCATAGAAAATTCAAGTATTTAGTTTTCATCAAAACTCAACTCAAACACCATTCAAACGAATACAGTCAATTCTAGAAAATTCACTAAAACTCATGATAAATCACTATTGTCCAAGTCCCAATTCAGTTTTTTAAAATATGAAACTTTTTATTCTAGTGCTCGCTAAGCGAAGCCCCTAAGCTCACTAAGCAAGACTGCGATTATGCAGAAAAATTCTGCTAAGGCCAACTACTGTCCAAGCCACTTTTTCCACCAAAAATCCATCTTAAACAGTTCGGTTTTGCAAAGGAATCATATATTCATGTTCCTCTATTCATATAGCATCTATTGGGATCATAAAAACGCAATTCTACAACGTCACTTTCAACACCAATTTTACGGTCAAAACACGGAATTTCCCGAAAACCAACAACAAGACCAAATTTCATACAAGATAAGTCATACAACAAATATGCAACACATAGCAACAAGAATCACCATCAAACATGCATCAATTTATCAATTTCATGGAATCCCTATTCAAAACCTAAGAATATCAACATAGAACCAAAACCTATTCCTATCTACAAATTATCATACCCAACCTTATAGAGTTAGAACCCCATCCTTACCTTAGATTGGTGATTCTCTTCTCTTTCAATGGATTCTTGCTCTAGCCTCCTTGTTGTGAAATATGATGTCAAGAACAAAATATAACAGGGAATTAGGGAAGATAAGAAGAACACAAGAATTGGTTATAACTGCTATTCTTTTACTTTCTCTTAGGAAACAAGATTACAAGTTTACAAGAATAACCAATAACCTCTCTCACCCTAAATTAGGATTTGCTGTGTTGGCAATAATGAGAGACTAGTATGCTATTTATAATAAAACCGAACATACTAACTAATGGGCTTTTTCCACAAGGCCCATTACACAAGTCAACTTAATAAACAAGCTAACTTAACAAATTAGGGTTTAAACACTAAAACCTAATTTAACATGCTAACAGCCCTAGCATCTTCGACACCAGCATGTGAACAACCTTCAACTTCATGCTTAATCCTGCCGAACTAAGAAGCTACCCTTCGACCATACTAGAGTTTGATCCAATATCTCACAAATCTCCACCTTGGACCTAACTCTACAATATCAAGGAAACAAACTAGCTTTCTCAACTGCATACAGTGGAAAAACTTGCAACTCGACAATGACTTGGTGATCATATCAGCAGCATTGTGATCTGTCGAAACCTTCTGTTAGAACAAGATTTGTTCTGATCAATATTCTTAGTTTTGATGATAACAAGGATATGAATTTTGTGTGAGATAATGTGGTACTCTAATACATTGCAATTTCCCTTTCAGGAAATATATAAAGAGTATGCACAAATCAGCGTTCAGAAGCTTTGTCTTAGAAGGTTCAGCATGCAACATCAGAACATGGTCTGGCAAGACATCAGAAGATGGTCAAGGCAGAATCAGAACATGGGTCTATGGGAGCATCAGAAGAACTTGAGGTCAGAAGCAGAAGCACTGAAGTTCTCATGGTATCACGCTCAGAAGCACTTCAAGGTCATAAGACAAGAAGATGCTATGCACCAAGCTGTTTGACTCTGATGATATTCAAACGTTGTATACACAAACATCAGATCAGAAGAAAGTACAGGTGGCAGGCTACGCTGACTGACAAAAGGAACGTTGGAAGCTATTAAAGGCAACGTTAGTAGACACAGCGTGAACAAGGCTCGAGGTAGTTGACAAAAGCGTGAAACATTAAATGCAATGCTGTACGGAATACGCAAAGCATTAAATGCTCCCAACGGTCATCTTCTCAAGTGCCTATATATATGAAGTTCTGATGAGAAGCAAGGTAACCAATTCTTGAAGATATCTGTGAATATTAACTTGCTAAAACGCTGTTCAAATCAAAGCTCAGAAACTTCATCTTCATCAAAGCTCACTACATTGCTGTTGTAATATATTAGTGAGATTAAGCTTAAACGTTAAGAGAAATATCACTGTTGTGATTATAGCTTTTTAGAAGCATTTGTAATACTCTTAGAATTGATTACATTAATTTGTAAGTAACTAGAGTGATCAAGTGTTGATTAGGATACTCTAGGAAGTCTTAGCTTGTGTCTAAGCAGTTGTAATTAGAGTGATCACGTGGTGGTCAGGATACTCTAAGAAAGTCTTAGCTTGTGTCTAACCATTTGTTCCTAGAGTGGTCAGGTTGTGATCAGGATACTCTAGAAGACTTAGTCGTGGGCTAAGTGGAAAACCATTGTAATCTGTTGCAATTAGTGGATTAAATCCTCAGGTGAGGTAAATCACTCCGTGGGGGTGGACTGGAGTAGTTTAGTTAACAACGAACCAGGATAAAAATAACTGTGCAAATTTTTTTTATCGTTCAAGTTTTTAGACTACACTTATTCAAACCCCCCCCCCTTCTAAGTGTTTTTCTATCCTTCAATTGGCATCAGAGCGCCGGTTCTAAGGTGCAAGCACTTAACCGTGTTTAGAAAAGATTCAGGAAGAGAAAAACGCTTCAGTAAAAGATGGCTGGTGAAATTCCAACAGATCCACCTGCATCTACATCTGGCTCTACTGAGCAATACAATGGTAACAATGGTTATACTAGACCACCCGTATTTGATGGTGAAAACTTTGAATACTGGAAAGATAAACTGGAAAGTTACTTTCTTGGTCTAGATGGTGAATTATGGGATCTTCTGATGGATGGTTACAAACATCCAGTGAAAGCTAGTGGCGTAAAGCTTACGAGGCAAGAAATGGATGATGATCAGAAGAAGCTTTTCAAGAATCATCATAAATGTAGGACTGTTTTGCTGAATGCTATCTCTCATGCTGAGTATGAGAAGATATCTAACAGGGAAACTGCCTATGATATATATGAGTCATTGAAAATGACCCATGAGGGAAATGCTCAAGTCAAGGAGACTAAAGCTCTTGCTCTAATCCAGAAATATGAAGCCTTCAAGATGGAGGATGATGAAAACATTAAGAAGATGTTCTCAAGATTTCAAACGCTAACTGTTGGATTAAGAGTTCTGGATAAAGGCTACACCAAGGCTGATCATGTAAAGAAGATTATCAGAAGCTTACCCAGAAGATGGGGTCCAATGGTGACTGCATTCAAGATGGCCAAGAATCTGAATGAAGTTTCTTTGGAAGAGCTTATCAGTGCCTTGAGAAGCCATGAAATAGAGCTGGATGCAAACGAGCCTATGAAGAAAGGTAAGTCTATTGCATTAAAATCTAATGTTAAAAAATGCACTAACGCTTTTCAGGCTAGAGAAGAAGATCCTGAAGAATCAGAATCTGAAGAAGAAGATGAACTGTCCATGATCTCCAGAAGGGTAAACCAACTCTGGAAGAGCAAGCAAAGTAAGTTCAGAGGCTTCAGAAGTTCAAAGAGATTTGAACGAGGAAAATCTTCTGACAGAAGATCTGACAAGAAGAAGGCTGTCTGCTATGAGTGCAATGAGCCTGGACATTACAAGAACGAGTGTCCAAAGCTTCAGAAGGAGAATCCCAAGAAGAAGTATCATAAGAAGAAAGGTCTTATGGCAACATGGGATGATTCTGAATCAGAATCAGAATCAGACTCTGAAGAAGAGCAAGCCAACTTCGCGCTGATGGCTACAGAAGATGATGGATCAGAATCTACATCAGAATCAGATTCTGAAGAGGTATTTTCTGAACTATCTAGAGAAGAGTTAGTTTCCAGTCTAACAGAACTTCTGGAACTCAAGTCTCAGATTAGTATCGAATACAAGAAGCTGAAAAAGCTATTTGAATTTGAAACTAAGAAGCTTGAAGTGGAGAATTCTGAACTGAAGGAAAAAGTTTTAATTTTATCCAAAAATACTGGATCTCCTTCTGTCTCTGAAAAATCTACTCCAAGTCTGAACAATATTCTGAAAGAATATGACTTAAGTTTCAGAAAGTTTTTATCTAGAAGTATTGGTAGAAGTCAACTTGCTTCTATGATATATGCTGTGTCAGGAAACAAAAGAGCTGGCATTGGTTATGAGGGTGAAATCCCGTACAAGCTTGAATCTGTGGATGATATGAAAATATCATACAAGCCTCTGTATAACCAATTTAAATTTGGCCACTCCCATGATATTAGGCACACATCACATGCTCAAAGCTTTCACATAACACACACCAAGAAGCATGTGACACATCCTAAGAAATATCATGCTGACAAACCTAAAGAATATCATGCTGTTCCTCCTGTTAAATATTTTGCTAAACCCAAGTTCAATCAGAAGGAGAACTAACAAGAAAGGACCCAAGAAATTGTGGGTACCTAAGGAGAAGATAATTTCTGTTGCAGATATCCTTGGCGGCAAAGAGGACAAAAAGCAAAATGTCATGGTACCTGGACTCTGGGTGCTCGCGACACATGACGGGAAGAAGGTCTACATTCCAAGACCTGGTGCTTAAACCAGGTGGAGAAGTCTAGTTTGGAGGAGATCAGAAGAGCAAAATCATTGGCTCTGGAACCATAAGTCTTGGTAACTCTCCTTCCATAACTAATGTACTTCTTGTAGAAGGATTAACGCATAACTTATTGTCCATAAGTCAATTAAGTGACAATGGTTATGATATAATCTTCAATCAAAAGTCTTGCAAGGCTGTAAGTCAGAAGGATGGCTCAATCCTATTTACAGGCAAGAGAAAGAACAACATTTATAAGATTGATCTTTCAGATCTTGAGAAGCAGAAGGTGACTTGCCTTATGTCTGTTTCTGAAGAGCAATGGGTCTGGCACAGAAGATTAGGTCATGCTAGTTTGAGAAATATTTCTCAGATTAACAAACTAAATCTGGTCAGAGGACTCCCAAATCTGAAATACAAATCAGATGCTCTTTGTGAAGCATGTCAGAAGGGCAAGTTCTCCAGACCTGCACTCAAGTCTAAGAATGTTGTGTCTACCTCAAGGCCGTTAGAACTCTTGCACATTGATCTGTTTGGCCCAGTCAAAACAGCATCTGTCAGAGGGAAGAAATATGGATTAGTCATCGTTGATGATTATAGCCGCTGGACATGGGTAAAGTTCTTGAAACACAAGGATGAGTCTCATTCAGTGTTCCTTGAATTCTGCACTCAGATCCAATCTGAGAAAGAGTGCAAAATCATAAAGATCAGAAGTTGTACAGAGGTATGATTGGATCTCTTCTATACCTAACTGCTTCTAGACCTGACATTCTCTTCAGTGTTTGTTTGTGTGCTAGATTCCAATCAGATCCGAGAGAATCTCATTTAACTGCGGTTAAGAGAATTCTGAGGTATCTGAAAGGTACTACTAATGTTGGTTTAGTTTACAGAAGATCCAAAGATTACAACTTAGTAGGATTCTATGATGGTGACTATGCTGGAGATAGAATAGAAAGGAAGAGTACTTCTGGAAGTTGTCAATTTCTTGGAAGTCACCTGATCTCATGGTACAGCAAGAAGCAAGCTACTATTGCCCTCTCAACAACAGAAGCAGAATATGTTGCTGCTGCTGGTTGTAGCATACAAATGCTCTGGATGAGAAGTCAGCTAGAAGATTATCAAATATATGAGAGTAACATTCCTATTTTCTGTGATAATACTTCTGCTATATGTTTATCTAAGAATCCTATCTTACATTCAAAAGCTAAACATATTGAGATTAAACATCATTTCATAAGGGACTATGTTCAGAAGTGTCATACCCCAATTTTTGACCCTAAGATCATACATCAATTGTATTCAATCATCAATCAAGAGCACCATTGTGAAGCTTTATCTTTGATACTGTGATTATCTCTGAGGGGAATTATCGAGCATTTATAGCCTTTTTATTTGTTTATACTAACCAAAAATCAAAAATATATGTTTTGTCTCTTTTGTTTATATTTTACAGGTGAAAGATCGGGCAAAAATCAAAATAGTGCAAGAAAACAATTTTTGAAAATTTGAAGGTGGAAATCGATTTACCCCTGTGGGAAATCGATTTCCTGTGCGCAAAATTCAAAAAAATATAAGAGGGAAGCTTGACATCATTTTGGCACCTTTTTATTTGATCATTTTATCAATTTTCCACCTCATCAAAATTAACTCATTCATTAAACCCTCTTTAACCTCATTTTACCACTTTTTACCATTTAATTGCCACTTTAATCACCAATTAAACACAAGTTAATCACCAAACACAAAAAGACCAATTTGCCACTACTCTTGCTCCAATTCTATAAATAGAGCCTTCTACTCTCTCATTTCTCAAGCTTGGAGAGCCAAAAAATTGCTTGCAAATTCATTTCTCACCCTTTCCAAAACCCTCACCCAAAGTTCATTTTCATAAGATTAGTAAGGTTCACATTGAATCTTGCTAATTTTGAACTAAGCCTCCTACATTTCACTCTTTTCTTTGATTGTTCATCTCCATACTTGAAGGATCTACACTTTGTGCTTGTTCTTGAAGCTACTTCAACACTTTAATTCAAGAATTGGTAAATTCCTCAATTCTAAGATGTAGATCTTTGTTGCTTGTGTTCAATGCATCTTTGATGCTATATTGGTGCTATTTGATGGAAAATTCGTGCTCCTATGGATATGTGATCATAAGGTGTTTGTATGTTTGCCTAAATCAAGTTTCAAATTTCATAATGCTGTTTTTTTGAAAACTGTGCGCAGGAAATCGATTTCCTACAGAGGGAAATCGATTTCCACTCTGTTTTTTGCGCTAAAACTGAACTCTGCACTCAGGAAATCGATTTCCTACAGAGGTAAATCGATTTCCAGTAAGGCAGAATGTGTTTTTTTGCCTTTTTTATGCTTGTTTTGGCTTCCTACTTCCTCCACTTTATTAATATCATTGGATCTAGGATGTTGATAGGTTTGAAATGACCTAATCCATAATATTAGATGAATGATATTAATGATAGTGTGAGTTGATTATCTTTTGTGAATTTTATTCTTCTTCCTCCATTTCATTAATATCATTGGATCTAGGATGTTGATAGGTTTGAAAGAACCAAATCCATAATATTAGATGAATGATATTAATGATAGTGTGAGTTGATTATCTTTATGCATTTTATCTTCTCCTTCTCCTTTTTTCTTTTGATCGATGAAAGTCTTAATACTTTGAGAATTCTTATGGATTCTTAGTAAAGACTAGATCGTTACCTATTTTCTTTTCGTGCGGTATTGCTTTCGGAAGGCGATCTACATATCGTTCTTCTCGCATGCATTAGCACATAAAGTTTTGACCGGCCTCGTTGTAGGGTGATTTCTACATAAATCACTTGGCGATCTGCTTAACATAGCGCAATATTTCGTGTCCCGAATAAAAAAGATCAAATATGGAAGAGAATTGTATGCGGTTGATTTAAGACTTGTGGAGGTTTTTATCGTGTAGTCGCTATGATTTTGTCAAGCTTCTGATAAACCCCATTGAATTTAAATCCGAGTACATCATTCACTCACCATAGATCTTCCTACTAACTTTGATAACATACTTGACAAGTTTCAAGATGGTTATCTTTAACACTTAACAACTAACTTTAATTTCCGCACCTTTACTATACCGCTCTTTATATTACCGCTCTTTATATTTCTCGCTTTATCGCTTTACTTTATCATTTCATCATATTTACCTTCCGTCATTTTCTCTTTGTCCACTTGGACATATGTTTATGCTTCTGTTATTTTTTCTTTTGTCCACTTGGACCATACTTTACTTTTTCGCTAAAACACTAATAAATAACCAAAATCTAAAAAATACATAAGGTTCTCTTTGGACTATCGGTTACTATCCCTAGCACTTTGGAGATTCGGACTTATGGACCTAGTACCTCTGGACTCATTCTATTATTATCCTGTGATTATTCTGTCTGTCTGGCATTGTTCTGTTGTATGTTTATGTGTGCAGGTATTTCCTTGAAAGCCCTTGATGGTTAATTCCAAGGCATTGATATAAGGATTTTACCCGAAAACAGCCGTTACTCTGCCCGATTTTCGTCAGAATCTTAATGTGTTTAATGCCAAAATGGTGCTAAGACAATAAGTTCATCTGGATCCCCAAGTGTTAAAATGTGTTGGTATTGATAAGTCCAAAGGATGGGAAATCTACCTTGACTCATAATGTCAAGTGTTGGCTTCTTATTTCGGTTAGACCGTTTCTTTCCTTAGCTTTTATTTTACGCAATAGGATAGCCTCTTCATCTCCTCCCATTCTTAAATTTTCAAAATCTTCTCCCTTTTTCCAAAATATTCTTATGTTTGCAAACCTTTTCAAAACTTTTTTTTCTTTTCTTAAAAATATCTTTCGCCCTTAGTGGCTTTTCTTCAAAAGTTTAGACACCGTTAATTGTCGAAACGAGTGGTTATACCCCACGATTTTGAAATTGATTGATAATAACGAGATCTTTTCCGCGTGAGAGAGCTAGTGGCATACTCGTTGATTTTATCCGAGTTGGAGCCCTTCTTTCATTTGCGATGCAAAGAACTTGTTTGTTCTCATGCTCAAGATCAATGGCTGAGTATTTCTCTCTAACGACAACAAAGTGTTTATTCGTTTTAAAAATGTTTTCCCTTTAAAGCGGAACTACATTAGCTCTGACTTCTCCATTGCACCAAGGAGGTATGTAGGCACAAAGCTTAACGCTTTGCCGAGCTTATTTTAAAAATAAAACAAACCGTTTTTTAGCACACACGACACAGATTTTCAAAAAGGTTCCTGTGGAGTACCACAGATATGAGGGGTGCTTTAAACCTTCCCCTCATATAATCAACACCCGTACCTGAGATCTCTTTCTTGTTTTAAAAACAAAACTTTGGGTTTTACGTTCTTTTCCCTTTTCCTTTGAAAAATAAAGCGCGGTGGCGATTTCAAAACGGAATATTGATTCGAGTCAATCCCATGGCTTCGATATCAGATTTTCCCCGCTACAAGAAGGGTGTTATATCTTTAAACTTTATGGATACAGACCATCAATGGGCTGATATCTTTACAAAACCCCTTGCTGAAGATAGGTTTAAGTTCATTCTGAAGAATATCAGTATGGATTTATGCCCAGAATGAGAAGATGAGAAGATCTTATGTATGAGTATCTTTTGAAATGAGATTGAAGTAATCTTTTATAAGAAGTTCTGATTGTGATCAATAAGAAGTAGTGATTCTGTTATTACTAACATTTCATTGTCTAAGTTGACTCAGAATCTCTTTAAAAGTAAAACAGCTGTAACTGGCTATCCAGATGGTAAACACGTGTTCACTAATTCTGGACAAGCGTGCGTGCAGTTGAGGGGACGCCTACTTAGGTAACTGTGCTAATCACTTCTTTTGTCATTATTATCTCTCCTCACATCATGTAACATTAAATGCCATTCATCATTTCAGTTTCTTTTTATACTCTTCAAACGTTTCTTTTCCCTCTTATATACCTCTTTCTTGCATTCAGTTTCCTTTTTGCTATCTCTCTCTCTCTCTCTCTCTTTGCATTCATATCATAAACCCTAGCGGTTCTCACTATCTGCAAAGTCACCATGAATCCTTCGTCAAGCTCACCAAATCAAGAAACTGACCGCAAACAAAAGAGAATGGCATCTGATGAACCTGAAAACAAACCAAAAAGGGTAAGGATCACCTACGATCCTCTCAAGGTGAATCCTTTTGAAGCTATGATGTCTGGAAACTACTCTAGACGTATGTATCAACCCCTTGAAGGTATCCCTGAATCACCTCCCTCTTCACAGACCTCCACCACCTCTTCTTTTTCTTTCACCTCTCTGGAACTACCATCTTCACCATCTGATATCCTTTCTCCCTCTACCCATCTCACAGATATCTCCTCACCGCTCTCACACCCTTTTCCCACCAGAACACCTAACCCCTACAGTTTTGTGTTTCCTGACTCTAGATTCACTGTCAACCCTCCAACACCTACCACTCATTCTTTTCTAGAGCTTTTACACTCAGATGTAAATAGCTGGTTGGAGATTCTGGGTGCTGCTCACCTTAATCATCTGGATGAGTATGCTACCTGCAACCTCTGGGAAGCCTTTCGCCAGGATTTTCTGGTTAGGGCTACGGATGTCCAGAGAATGATCATGACTGAAGCACCTGGGGCTCGTGGTCGTCTCTTGGAAGTTGGTGAAAGCAGCTATCACCATCTCATCAGGAACAGAAGAGTTCTTGAAGAGAGGATACCTGCAGATGAGATGGTAGAAGAAAATCCCTGCAGAGACATCGTGGTATGGAGACCAAGGTATCTTGTGCTGACTGGAGATTTTCAATGGTTGTTTGATTGGTTCAGAATGAACCCTTCTGAAAGTGCTCCTCACATGGTCTTTCCAGAAGTGGTTTATCCTGCTGAAGTTGCTGGTCCTACTCCTCCAACAAACCTAGCAGCTATTCTTCAGGCGTTGGAAGTTGGAGCTTCTGAGTTGCCTGAACTAGAATATGCTGAGGCTGCTCCTGAGTCAGACTCAGATGTTGAGATGGAAGGTACATAAGCTGAAGACCTCCCAGAAGATCGTCCTGCTGAGATTGCTGTCCCTGTTGGCAGAAGTTCTGGTGCTTCTTCTTTTGGTGAACCCTCAGCTCTGATAAAGACCTTGGAATCTCTGCATCAGAATCTAGCTATGCTGGCTTCTCGTTTGGACGCGCAAGAAGCAGCCAATGCTGAGTTTCGCTCCTTCATGGCAAGGCAAACTGCAAGCACTGACGGGGTTCATGACATTCTGGCGCAGATTTTGTCTAAGCTAGGGTCTTAGTCTTTGGTCTTTGTAGTTTTCTTTCCTTGTTGCATCTGCTTATTCTGCATACCTCTTTTGTAATCCTGTCTGATTAATCAATGAAAAATTATTCTGTTGTCGTTTTCTACATCTGAATCTTTTATTTTCTTTTTGATGTTATGACAAAAAGGGGGAGAAAATATATGATAAATGATCTGATTAATATTATCAGTTACCGGGTAAAAAGGCCCCACATTACTAACAGAACTTGCAAAGTTCTATGCTTTAAGTTGTGTTGTTGCAGGAATTGAAGATTCTCTTTAAAGATCAACATGAGAAGCAACAAGATGAATTAAGTTCTTGGATTCTTGAAGCAAGCTGAGTGCTATGAAGCTTCAGAATCAGAATCAGAAGCAAGAAGGAAGAATGTTCAGATATTCTGATGATAGAATATGATCTGAAACATTATGTCTATTTGTTCTGATACATTCTATATGGCTCTGATACATATTATGTGTTCTGAAACATATTTTATGTTCTGATTTATTCATGCTGACTTTTGTCGTTTAGTTTTGTTCTGTAATATTTCAGGATGTAGAGATGCTCTGATGATGCTCTGGTACATTCAACAATGTTCTGATACATTCTAGCATGAAGTGATGAAAGAAGAAATTCAAGCTCTGAAGCTGTCCCAATGGAAGCAAGAATCAGAAGTTGTGGATGTTCTGAAGATCTAAAGAAATTCAAGTTCTGAAGCTGTCAGATGGAAGCAGAAGTCAGAAGCTGTGAATGTTCTGAAGATCAAAGAAATTCAAGTTCTGAAGCTGTCCGATGGAAGTAGGAATCAGAAGCTGTGAATGTTCTGAGGATCTAAAGAAATTCAATGTTCTGAAGCTGTCCTATGGAAGCAGAAATCAGAAGTCATGAATGTTCTGTAGATCGAGCACCGTGAACGTCTCTACTGAAATACTCAGGGAAGTCTTTTATTATTAAAATTCTTCTAGTATTAATTTCAGGGGGAGATTATTCATCTCAGGGGGAGATTGTTAATCTCAGGGGGAGACATATTCACATGCTTATGCTATAGCTATGTAAATTGTCTTTAGCCGTCTGCTCTTTCTGATTGCAAATTCATATCATTTATATATGTTTTTGTCATCATCAAAAAGGGGGAGATTGTTAGAACAAGATTTGTTCTGATCAATATTCTTAGTTTTGATGATAACAAGGATATGAATTTTGTGTGAGATAATGTGGTACTCTAATACATTGCAATTTCCCTTTCAGGAAATATATAAAGAGTATGCACAAATCAGCGCTCAGAAGCTTTGTCTCAGAAGGTTCAGCATGCAACATCAGAACATGGTCTGGCAAGGATCAGAAGATGGTCAAGGCAGAATCAGAACATGGGTCTATGGAAGCATCAGAAGAACTTGAGGTCAGAAGCAGAAGCACTGAAGTTCTCATGGTATCACGCTCAGAAGCACTTCAAGGTCAGAAGATAAGAAGATGCTATGCACCAAGCTGTTTGACTCTGATGATATTCAAACGTTGTATACACAAACATCATATCAGAAGAAAGTACAGGTGGCAGGCTACGCTGACTGACAAAAGGAACGTTAGAAGCTATTAAAGGCAACGTCAGTAGACACAGCATGAACAAGGCTCGAGGTAGTTGACAAAAGCGTGAAACATTAAATGCAATGCTGTATCGAATACGCAAAGCATTAAATGCTCCCAACGGTCATCTTCTCAAGTGCCTATATATATGAAGTTCTGATGAGAAGCAAGGTAACCAATTCTTTAAGATCTCTGTGAATATTAACTTACTGAAACGCTGTTCAAATCAAAGCTCGGAAACTTCATCTTCATCAAAGCTCACTACATTGCTGTTGTAATATATTAGTGAGATTAAGCTTAAACGTTAAGAGAAATATCACTGTTGTGATTATAGCTTTTCAGAAGCATTTGTAATACTCTTAGAATTGATTACATTAATTTGTAAGTAACTAGAGTGATCAAGTGTTGATCAGGATACTCTAGGAAGTCATAGCTTGTGTCTAAGCAGTTGTAATTAGAGTGATCACGTGGTGGTCAGGATACTCTAAGAAAGTCTTAGCTTGTGTCTAAGCATTTGTTCCTAGAGTGATCAGGTTGTGATCAGGATACTCTAGAAGACTTAGTCGTGGGCTACGTGGAAAACCATTGTAATCCGTGCGATTAGTGGATTAAATCCTCAGGTGAGGTAAATCACTCCGTGGGGGTGGACTGGAGTAGTTTAGTTAACAACAAACCAGGATAAAAATAACTGTGCAAATTGTTTTTATCGTTCAAGTTTTTAGACTACACTTATTCAAACCCCCCCTTTCTAAGTGTTTTTCTATCCTTCACCTTCAACACTTGGACTTCTCCACGCTCGATTACTCCTCTGACGAAATGCAACCTCACATCGATGTGCTTAGTTCGCTCATGATATGCTGAGTTCTTAGACAGGTGTATTGCACTTTGACTATCACATTTAACAGTGATACCTTGACCTTGAAGTTTCAGCTCCTTCGCAAAGCCTTCAAGCCACAATGCTTCTTTCACAGCTTCAGTTAGGTTGATAGAGCAACAACCTTTTGAAGCGTTGCTTTCCAACTAATTGCAGTGCCAAACATAGTGAAAACATATCCAGAAATAGATTTTCTGGAATCCATACAACCTGCATAATCAGAGTCGACATATCCTTTGATTGCTGCTTTACTATCTTCATCCAAGGCTCCACCATAAATTAGGCCCTGTTCAGAGACCCATTTATGTACCTTAAAATCCACTTCAATGCTTGCCAGTGAGCCTTTCTAGGATTTGCCATGTACCTGCTTACAAGACTTACTGCATATGCTATGTTGGGTCTAGTACAAACCATAACATACATCAAAGAACCAACTATATTAGCATATGTGATGCTATCCATATAGGCTCTTTCGACATCAGTACTGGGACAGTGATCCATACTCAGCTTGAATTGAGGGTTTGTCGGAGTCACAACTGGCTTCGAATTCGACATACCAAACTTTTCGAGAATCTTTCGTAGATATGCCTCTTGAGATAAGCATAACTTTAACTTCTTTCTATCTCTTCGAATATCAATTCCAAGAATCCTTGAAGCAGCTCCCAGATCCTTCATATCAAACTCCTTATTGAGTTCAGCCTTCACCCTCTTTACATCTTCGACATTGTTGCTTGCTATGAGAATATCATCCATATAAAGCAACAAAATAACAAATGAATTACCAGGTCAAAATCTGAAGTAAACACAGTGGTCGAACTGACTTCTAATGAAACTTATGCGTGCCATGAACTTGTCGAATCTCCTATTCCACTATCGAGAAGATTGTTTCAGCCCATATAAAGATCTCTTTAGCTTGCACACATAATCTTCTTTCCCCTTTTAGACATACCCTTCAGGTTGCCTCATCAGGATTGTTTCATCTAGATCACCATACAAGAACGCAGTCTTCACATCCATCTGTTCCAGTTCAAGGTCAAACTGTGCCACCATGGCAAGCATAATTTGAATGGACCTATGCTTCACAATAGGAGAAAACACATCATTGAAGTCGACACCTTCTTTCTGAGTGAAACCCCTTGCGACAAACCATGCCTTGTATCTTTTTGACGTCACTCCTTCAATTCCTTCCTTAACTTTGAAAATCCATTTACAACTGACTAACCTGGCTCCAACAGGTTTCTTGATCAGTTCCCAAGTGTGGTTATCATGAAGAGATTTCATCTCATCATCCATGGCCTTCAGCCATTCAGTCTTATTTCAACTCCTCATAACTTCCTTATAATCTCTAGGTTCATCCTCAAGAACCTCACTGGCAGAGATTAATGCAAAAGCTATAAGATCTGCATACCCAAGTCTCTGAGGGGGCTTGATGACTCTTCTCGACCTATCTCTCGATAATAGGTAGTCATCGACAATTTCCTCAACTTCCTCCGCATCCTCTGCTTCTTCTTCGACTTCATCTGAAATATGCAATTCAGCGTCAACTTGCTCCACCTCAACAGGAATCTCTACCTGTTCCAGCTCTTATGCACTTCGACTATCATCATATCATCATCATCAGTTTTCTTGAAGGCCATCTCTGCTTCATTGAAAACTACATCTCGACTTGTGATACACCTCCTGTGACTTGGTTCTAGACACCTTAGCCTATACGCTTTGACTCCTTCAGGGTATCCCATGAACATGCATTTCAGAGCTCTAGGTTCGACCTTGTCTTGCCTAATGTGAGCATAGGCTACGCAACCAAATACTCTCAGTTTGTCGAGATCTGGTGGATGTCCCGACCAAACTTCTTCAGGTGTCTTCATATCTAAAGCTGCTGAAGGACATCTGTTTATCAAATATGTAGCTGTCAAAACAGCCTTAGCCCAGAACACCTTCTTTAACCCCACACTAGTCAACATGCATCTGACTCTCTCCAAAATAGTTCGATTAAACCTTTCAGCCAAACCATTTTGTTGTGGATTACCTACAGTAGTTCTGTGTCTTGCAATACCAGAGGCCGCACAAAAACTGTCGAATGCCTCATTGCAAAATTCAAGGCCATTGTCGGTTCTCAACCTCTTGACCTTTGTGCCAGTCTGATTTTCTACCAGAGTCTTACAACTTTTGAAATTCTCAAAAGTTTCATCCTTAGTCTTCTGGATGAATACCCATAACTTCCTGGAATAATCATCAACTATGGATAGAAAATACCTTGCTCCTGAATGTGATCGACACCTTGCAGGCCCCAAAAGATCAGCATGCGTGTAATCAAGGGATCCATGTGTTCTTTGTTTTCCTTTGTTGAACTTCACTCTGCAAGATTTTCCAAGTACACAGGGTTCACAAAATTTCAGCTTCTCGACTTTGTCTCCACCGAGAAGATTTTGTTTCCCTAATTCGACCAGGCCCCTTTCACTGACATGGCCCAATCTCATGTGCCAGATTTCTGTCTTCGACAAAGGTTTCGTGGATGCAACATTTGTCAAACCACTTACAACTTCAGCCTCAAGGGTATACAAGTCTTGTTTCTTCACGCCTCTCAAGACTTCCTTCGAACCCTTTATGACTCTTAGAATACTTTTCTCTCCTTGGAAAACATATCCTTTCTTGTCGAATTCACCTAGAGAAAGTAGATTTCTCTTCAAATCAGGAACATACCTGACTTCAGTCAACAACCTTATTGACTCATCATGGAGCTTGAATCTCACAGATCTAACACCTGCAATTTTGCAAGCCTTGTTGTTTCCCAGCAATACTGGTCCACCGTCTTGATCACATAATTCCTCGAACAAGTCTTTGATTGGAGTCATGTGCCAAGTGCAACCTGAATCCATAATCCACTCCTTCCTAGAGTCACTGCTCGAAACCACAAGAACATCAGATGATTCAAAATCATTTTGAACAATGGCTGCATTACCATTATCCTTACCTCCATGATCTTTCAGGCGTTCAGGATGCACCTTCCTTGTGTGACCCTCCTTCTTACAATGATAGTATCGAATACCAGATGCTTCGCCACTATAAGACTTCTGCTGACTTTTGCCTTTCTTCTTGTCGAACTTACCATCCTTTCGCAAGAATTTTCCTTTAATGGCCAAACCTTCACCAACAGTCGAAGGTTTTTGCTCCTTTCGTTCATTCAAGTCCTTATAATACAAGGCTGATTGAACTTCTTCAAACGTCAGGGACTCCCTTCCATACAAGAGAGTTTCTTTGAAGTGAGCATGTGATCGAGGCAAAGAACACAATAGTAACAACGCTTGATCTTCATCATCAATCTTCACATCAATATTTTCAAGATCAAGAATCAGCTTGCTGAACATATCCAACTGCTCAGCTAACACTTTATCTTCAATCATCTTGAATGAATACAAAGATTGCTTCAGGTAGAGTCGATTTACCAGCGATTTGGTCATATACAAACTTTCAAGTTTCACCCATAACCCTGATGCCGTCGTCTCCTTTGATACCTGTCTGAGAACCTTATCACCAAGGCCTAACCAAATTGCGATGTGTGCTTTCTCGATCATATTCGTCTTCTCCACTGCCGTCAATTCTGCATTCATGGCTGCCTCTCCCTTCAACGCTTCTAAGCAACCCTGCTGAACGAGTAGGGCTTTCATCTTCAAGCGCCACAGACCGAACTCATTCATTCTGGTGAACTTTCCAATCTCATACTTTGTTGAAGGCATCTTCTCCACGCTCACCGCACCAATTTGTTGTGAAATACGATGTCAAGAACAAAATATAATAGGGAATTAGGGAAGATAAGAAGAACACAAGAATTGGTTATAACTGCTATTCTTTTACTTTCTCTTAGGAAACAAGATTACAAGTTTACAAGAATAACCAATAATCTCTCTCACACTAAATTAGGATTTGCTGTGTTGGCAATGATGAGAGACTAGTATGCTATTTATAATAAAACCTAACATACTAACTAATGGTCTTTTCCACAAGGCCCATTACACAAGCCAACTTAATAAACAAGCTAACTTAACAAATTAGGGTTTAAACACTAAAACCTAATTTAACATGCTAACAGCCCTAGCATCTTCGACACCAGCATGTGAACAACCTTCGACTTCATGCTTAATCCTGTCGAACTAAGAAGCTGCCCTTCGACCATACTAGAGTTCGATCCAATATTTCACACTCCTTGTGTCTCTTCTCCTCTTTCACGATAACCTCTCTACTTCACGTTCTCTAACTTTCTTCCAATTCTCTTTTTCTCTCTTATTTTTAGGTAACCATTTACTAACTTTTAATCACTAATGGGCTTACCAACAACACTCCCATGATTACTCATACTAACACAACATAGACCCAATTACTTATTTAATGATATATTCTATTATTATTATTATTATTATTATTATTATTATTATTATTAATATTAAACAACTTCTAATAAGATAACATAAACACTAATGTCTAGCCACACTCACATGTTCCTACACTTTTAGACACACATCCCTCAAAAAACACCAATTCACAAATAACTCACAATTTCATCAAATAATTCATAAACAATTAATTAAATAATCGAATAAAATAAATAGGCGTTACAACTCTCTCCCACTTAAAAGATTTTCGTCCTCAAAAATTTATCTGACGTAAACATCTCAGGATACGACTCTTGCATCTTAATTTCTAATTCCCACGTCACATTCTCTCCAGTAGCTCCTCCCCAAAAAACATTTACTAGAGCAATTTCCTTGCCCCTCAGCTTCTTTACTACAGATCCTCGATTTGTACAGGTACCGTCTCAACTGTAAGATTATCTCTCACTTGCATATTGTCCATCGAAATCACATGAGAGGGATTTGAAATATACTTTCGGAGTTTCGAAACATGAAACACATCATGCAAATTCGAAAGCTTAGGTGATAAGGCCACTTTATACACAACAGCCCCGAGTTTTTCAGAAATCTCAAAAAATTGCAGTTAAAAAGGCGTGTTTGGTGGTCTAAGTTCGTTTTTCCGCCCTTAATATCGAATATCAACTTATCAATTTGCTCAACTAGAGTCACAATTTCGAATTGACTATTACCAACCACCACTATGTTCTTCACAACCAACACCCCTCTTAAAAATAGAATGTCATTCCGAGTTAGCAAAAATAACCCAACACGCAACAATCCAAATGCTACAAAAGGAAGTCATCCTTTAAATTCTTACTAGCCAGACTACAGAAATTTAGGAAATGGGCTGCTGCAAAAGATTGAATAGCTACATCCTTTAAGCCTAACCACATTCCGATGGCATTCCAAACGTCACAACCAACGAACAAATACTCCCCACCGTCCGTGGTGGATTGCATGTAAGTTATGAGCTTTGGACTATTACTTGTTTTAAATTCCACTTTCCTAGACCATTGTTCTTGCTTGACTTTATCGTATTGAGGAGTATGCTTAATTTAACTTCTCATGTTTTCAATGTCTCTTCCACTAACAGTACTACACTTATGTAACCCACAATATTGCTTATAATAAAAGTCAGAGTTGTCTCTAACTTTTAAAATTGTTTTGAGTCATATCGTTATTCAATGTAGAACTATGTAGAACTATGTTCTTTTCGTCAATTTATTATTTCTTTTATATATATATATATATATATATATATATATATATATATATATATATATATATATATATATATATATATATATATATATATATATATATGGAGCATATCAAGTGAGAACATTTTATAATGAGAGGAATAAATATCAATCATTGAAATTATCAAGAGAGAGAAATTAATAACCTCATTAATGTATTAACATTCTCTCTTGATGAATCTAATAGTTGATATTTCTTCATCTCATCTCTCATTTGAAAATGCTCTCATTTGATATATATATATATATATATATATATATATATATATATATATATATATATATATATATATATATATATATATATATATATATATATATATATATATATATATATATATATATAGTCTTGCTAACCAGTACCTTCATGGTAATGGTTAAACATTCCTAAAATAGATAATATTTTATAGAAATTTTAATATTTTAATTTCTAATGCATTAAATATGCAGATTACTCAGATAAATTTACTATTTTAAAATCTTAACCATTATCTTGAGGGCTCTTGTTAGCATTTCCCATATATATATATATATATATATATATATATATATATATATATATATATATATATATATATATATATATATATATATATATATATATATATATATATATATATATATATGCACCTTAGGTGCATTTAACTATTTTTTTAGTTGAATCTAACTAAATACACCTTCATAAAAATAAGTGGGTGTATTATAACAAATCCCACACAGATTTACTAAAATACATCCACTTATTTTTATGAAGTAGTATTTAAACAATGAGTCATGCTAACATGTGTCCTAAGGGCACATGTTAAGGATACTATAATTAGAAAAAGTTAAATGTAATTAAGTACAATAAAATCATATTTAAAATTTCGATACATTGAATCCACGCGTTCCAAGAAAATAATTCTATAAATATCTCATTATCTTGTGCCCTTAGGGCACATGTTAGCTTTTCCCTTAAACAATATGTATCGGATCTGAATCATCGGCTTATACCTTTGAGGTATGGCATCGTGTAGATACTCTACATACTCATGTTCATTTAACTATTTTTTAGTTAACGTTTGTTAAAATATAAGTTCACAAAATTAATGGGTTTACGTTAACAAATATATAAATATATATATATATATATATATATATATATATATAATATATATATATATTTATTTATTTATTTATATATATATATATTTATTTATTTATATATATATATATATATATATATATATTTATATTTATTTATTTATTTATTTATTTATATATATATATATATATATATATTTATTTAAAATAGTTATATTTAAATATATATATATATATATATATATATATATATATATATATATATATATATATATATATATATATATATATATATATATATATATATATATATATATATATATATATATATATATATATATATATATATATATATATACTCCCAAAAATCCAAAATTGTGTCAAGATACTCTCTTTCAAAATTGTGAAATCAACTTGAAATAAAAGACAGATTAACAAACTACCATAACTGAAGTTGAGATTTGAGAACACAAGTTTTGGATCTACAAATTACACGAACAGGCTACAAACGAGAAGGTTGAGAATTAACAGGAAAATATGAAACAACAATAGGAGCTGAAGATTTCTGAATATCCCCTTTAGGTTTTCTTGACAAAGAACCTGCTTCCACCACCACATGATGATTACTCTTGTTGTCTTCCTCTTCCTTGGACTTGAAGCAGCAGAATATAGCTGAGAGTATACTCATGATGTTTCTGTGTGATGATTTGATATGAACATGTTTTTGTGGAAATTTGGATATATATAATAAAAGAGAATGAAGGAGCAGGTGAATATTTTAATGTATTTTTGTATTTGAAAATTATATCCTTGCTCACCAAGTATTTATTTTTGTTTGGCTTCCAAAGCAAGGAAGAGACTTAAAGTACTTGCTATGACTTTTTGACTATCTCATTGGTAATTATAATGTATATTTAAGTCTTTTTTAACTTAATGAATATATTGCAAGACTAAGACTTTTTGACTAATTTTGTGTGGATTTGCATAGGCTTAAAAGTAAAAAGGAGAAAGAACTTATGCTTTTGAGTGATACTACTAATATTTCAATTCAATTAAAAAAAAAAGTTATTTTAACTCATTTTAGTAGGAGTATACAAAAATAATAGTCAAATAAAAAATATTAATGAATTGAATTTAATGTCTAACACTTCAAATTTTGATCCAAGATATTAGTGAAATTTATATTTATTTGTAAAAATGCGACGGTACATCCTAGAATTGTCGGGTAACCATAAAAGGCTTGGGTGCCAGTGAGTAACATGGTTAGGTTATTTTCCCATAAAAAAAAATAGTTAGGTTATTTCGGAATACTTTGCTGTTAAGCACCTTCATTTTTTCAGATCACACGCTTTAGAGATTGTGTACATCTAAAATTAAAGGATGATCCAAATGCTGGTTGGCTGCTGGTTCATAACCAAGTCGAACATGGTCTCATTCCATTTCGGCGTGGTACCGGACCGACTGCCTTAAAGTCAAGATAGTCAAGGCAAACCTTTATGGACATTTATCACTTGACGTCACCATATTCAAACATGTCTCATAAATGCAATAATGATTGAATAATTGGCTATTATGTCTCTTCATGAGGATTAACTGCATATTTAGCTCTGGTCTCATATCATGTTAAGAAAATCAGAATAATAGAGGCATATTTCAAACCAAAAAGGCATCTTTAATTCATACAAATTAGTCACCTATTATGACTCTTTCTACCTAACATCAGAAGAGTTATACAACTAGTGCTATTTGCATGAACACTTGGCCCACTATGGGGCTCTGGTAATGCTTTCACGGGCTACACAAAATTGAGAATCAACGAGCTCGTCATCTTTACATTTTTTTTAATAAGCAATGATATAAGATATCGCACTAGGGGTGCAATCCTTACAACAAGAACTCTAATTAGAGTTAAAACAGTTTAAAGGTAACTTGTACCAATCATAAAAAATAGTCCTAGAAGTAGAGTCACTATTACACAACCATCTCCAAGAAAAGAACAAAATGTTGGAGATCACCACTTCAAAGCTAAAAGAAGCATTATCAAAAATAATGGCATTTCTCATTATCCAAATGCACCAAATTAGAGCTAACCAAATTGAGTTTAATTTAACTCTAGTGTTGGATTTCCTCACTTTTTTCTTGGATGTAACCAAAACTTTTGAACTCCTCCAAGGTAAACTCCAAGTCATCTCCCAACCAAGTGTAGATATTTTCCCATACCGCTTTCGAAACTTGACATTGAAAGAAGAGGTGTTCCGATGATTCCGGATGATTGGAGCAAAATAAACAATCCATAGAGTTGAAGTTAGAGACACCTCTATGGGCCAAAAGGTCTTTTAGAGGAAGTCTATCTATGAAAAATCTCCAACAAAAGATTTTGACCTTTTTCGGAATCTTAGCCTTCCACATAGCTTCCAACAAATTGATGACATTAGTTGACCAAGCCATGTCTTTTGCATTAGCTACCAAGTTAGATACACTTGCAACCGAGAACACGCCATTTGGGTTTAGCTTCCAATGGAAGTCGTCTTCTTCCGTATTGTTCGGAACTATTCCTTCTAGCAACACTTTTAGCTCCCTGACTTGAAGAACAAAATCCGTCGGAGTACCATTTAAGGCGTCATGAGTGAAATCCGGATTCAAGTGAACGAAATCGTCAATTTCGAAGAGACCGTTAATGTTCCAATTAAAGGCACCATCATTCCAAGAGAAGACATCACTAACTTTGGAAAGTTTATTGGTTGAAAGATCGAACAAATGCGGGAAGGAAACACGAAGAGTTTGATGACCCAACCAACAACTATGCAAAAAAAGAATGTTATTACCTCTTTTGAGTTCACATTTGACCCAATATTTGAAGCCTTCAACGAAATCCTTCTCTTTAAAATTGTTAAGGATGACGTCTCTCCACCAACTAGAATCACCACGGTTTAAAACTTCCCCGCTAGAAGCTAACACTTTGAATTTCGGATTTTGATATCTCAAGAGAAAAAATCTACTCCAAATGGCTTTGTCCTCCTTCAAAATTCTCCACTTCCATTTGAGAAGGAGGGATCTATTCATATCACCAACATCCCTAATTCCTAACCCACCTTTCTCCTTAGATTTACAAACATTCTCCCACTTCACCCAATGAATGCTTCTTTTGTTCAAATTCCCTTTCCACAAGAAAGTACTAAGGAGGCCTCTAATCTCTTGAATAACTTGGTTCTCGTCATCCTTACATGAAAAAGGTGAGCATCAAGAATCAAGAATCACAGGCTTTCATGGAGGAACTACTTGTCATAATGGAAAACTTGCACCATCAAAAAGAGTTGTTGCAAGCTGGCTACATGCACGCCTGTTATACCCCAAAATTTGCCCGCATCTTTTTTCAAGAAAACTTCAATCTAAAAATTAAAAGTTTCATATAATCTTGGATTTTCATATCCTGATTTATGAATACTTGGTTTTTAGAATTTTTCTTATACGGTATTTTGGCTCGCTGTTGAATTTATTCTTACGCAAACGCCAATTACTGTTTATTACTTCACACACGCTATTTATTTGATATTTATTTACAGATAAATAGTACTGACGCAATTGGTACAGAGTTAAATCTTTTGCAGGCGCATAGTCCGGGGATTCAGACTGTACTGGTAACAAGTAAATTATTATTAATTTTTTGTTTCCCACTAATTTTTGTACTATATTCCATTATTTTCAAAATCTTTTCCTTTTTTTTCAAATCTCTTCTTTCAAAATCAAATCCTAACTTTATTCTATACATCTCTCTTTTTTCCAACACTATCATACACTTTCTTTCAAATCTTACTTCCACTCAAATTTTCCTTTTGTACGGAATCACTTCATTCCCCAACGTCTCTATCCTTCTTTTCATTCTATAAGTACCTCTCATTTTTTCCATAAAATCTCACATCAAATTCTAACTCATCTCTCAAATTTCTACTTCATATTCATTCTCTCTTCTTTCCCGGCAAAATGGCGAAGCGGATGGAAACGTGTTTTCTTATGGTCATCACCATTGCTACGGTGATCATGTCCTTCTTCTGTCTGCATAGTCCTGAAAAATGTGGACCTGCGATGGTTACACTCCCGATCATCTATTTTCTGTTGGTCATAGCATGGATTATTAATCGTCATATGTAAAGTTTGTCGTATCTTCTGTTTTTAGAATGTACCGTTCTTTATATTTGCCGTGCTGTTTACTACGTTTTGTTTAGGTAATATTTGTACTGTCAGTATTAAGTATTACACTATATCGTCATTTAACTAGTAAGATAATGTTATATGTGTTTATTGCTAGTTAAAATATTTATTTTTTCTGTGCATTAAATCCTTTCAGTCTTATTATTGACGGTAATATTGTTCGCATACAGTACATATTATTTATTTATTACGTCTGTGTTTTACTAACCACTCATGTAAATAAATTTTCACCATTAACACAAAAACAAAAAAAAACAAAACAAAAACAAAACAAAAACAAAAAAAAATAATATTAACTTTGACTGTTGAATTTCCACTCTAAACAGTCAGTTGACAGTCAAACCGCTGACAGTGCAATTCTCCGTGTTTTGTACCATCAATCAAATCAAACTTTTGCATCTCAAAATTCCAAGATTTTTGTTCTAGAAGTCTTCTGAATATCACATGATTAGCAGAGACTCAACACTGCACAAAAATCAGGTACGCTTAACTGTCTCCTACACAAACAGTCCCTAACTAGGGTTTCTTGTTTTTTTTCAGGAGAACAAGTTTTTGAGACCTCAAATGGATTTCATGGACCTCCATATATCTCAAAGTACCATCATACAGATTTTCAAACTTCAATTCGCTCAGACGCACAGTCAGCAGCTCAAACAGCCAACAGACGACCCGTTTGACAAAAAAAAAGTCAACAGACAGTCAAAAATGAAATTTTTTGTCAAAGTCCATATTTTGTCAAAGGATTCATCATTTGATCATTGGATGATCATAATTCATCAAGGAAAGATCAAAAATCAACAAAACCCTAAGTTTCAAAATTAGGGTTTTCTCCTAAAAAGTCAACTGAACTTTGACTTGTCATAACTCTCTCATCCTTCATCCAAAAAATTCAAACCAAAGCTTATTTTGAAGGAAATTCAATTATCTTTCAAATGCAATTGGTCCCATGGTCAATAGATTCACCATTTGAAAAATATGAATCAAGACATTACAGGTCATTTTCAAAGTCAACAAAAAGTCACTTTTTTCAAAAGGACACACAAGGAGCATGGAAAATCATTTTGACATGAGACCAAAGACACTGGTTAGAGGACTCTATGAGGTTTCCAAAAAGTGCAATAAATCCTTCATATGATAAAAATTGAGGGATTTACACCTTGTTGAAGTTGGCTAAATTTTGGGAAATGCATGAAATCAACATTGATCAAAAATGTTTTTCTTCCAAATGAAACCCAATTTCCATGATCCAAACATGTTTACCATGATGTAAAGGGCCTCCCACGACCAAGACAAAGCCCACATCATTTTTGTTCTTTTTTTGATTTAATTTTATCACATATAAGATTAAATTAAAAAAGGAAAATGGAAGGATAATGCATAGCTTAGTTTCTAAGCATGAGTCATCAAAGAATCTTCAATTTTCTGCAGCAAAAGGAAGTACAAAGCAAGAGAAGTAAAGGAGAGC
The DNA here is from genome assembly GCF_029867415.1 of Vicia villosa. Lineage (NCBI taxonomy): Eukaryota > Viridiplantae > Streptophyta > Magnoliopsida > Fabales > Fabaceae > Vicia > Vicia villosa. Next base: position 184,031,249 of record NC_081182.1, on the reverse strand, counting down.
AAGCTTTGGTCAAAGTTTCAAAGATTATTAATATTTAAAAATCAAAGTTTCAACAAAGCTCATCAATGCTTCTAGCTTAGATTTTAAGCACCTCTTAGCTTATAAATTAGGTAGCATACTTCCACAATAAGACACACGAAAAATAGCAAGGGGGCATAGCAAGAAACTTCACAAAATTCTCAAAAATTCCATAACTTTGTAAATTTTCGTTTTCCATATTCCAATCATTATCAATACAAATAAACACTTCCAATCATCTCCTAAAGTAATATATAGTAAGAATAAACTCTTTATTTGGTCCCATGAGAGTCATAACATACGTATGATGTTTTGCATGGACTCGTGGCATGATATAGAGTAGGTTTGAGTGATCACATGCAAGCTTTAACGTGGTTTTGAAGCTCTACCATTTTTGAGCTTCAAACATGTGAAGCTTTCGTTCTCCATGATACAAGCTCCAAATGAAAAAACTAACGACGCCATCATGTTCAGAAGGGTCCATTTAGGTGATCTGGGTGGCCCTTGTTGTTTTTCATTTTCATTTTGTAGGTCATTCAAAAGGTTAAAGAATTGAAAGCAAAATCCGCAGGAAAATCCGCAGGTAAGTTTGCAGGAAATTCCGCAGGTACCAAGGAAGAAGATGATGAATAGTGAGGTGGAAATTTTGACCGCACGCGTGGCCATTTCGCTCCACCCCATTCGCTAGTCAACTGCACGTGGGTCCCACGTTGGACTCTCAAAGTCTGCATAATCACATGTTATGCCTTTATCCACGTGCACCATGCAATCATAATCTGAGCCCTTGGATCCTCTCAACTTTTCATCCAACGCATCAAAATACGCAGCCACACCATAATCCATCATAATCAACCACACATGATCATATCTTTTTATATTTTCTATTTTATTTTAATTTAACTTCTAAAATTAATTTAAATAGTTTTTAAAAATTCAAAAAATACACAAAAAATATTTTTAAGCTGATAAAATAATATTTTATTTTCTGATATAAAAATATTTTATTTTTCTTAATAATTTAAATATTTTGCATAATTAATTAGTAAATATTTATATATTTGCTTTTTAATTATTTTAACCAATCAAAAAAATCATAAAAAATTTGTTCTTTATATTAAATATAGTTTATATATTATAGGCTAATTTTGTACATATTTAGAATAATTTTCTCATTTAAGTTTTAATTATTTGTGTAATTATTTGTATAATTATGTATTAATTAACTTAATAATTTCAAAACAAATTTCAAAAATTCCAAAAAAAATTAGTTTTATATTAAAATTAATTGACAAACATTTTGAACATATTTTAAACTTAATTTTTAGGTTTAAATTTTATTTCCATCTTTTTCCTCATTTTAATTAAATTAATCATGCATTAATTATAATTAAAATCAATCATCAAAAATCCAAAAATATTTCTTTTATTTTCTTGCAATTTAAATTCATAGACCAAGTGTATAGGTTGTCAAATTCATGTAAATAGCGTAGTTTACATTTCCCGCAAAATCGATGTAATAGCGTAGATTTACTTTCCGCATTTTACATTTTTGCATTTAAATTCCAGTACATATAAAATTGCGTGTATGTCAAAGATAAAATTGAATCGTTAGATCACTAACTTCAAAGATAAAATATCTGAATCAAAACACAATCACACTTGCACCTCTTAGGGTAATCCCTCTTTTACTCTTTTCAAAATCAAAATCAAATTCTACTGTTTCAAATGCAAAATCGGACTTTCGTTTACATCCGATAAAAGGATAGTTTTTTAAAGGAAATAGGATAAGACCTTATAACTTAGGGAAGACCTCCTAATTTGCTTGCTCAGATCAAAACAAACAAATCTTTCATATATCATTGTTTTTCAAAATAAAACTTTCAAAAAAGACAATACTTTGTATATATCCAAACAAGGATCATTACGAAGTTAACGTTCTTTTCAAAAACATCTTTCGAAAGATAAAACACTTTGTATACATCCGCACAAGGATCATTACAAAGTCAATTTACCAAAAGTATTTGAAACCACATACAAGCATTTCAAGGCAATAGAAAAGTGATTGAAAACAAGTGAGCTAAGCAAATTAAAGAGCCCATGGATAACCATGGATACAAAGGGTGCTAACACCTTCCCTTTGTATAACCTACCCCCTTACCCAGAATTTCTTAAAGGTCTTTTTCTGTTTCTTTTATAAACCTTTCCTTAATTGGATAAAATAAAAGTCGGTGGCGACTCTCTGATTTTCAAAAACACAAAAGCAGAAAGAAAAGAGTCAGTTCGCGTATCTCTCCGCAAGAGGTATGGTAAAAAACCGAGGGCGAAAGAACTGGCGACTCTGCTGGGGAATACTTTCAAAAAACAAAATGTTTTCAAAGGGTTACCTTTAGAGTATAGATCACTTCGATGTTTTCAATTGCTTGACTTGATTGCTCTATTTTTCAAAGGTTTGTTTGGGTATTTTGCTTGTGTGAAAGATTCTAACCCGAATCTCGAGATACCTTAAGTATGTGACAATAGACCAAGGAAACTGTACGGCATGTACCGATACGGTTGATCTAGTAGTCACCGTTAGTGCGATACTTTGGTTTATACTGATGTCCCTTGAAAACGATCAAGGAGTATATTAGGCTTCTGAAATGTCATTAAACACTAATTTGTCTTAGAACCTTTTAGTTGAACTTGACTTGTGGCCTATTAAGTGGCTAGCTTTGAAATTGATCGAAGTTAGTTATCCTCGAGGAATATTTTTGATCGGCCGTCCGAGCGCCGTATTGAAATGTTGTCTCCAAGGATCATAGAACCCGAATACTATTCTAGGACAGGTTTTAACCAACTCAACTTCAGTGGGGAGGGTATCACCTATGAACTTCATGCAAGCCTTTAAACCTAAGGCTATTGTTTGATTTGTTTGTGTTTGCCACATGTTTGACATCATGACATCATAAGCATCATAAGCATATCATTTTCTCACTAATCATTTCAAGGATCAAAGAGTTTACCTTTGTTCTGTTATTGCAGGTAATGGCTCCCGCCACCAGAGATTACATCCGAATCAACATCTCAACGGTGCCATCTGAACTAAAAGACTTAGTGTCAGAGTTTCCCAGGAATGCTCAATTCACCGAAAAGCACGGTCACCTACTCTATTTGGTTACCTCAAAATTTGAAGAAGACATGATACGGGTCCTGTTCCAGTTCTTTGATCCCGAACATCATTGCTTTACCTTTCCTGATTACCAGTTAGTACCCACCTTGGAAGAGTTTTCTGAACTAATTGGATTACCTGTTCGAAATCAATTACCTTTCACTGGTTTAGAAAGGATTCCAATACCTGAAATCATTGCTGCTTCCTTACATTTGCGAAAGTCAGAAATCAAGTCCAATTGGGAAACAAAGAGCGGAATCCAGGGTTTGCTTGCTAAATTCTTAATGGAAAAGGCTCGATTACTACTAGAAAACAAAAGTTATCCAGCTTTTGAGGAGGTTGTGGCTCTTTTGATCTATGGGTTGGTTTTATTCCCTAATCCCGACCAGTTCATAAGTGTGCACATCATCAACCTTTTCTTAACCCGTAACCCGGTACCGACCTTGCTGGGAGACATTCTACATTCTCTATACACTCGTACCATGAAGAAACGAGGAACTCTTATGTGCTGTATACCACTACTGGCTAGATGGTTTACATTTCATCTTCCCCGATCAGTGTTGAGAAATGAACAAAGAATGCAATGGTCTCGCAGGATTATGTCTTTGTCTCATTCAGATATCCGGTGGAACAACTTCTTTCAAAGAGACATTACTATCATTGACCATTGTGGAGAGTACCCTAATGTGCCACTACTTGGCATCAAGGGAGGCATCACTTACAACCCCTCTCTAGCTTTACGCCAATTCGGATATGCACGGAGAAACGGTCCTCATGACATGATTATCCGTGGCATTGTGTTTGATTACGAGAATGATTCCCACGGACACCGACGAAGGTTCATACATGCGTGGGGCAGTGTCTATAGAATATAAAGCAAAACTTTGGGGAAATGGAATTCTATTCCTATGGAACCTTACCTCAGATGGGTGCGTACTCATGCTCACAAAATTCATCATGCCATATCCCGCTATTCTACCTGTGACTATCGAGCCAGAAGTCGAAGGAGACGAACCTCAAGTTATTCTACATCCGGATATGCCAACTGACCTGGAAGAGTTGCAAAAATCTTGGGTTCAACTAAAAGAGGAAAGAGACACCTTCAAAGCACACTGTCAAGACTATGAGAGGAGATTATTGGAGCTCACCGGACAACTCCAAGAAGAACAGCAGATCAACACATTCATGGGTGCAAAGAGAAAGCGTCCATGGGAGACCTGAGGGATCTTTCATTTTCTTTATTTTCTGTTTTGTAAGCCCGGATGAGGCAAAGAAAAAAAAAGAAAAAAAAAAGAAATAAATTGTTTGACTAACAAATGTTTGTTTTTCTTTTGTTTTAACAAATCTAAACTCTAAGATCCTTGAAAACATTGCATATACATTTCATTGCATATACATTTTATTCATAAACATTGCATATGCATTTTATTCATACACATTGCATAACAGGTTCACATGACGGATTTCTCATCTCCTCGCTGTTTATTTCAGTTAGAAGAGATGGAATCTGAGACAAGCATCAAGAATCTCGAAGCACAGAACGCCCAAGTTCAAGTAGCAATTCTGGAACTGGCAAAGGGGCAACAAGAACTGAAAGCCCTGATAACCAAGAAGAAAAAGAAGCCCAAAGGATCTGTAGGCTTGAGTCACCTGAAAAGGAAGATCAAAATCCCAGTCAAAAAGTCCAAAAAGCCACCGATCCCTGAAATAGTCGGTGATGGTGAACAAGGAGACAATCACAGCTACCAGGGTTCTACCAAACCCTCCCTCTCTTCTAATAAAGAAGATTATCATTCTGGAGACGAACAGGATGATGACAAATACCAGCAGTTGGAAGAACGCATGAAAGCTATGGAGATACAAAAAATACCTGGTTTAGATTTCGATGATCTGGGACTCGTCTCAGATGTTGTTATCCCTCCAAAGTTCAAAGTTCCTGTCTTTGCAAAGTATGATGGAGTTTCTTGTCCAAAACTACATCTGAGGTCCTATGTAAGGAAGATACAACCTCATACAGCAGATAACAAATTGTGGATTCACTTCTTCCAAGAAAGCCTGTCGGGTACACAACTCGAGTGGTACTACCAGTTGGAAAGTACAAAAGTTCATACCTGGGAAGATTTAGCTGCTGCTTTTTACAAACAGTATCAATACAATGCTGATCTTGCACCAACCCGTACTCAACTAAGGGGCATGTCCATGGCACCAAAAGAAAGTTTCAAAGGATATGCACAAAAGTGGAGAGATATGGCTGGAAGGGTTCAACCACCTTTATCAGATCGCGAGCTAGTTGACATGTTCATGGGCATTTTAACTGGCCCTTTCTACAGTCATTTGTTGGGAAGCTCATCATCAGGTTTCACTGACCTGATATTGACTGGAGAACGTTTCAAAAGCGGCATTCAAAGTGGAAAAATTCAAATAGGCTCTTCCTCTGGTACTACAAAAAGGCCCATCAGTGGGAGGAATGAGTTCAATACAATGCAAAGTCTGAAAGGTCGCAAAAATGAGCATCACCAATCTGTAAGGGCAGTTCTGATCTCCGCATCTGCGCCTCAAAAAGATCAACCGCCAAAATATACGCGTCGACCAGATGCGCCAAGAAGAAATTTTACCAGAATCAATATGCCAATCTCTCAGGCATTGCAGCATTTGCTAAAAGCAGATTTGATCACATTGAAAGACCCTCCAAAGAACGTCAACACTTCCTCTCCGAGTTATCGCCCTGATGCAACATGTGCGTATCACTCTAACTGTCTAGAACATGACGCAGATCATTGTTGGGCCCTAAAAAATAAAATACAAGACATGATAGATACTGGGGAAATTGAGTTCGATCCCCCAGAAACGCCAAATGTCATCACTGCACCAATGCCAAAGCACGACAAAACTGTTAATGCTATCCTGTACACTGTTTACATCTATGATGTGAGGGCATTGTCGACTCCGCTCCTTGAAGTCAAAAGAAAGCTAATCCAAGCTGGTTACTTTCCAGGTTGCGACCCTGATTGCTTTTATTGTGCACACCTGCCCAATGGTTGTGAGAATCTGAAAACAGGAATTCAAAAGTGGATGGATCGCCGTATCATTATGTTTGAAAGGCTACCTTCCATGGACGTTTTATGCGAAGTTTTTGCAAACAGGGTGAGAATAGAGGACGTTTCAGTGGTTTCTAACATACCCTTGAAAATCCCTACCAAAGCTCCTTTCAAAATTTCTGCTACACCCAAAGTGGCATCGGTAATCATTATTAGTCCAACTCCATTTCCATACTCCTCAGACAAAGCTGTCCCGTGGAGTTATGACACTAATGTTTATGTCCATGGAGTTAAACAGGATACCTTGACCGAAGAGGCCCTGAATTTTACTACTCCAACTGTTGATAATATTGTGGGTACCAGTAAGATTACGAGAAGTGGAAGGATCTTTTCACCAGAAATTTCTCCAAATGTGGTTACTAATCTAGTCCAGGTCCCAGTTCCTAATCAAGATATCAACGCTCGAGGCAAAGAGCCACAAGTTGAACCAGTTTAAATACCGGTGGAAGTCACTGTTGAGGATCCATCAAAGCAAGAAATGGAGGAAATATTGAAAATCATCTGCAAGAGTGATTACAATATTGTTGAACAACTGGGGCATACTGCTTCAAAAATCTCAATGTTGTCTCTTCTAAAGTATTCAGAAGCTCATGCCAAAGCCCTGATGAAGTTCCTGAAAGCTGCACATGTACCACAAGAGATTTCAATCGATCAATTTGAAAATTGTGTTGCCAGTCTAACAGTAAATAATGGCCTCGGTTTCTCTGATATCGATCTAACCCCTGCTGGAAAGAATCACAATAAAGCCCTACACATCTCCATTGAATGTAATGGCACCACTCTATCTCATGTGCTGGTAGATAACGGTTCTTCTTTGAACGTATTACCAAAAACAGTACTAGAAAAGCTTGACTTCGAAGGAATTATGTTACAACCAAGCGATGTTGTGGTAAGAGCCTTCGACGGGTCAACAAGAACAGTATACGGAAAGGTGAATCTCCCAATCAGAGTGGGCTCTCAGATCTTTGATTCTACCATTTACGTAATGGGAATTCACCCAGCATATTCCTGCTTACTAGGACGCCCTTGGATACATGGGGAAAATGCTGTAACTTCTACCCTACATCAGAAGTTGAAGTATCCAGTAAAAGGAAAAATTGTCACAGTTTATGGCGAAGAGGAATATTTGGTTAGTCACCTGAGTAACTCCAAGTATGTTGAGTTAGATGATGAATTCATCGAAACTCCCTGCCAATCTTTTGAGGTGGTCTCTCCAGATGTCTCTACTACCAAGCATATTTCTGCTACTCCAACTACAACTATGGCTTCTCTCAAAGATGCCAAAGCTGTGATCGAAAAAGGTGGTTGCACAATATGGGGACAGCTCCTCGATGTACCTTACAAGTCCGACAAGTTAGGCCTGGGCTATGCTAATGGAAATCAAAAGAACGATCAAAGTCCTTGTTCTGGAGGATTAATGTCACATTTCATCAGCCAAGGCGTAAATGCTATTGAAGACGATTGAGTGTTCTTGAACCATATCATCCAGCCATACCCAAATGAAGTTCCACCCCTTCCCATGGGAGTTTGGGATACTTTGGGAGAACCAAGCGGCGGATATAATTTTCAGTATACCGCACCTCAGAGTTCTTTTATTGCTACAGAAGACATTACCCCAACTGGATGGGGCAATCAATTTGAAAATGGCAAAAGTTTCACAAGTTCCATCAATGAGCAATATCAAAATCCACCTAAAGAAGTTTGGGATACTTTAGGAGAGCCAAGTGGCAAATATGACTTTATGGTGAAATATTCCGCTCCTCCGAGCTCACAAGTCGCCATTGAAGACATTGTCCCAACTGGATGGGATGAACATTACGACGACAATTTCACTCTTGAAGAAGCCAGGGAAACACCAAATAACGAGGGTTATTTTCTGTCACAGTACACTACTCAGCAGAATGCACAAGTCTCCCTCAAAGACATCATCCCGACTGGATGGGACGGCCTTATCGAGTATCTCGCTCAGCCAACAGAGGTACCTCAACCTGGATCCTCATATCCAACAGATCATCCTACTTATCCTGAAAGATCACCGACTCATTTCCCCACCAATGAAATCAATGCTGTGGAAGATGAAGAAGACAACTGCAACTGGAACAGTTGGATACTTCCTGCTCACCACAATGGATTGAACAACTGGGAAGCTGAGGATGTGATCTCCTTTGATCAGGAGTAAATGCAATTCCCTGCTTTCGTTGTTTATATTGTGCAAAGATAAAAATGGTTCCTGTACTATCGAACCATGAACTTGAAAGCCGTGTGCCTTGCCCGAAGCACACTGGTCCTTTTATAAGGGTTTGTCATATCATGATCATGTTCATTCAATAAAATCATGGGACGTTTGCATATTCAAATTTTGTGATCCTTTTTCCTTCTTTGCTTTTTCAAATAGCTATGTTTTCTTACACACACCCACATAAATAAATGCAGATTCACATTCACTTTGGATCCAGTTGATAACGATTCTGCTATTGCCCATCATGACTTTGAAAATCCGATCTACCAAACTGAGGACGAAAGTGAGGAAGATTGTGAGGTACCAAGAGAGCTTGCAAGGCTGCTAGAACAAGAAGAAAAGACTATACAGCCGCATGAAGAACCAATTGAGGTCATTAACTTGGGCAGCGACGAAGAAAATAAAGAAGTCAAGATAGGGGCTGATCTAGAAAACAGTGTCAAGCAAAGACTGATTCGAATGTTGCAGGACTACGTCGAGATATTCGCCTGGTCCTATAAAGATATGCCTGGCCTTGACACGGATATTGTGGTTCATCGCCTGCCAATCAAAGAAGGTAGCACTCCAGTCAAGCAGAAATTGCGGAGGAGTAGGCCCAATATGTCAAAAAAGATCAAAGACGAGGTTGAAAAGCAATTCAATGCCGGCTTTCTGAAAGTTGTGAGTTATCCTCCTTGGATAGCTAACATAGTACTTGTGCCCAAAAAAGACGGGAAAGTCAGAATGTGTGTAGACTACAGAGATCTGAACCGGGCAAGCCCCAAAGATGATTTCCCTTTAGCTCACATCGATGTACTGGTTGACAATACCGCACAATGCAAGGTATTCTCCTTCATGTATGGATTCTCAGGGTACAATCAGATCAAGATGGCACCCGAAGATATGGAAAAAAAAACCTTTCACAACACCTTGGGGAACCTTTTGTTACAAAGTAATGCCCTTTGGTTTAAAGAATGCAGGAGCTACATATTAGCATGCAATGGTAGCTTTGTTCCATGATATGATTCATCAGGAGATAGAGGTGTATGTCGATGATATGATTGCAAAGTCCAACACTGAAGAAGAATATCTGGGTCATCTACACAAGCTGTTTGACAGACTCAGGAAATACAGGTTGCGACTGAATCCGAACAAGTGTACCTTTGGAGTAAGATCTGGTAAACTCTTAGGTTTCATCGTCAGCAGCAAAGGTATTGAGGTTGATCCTGCCAAGGTCAAAGCCATTCAAGAAATGCCTATACCCCGTACTGAGAAACAAGTCAGAGGATTCTTGGGACGTCTGAATTACATAGCCAGATTTATTGCCCATATGACTACTACTTGTGTGCCGATCTTCAAACTATTGAAGAAAGATCAAGTGGAAAGATGGAATGACAAATGCCAATTAGCTTTTGACAAGATCAAAGAATATCTCCAAAAACCGCCAATCTTGTTACCACCAGTGGAAGGAAGACCTCTGATAATGTACCTAACTGTGTTAGAAGATTCAGTGGGGTGTGTACTGGGGCAACATGACGAGTCCGGCCGAAAGGAGCATGCAATCTACTATCTTAGCAAAAAGTTTACCGATTGTGAAACAAGATACTCACTACTCGAAAAAACTTGTTGTGCCTTAGCATGGGCGGCTCGCCGACTAAGACAATATATGCTAAATCACACCACTTTCCTAATATCCAAAATGGATCCTATCAAATATGTGTTCGAAAAACCTGCTCTCTCTGGAAGAATAGCACGATGGCAAATGATCTTAACAGAATATGACATCCATTACACTTTGCAAAAAGCAATCAAAGGAAGTGTGGTAGCTGATCATCTGGCTCATCAAGCAGTGGATGATTATCAAGCATTAAACTTTGACTTCCCAGATGAAGACATTATGCTAGTCACTGACTACAAACAACCAGGACCGGAAGAAGGACCCGAGCCAGGATCCCGATGGACTATGGTTTTTGATGGAGCTTCTAATTCACTTGGCAATGGCATCGGAGCTGTGATCATTTCCCCTGTAGGAAGTTATACACCATTCACTGCCAGATTATGTTTCAACTGCACTAACAATATAGCCGAGTACGAAGCATGTATTCTGGGTCTCAAAGCTGCAATTGATCTAAGAATCAAGTTCCTGGAGGTCTACGGAGACTCGGCGCTTGTGATTTATCAAGTCAAAGAGGAATGGGACACGAAGCACCCGAACCTAATTCCATACAAAGAATATGTGCTGAGTTTGATTCCTTACTTTGAAGAGATCTTTTGAACACATCCCGCGCGAAGAAAATCAACTAGCTGATGCCTTAGCTACCATGTCATCCATGTTCAAAGTCCGGTGGGACAACGAGGCGCCAATGATCACCATTTACAGGCAGGATGAACCAGCCTATTGCAATGAGATCGATGCCAAAGGAACGGAAGACAAACCATGGTTCAATGAAATAAAAAGGTATCTCGAAGCTCAGGAGTACCCTGAAGGGGCATCCATTAACGACAGAAAGTTTCTAAGAAGATTTGCTGCCAAATTCTTCCTAAGTAATGGAACCTTATACAAACGCAACCATGACTCGACTTTACTTCGTTGTGTAAACAAGAAGGAAGCAGAACAGATTATGGAAGACATACACGATGGTGCCTTTGGTACTCATTCAAGTGGACATACAATGGCTAAAAAGATCCTAAGAGCAGGTTATTACTGGTCTACCATGGAGACAGACTGCCATCATCATTCCAGAACCTGTCACAAATGCCAGATATATGCCGACAAAGTACATGTACCTCCAGTCCCGCTAAATGTCCTGACAGCTCCTTGGCCTTTTGCAATGTGGGGTATTGATATGATTGGAGAAATCAAGCCTACTGCCTCCAACGGACATCGCTTTATCCTGTCGCTATTGATTACTTCACAAAGTGGGTAGAAGCAGCTTCATTTGCTTCTGTCACCAAGAATGTTGTGGCCCGGTTTATCAAGCACAATTTCATTTGTCGGTATGGCATCCCTGAAAGGATCATCACAGACAATGGCACAAATTTAAACAACAGAATGATTACTGAACTCTGCACACAGTTCCAGATCAAACATCATAATTCCTCTCCATATCGACCAAAGATGAATGGCGCAGTGGAAGCTGCCAATAAGAACATCATACAAAAGATGACAGTAACCTACAAAGACTGGCATGAGATGTTACCTTTTGCTCTTCACGGTTATCGCACATCTGCGCGTACTTCAACAGGGGCAACTCCATTCTCCTTAGTCTACGGTATGAAGGCAGTTCTTCCAATTGAAATTCAGATTCCTTCCCTAAGGATTATGAAAGAAGCCGATCTAGACGAAGATGATTGGATTCAGACTCGGTTGGACCAGATAAACTTGATTGATGAGAAGAGGCTCGCAGCTATTTGTCATGGTCAGTTGTACCAAAAGCGTATGATCAAAGCCTTCAACAAGAAAGTCAAAAGTCAAGCATACCAAACTGGTGGCTTGGTTGTCAAACGCATCATCCTACCACAAGGTAACCCCAGGGGCAAGTGGACTCCCACTTATGAGGGACCATTCGTAATCAAGAAAATATTCTCCGGCGGAGCCATGTTGCTTACCACCATGGATGGCGAGGATTTCCCACACCCTGTGAATGCGGACATAGTCAAAAAGTACTTCGCTTAAATAAATGCTCGCTAAGTTGAATACCTGAAAGGGCAACTTAGGCAAAAAATGAGCGTCTCGATGGATTGAAAACCCGAAAGGGCGGTCCAGGCAAAAATTAGAGGCTAAATAAAATTATCCCGGTAGGCTGAAAACCTGAAAGGGTAGCCTAGGCAAAAGTTAGGGAATAAAGCGTACAACTATGTTCCGTTTATTTACCTACTCACCTTCAAGATTCAACACATCAAAGACACCGATCAGTCCAATTACTTTCTTCCAACAAGTAAGGGATGAGATGCTCGAAGACAGATTGGCAATAGCAGAATTGAAACTCGACTGGATTGTTTTCACATAGCTATTTCTCTTTATAAATAGTTTTCAAAACTTTATGACAATTTCCTACTACTAGGATTTTTGTCTCCTTGTACTAATCAGCCTATCATGGCTCTTTTTCAAAAATTAATACATCTTATGCTCAAAATCAACATTTTCACTTTTTCTGTTTCGAATACGTAAACGTCCCAATGATAATTTTGAATGAACATGTGCATTTGAATATGATTGATGTTTACCAGGAAAAACAGGAATAGCATTCAGGTAATGTCCCAATCATTTGGACATCATCCTAAAACCAGCATCAGAAGAAAAATCCCCAACAGAAATGCATTTCTCAGCAAATTCCTCAATGAGATTTTTCTCTCCAACAAAGTGATTCGAGAAATCTTATTCCCCAGCAGGGCTGTTCCAGATTGCTATCCCCAGAAGGTGTGATCTCCACACTAGGACTTGGTCAAATAGTGCATCGGAGGATTATGCATCTTCCTCATTCCCACTTTAAAGGGCATCAAAATCAGAACTTTCAAATTACTTTTCATCCCCAAGCGGTAATCAAAAATTCTTCAACAGAGCACCATGGTTCTCAAAAAAGGTTCCCAGCCGAGGGTACTCAAACAAGACGACAAAAATCATCAACAATCACAATGCCTTCATTTCCAGATGGCTAGCAGGGATTTATTTTCCCAATCAGAAGCTTGATACGCTCAATACATCACACATCATACATCATACATCATACATATTCATACACAACATAACATGCATATTTCTCCTTTAGTTCGAGAATCTCATACATTACATACATCATAAACATTGCATATCACTAACTTGATTTTTTCAGGCAGACGGATGTCTTCAGCAAAGATGTTCTCAATCACATGCAATGTTCCCCTTGAACTCTATTCAGATAAGCAGTCCTCTCAGATATAATCAATCCGAAGATTCATTCTGAAGAGATCTCTCTTTACAAATCACCTATCAACTCAAAACATACCAACACAGATCTAAGCTAATGCCTCAGACGGTTCCAGAACGATCTACCATCGAAGATCTAAAGTCGATACCTTAGACGGTTCCAGAACGATCTACCATCGAAGATCTAAAGCTGATACCTCAGACGGTTCCAGAATGATCTACCATCAAAGATCTAAAGCTGATACCTCAGACGGTTGCACAATGATCAATTTTCAAAATCTAGAGCGGAAAAACTTTGGACAGTTCCGTAATGATCATCCTCCTAGACTTAAAGTGGTAACCTTAGACGGTTCCGAAACAGTCAACGCAGAGGTTTTCAAATCCTTCATCAAGATATAATCAATGGATTCATTCTGGTGAAACCATCAAATAAATCTCCCAGATGGCATCTAAAAGCCCATCTCAGGTAATGTTTCAATCTGCCAATAACATTTCTCAGACAACATTCAAATACAAATTCCAACATCACTTCCGGGCAAGGTAAGTGCAAATTTTCAGGGCATATATAATATTCAATCATCTTTTACCTTCAGATTTCAAACAATTTCTTCAGGTTTAAGAAGATTGAATAAGGGCAACTGTTATACCCCAAAATTTGCCCGCATCTTTTTTCAAGAAAACTTCAATCTAAAAATTAAGAGTTTCATATAATCTTGGATTTTCATATCCTGATTTATGAATACTTGGTTTTTAGAATTTTTCTTATACGGTATTTTGGCTCGCTGTTGAATTTATTCTTACGCAAACGCCAATTACTGTTTATTACTTCACACACGCTATTTATTTGATATTTATTTACAGATAAATAGTACTGACGCAATTGGTACAGAGTTAAATCTTTTGCAGGCGCATAGTCCGGGGATTCAGACTGTACTGGTAACAAGTAAATTATTATTAATTTTTTGTTTCCCACTAATTTTTGTACTATATTCCATTATTTTCAAAATCTTTTCCTTTCTTTTCAAATCTCTTCTTTCAAAATCAAATCCTAACTTTATTCTATACATCTCTCTTTTTTCCAACACTATCATACACTTTCTTTCAAATCTTACTTCCACTCAAATTTTCCTTTTGTACGGAATCACTTCATTCCCCAACGTCTCTATCCTTCTTTTCATTCTATAAGTACCTCTCATTTTTTCCATAAAATCTCACATCAAATTCTAACTCATCTCTCAAATTTCTACTTCATATTCATTCTCTCTTCTTCCCCGGCAAAATGGCGAAGCGGATGGAAACGTGTTTTCTTATGGTCATCACCATTGCTACGGTGATCATGTCCTTCTTCTGTCTGCATAGTCCTAAAAAAGGTGGACCTGCGATGGTTACACTTCCGATCATTTATTTTCTGTTGGTCATAGCATGGATTATTAATCGTCATATGTAACGTTTGTCGTATCTTCTGTTTTTAGAATGTACCGTTCTTTATATTTACTGTGTTGTTTACTACGTTTTGTTTAGGTAATATTTGTACTGTCAGTATTAAGTATTACACTATATCGTCATTTAACTAGTAAGATAATGTTATATGTGTTTATTGCTAGTTAAATTTTTTTTTTGTGCATTAAATCCTTTCAGTCTTATTATTGACGGTAATATTGTTCGCATACAGTACATATTATTTATTTAATACGTCTGTGTTTTACTAACCACTCATGTAAATAAATTTTCACCATT
Source organism: Vicia villosa (assembly GCF_029867415.1). Classification (NCBI taxonomy): domain Eukaryota; kingdom Viridiplantae; phylum Streptophyta; class Magnoliopsida; order Fabales; family Fabaceae; genus Vicia; species Vicia villosa. Next base: position 184,016,124 of record NC_081182.1, on the reverse strand, counting down.
AACACAAAAACAAAAAAAACAAAACAAAAACAAAACAAAAAAAAACAATATTAACTTTGACTGTTGAATTTCCACTCTAAACAGTCAGTTGACAGTCAAACCGCTGATAGTGCAATTCTCCGTGTTTTGTACCATCAATCAAATCAAACTTTTGCATCTCAAAATTCCAAGATTTTTGTTCTAGAAGTCTTCTGAATATCACATGATTAGCAGAGACTCAACACTGCACAAAAATTAGGTACGCTTAACTGTCTCCTACACAAACAGTCCCTAACTAGGGTTTCTTGTTTTTTTCAGGAGAACAAGTTTTTGAGACCTCAAATGGATTTCATGGACCTCCATATATCTCAAAGTACCATCATACAGATTTTCAAACTTCAATTCGCTCAGACGCACAGTCAGCAGCTCAAACAGCCAACAGACGACCCGTTTGACCTAAAAAAGTCAACAGACAGTCAAAAATGAAATTTTTTGTCAAAGTCCATATTTTGTCAAAGGATTCATCATTTGATCATTGGATGATCATAATTCATCAAGGAAAGATCAAAAATCAACAAAACCCTAAGTTTCAAAATTAGGGTTTTCTCCTAAAAAGTCAACTGAACTTTGACTGGTCATAACTCTCTCATCCTTCATCCGAAAAATTCAAACCAGAGCTTATTTTGAAGGAAATTCAATTATCTTTCAAATTCAATTGGTCCCATGGTCATTAGATTCACCATTTGAAAAATATGAATCAAGACATTACAGGTCATTTTCAAAGTCAACAAAAAGTCACTTTTTTCAAAAGGACACACAAGGAGCATGGAAAATCATTTTGACATGAGACCAAAGACACTGGTTAGAGGACTCTTTGAGGTTTCCAAAAAGTGCAAGAACTCCTTCATATGATAAAAATTAAGGGATTTACACCTTGTTGAAGTTGGCTAAATTTTGGGAAAATGCATGAAATCAACATTGATAAAAAATGTTTTTCTTCCAAATGAAACCCAATTTCCATGATCCAAACATGTTTACCATGATGTAAAGGGCCTCCCATGATCAAGACAAAGCCCACATCATTTTTGTTCTTTTTTTGATTTAATTTTATCACATATAAGATTAAATTAAAAAAGGAAAATGGAAGGATAATGCATAGCTTAGTTTCTAAGCATGAGTCATCAAAGAATCTTCAATTTTCTGCAGCAAAAGGAAGTACAAAGCAAGAGAAGTAAAGGAGAGCAAGCTTTGGTCAAAGTTTCAAAGATTTTTAATATTTAAAAATCAAAGTTTCAACAAAGCTCATCAATGCTTCTAGCTTAGATTTTAAGCACCTCTTAGCTTATAAATTAGGCAGCATACTTCCACAATAAGACACACGAAAAATAGCAAGGGGGGCATAGCAAGAAACTTCACAAAATTCTCAAAAATTCCATAACTTTGTAAATTTTCGTTTTCCATATTCCAATCATTATCAATACAAATAAACACTTCCAATCATCTCCTAAAGTAATATATAGTAAGAATAAACTCTTTATTTGGTCCCATGAGAGTCATAACATACGTATGATGTTTTCCATGAACATACACATGTAGCTTTCGTTTTCGTATGCATGCTTGATTAAAATGAAAACTAACCACTTGCATGGACTCATGGCATGATATAGAGTAGGTTTGAGTGATCACATGCAAGCTTTAAGGTGGTTTTGAAGCTCTACCATTTTTGAGCTTCAAACATGTGAAGCTTTCGTTCTCCATGATACAAGCTCCAAATGAAAAAACTAACGACGGCATCATGTTCAGAAGGGTCCATTTACGTGATCTAGGTGGCCCTTGTTCTTTTTCATTTTCATTTTGTAGGTCATTCAAAAGGTTAAAGAATTGAAAGCAAAATCCGCAGGAAAATCCGCAGGTAAGTTTGCAGGAAATTCCGCAGGTACCAAGGAAGAAAATGATGAATAGTGAGGTGGAAATTTTGACCGCACGCGTGGCCATTTCGCTCCACCCCATTCGCTAGTCAACTGCACGTGGGTCCCACGTTGGACTCTCAAAGTCTGCATAATCACATGTTATGCCTTTATCCACGTGCACCATGCAATCATAATCTGAGCCCTTGGATCCTCTCAACTTTTCATCCAACACATCAAAATACTCAGCCACACCATAATCCATCATAATCAACCACACATGATCATATCTTTTTATATTTTCTATTTTATTTTAATTTAACTTCTAAAATTAATTTAAATAGTTTTTAAAAATTCAAAAAATACACAAAAAATATTTTTAAGCTGATAAAATAATATTTTATTTTCTGATATAAAAATATTTTATTTTTCTTAATAATTTAAATATTTTGCATAATTAATTAGTATATATTTATATATTTGCTTTTTAATTATTTTAACCAATCAAAAAAATCATAAAAAATTTGTTCTTTATATTAAATATAGTTTATATATTATAGGCTAATTTTGTACATATTTAGAATAATTTTCTCATTTAAGTTTTAATTATTTGTGTAATTATTTGTATAATTATGTATTAATTAACTTAATAATTTCAAAACAAATTTCAAAAATTCCAAAAAAAAAAATAGTTTTATATTAAAATTAATTGACAAACATTTTGAACATATTTTAAACTTAATTTTTAGGTTTAAATTTTATTTCCATCTTTTTCCTCATTTTAATTAAATTAATCATGCATTAATTATAATTAAAATCAATCATCAAAAATCCAAAAATATTTCTTTTATTTTCTTGCAATTTAAGTTCATAGACCAAGTGTATAGGTTGTCAAATTCATGTAAATAGCGTAGTTTACATTTCCCGCAAAATCGATGTAATAGCGTAGATTTACTTTCCGCATTTTACATTTCTGCATTTAAATTCCAGTACATATAAAATTGCGTGTATGTCAAAGATAAAATTGAATCGTTAGATCACTAACTTCAAAGATAAAATATCTGAATCAAAACGCAATCACACTTGCACCTCTTAGAGTAATCCCTCTTTTACTCTTTTCAAAATCAAAATCAAATTCTACTGTTTCAAATGCAAAATCGGACTTTCGTTTACGTCCGGTAAAAGGATAGTTTTTTAAAGGAAATAGGATAAGACCTTATAACTTAGGGAAGACCTCCTAATTTGCTTGCTCAGATCAAAACAAACAAATCTCTCATATATCATTGTTTTTCAAAATAAAACTTTCAAAAAAGACAATACTTTGTATATATCCAAACAAGGATCATTACGAAGTTAACGTTCTTTTCAAAAACATCTTTCGAAAGATAAAACACTTTGTATACATCCGCACAAGGATCATTACAAAGTCAATTTACCAAAAGTATTTGAAACCACATACAAGCATTTCAAGGCAATAGAAAAGTGATTGAAAACAAGTGAGCTAAGCAAATTAAAGAGCCCATGGATAACCATGGATACAAAGGGTGCTAACACCTTCCCTTTGTATAACCTACCCCCTTACCCAGAATTTCTTAAAGGTCTTTTTCTGTTTCTTTTATAAATCTTTCCTTAATTGGATAAAATAAAAGTCGGTGGCGACTCTCTGATTTTCAAAAACATAAAAGCAGAAAGAAAAGAGTCAGTTCGCGTATCTCTCCGCAAGAGGTATGGTAAAAAACCGAGGGCGACAACGCCTTATAGAAAAATCAACATAATCCTCAACTAGAGGCTGATGACTTGGAAGATCTGATCGATCCACAAACTCTAACTAGAGATAATTTTAAGTCACCCCTTGGCTACTTTTGACTTGAAAAGTGGCCAACAACAACACATCATAATGATCAATACTCAGATGGCCATCATCAGAATGACCGACTCGCTGAAGCACAAGTTAATGGTGGGTACGGTGAAGGATGTCGCCTTATGCTGGTACACGAGCCTTCCCAGATTCACCTTACTAATTATTGGGGTCTGGAGCGGAAAATGATATACCAATTATCCTCTAGCAAGCACCAAAAGGTGTCAACAACAGACCTTTTTAATGTCCGCGAGGGAATGAACGAGTGTATGTGATCGAAAAAATAGCGAGTGTACTATTTTCACCAATGTAGTAATAATAGTGGTTTATCCCTAGTATCCATCTCGAGGACTGCGTAGGAAATAATTTTTTTATCATAATTCAATTGAACAAAAGGTCATTGGGGGTATTTATGTTGTTTTTGGAATTGTAATTAACAACGAGAAAATACGGCAAAAGAATAAAAATGTCTTTAAACAAATATGAGAAATCATGCTAGGGCAAGGTGTATGAACTTTTTGGCAACAACCTTTAATCCTTATTTATGAAACTTGGTTTGAAGTACTATTACCGAATCTCAAGAACAATTTTCCCTAATTCCTTCGCGGTCCAAGGTGATATTCACCCTATACCATAATTCCTTAGCGGTCCAAGGTGATATTAAGCAATATATTTTAACAAGAATATTAAGGTTACTAAGGTGTATCCCTACGTTTGTTTGTTTTGTTGTTAAAATCTATTCTAAGAGTGCATTTTCATATAAGAGAGTAATGTAGGCAAATCTATGTTTGTGTAAAGACAAAATTGGAGGAAACAATTGGTGTGTTTTAAGGGTTTTCAATTTTTTTTGCTCTTATAGTGAAAGGGTCAGAGTTGTTTGCACTTAGTCTATTTGGGAGTGTTGATTGCTCGACCTATAACAATTTTATTTCTTATGGATAATTGTTTGATATTCCTCTTTTAGGTAGAAGTTTTACTTGGTTCCAACCTAATGGGGAGGATGTTAACATACTTGATTAAAATCTTGTGTCAAATTAAGATGGGTTCAATGATGGTGTTTTCTATTGAGCCATGTTGGTGCAAGTCCTAAAAACCACTAGTTTTAATAGAACTTGCTACTTATGTTGAATTATCTAATAATAATAATAATAATAATGTATTTCTATATGATATTACTTTTTCAAAGTAATTAAATCCCTAAAATCCCTAGGCTGTTTAATGAAGTATTAAGTGTGACTTAATCACAAGACTTCATTAAATGTAATTATTCTTAATGACTTAATTATTCTTAAAGTATTTGTAGTCAAGGTTTTTTGTGAAATGCGATAACATTAAGGCATCGAAATTCTTATGTGGATATATTGATGATCATATTTCACGAATATATAGATAGTGATGTATATTGTTGACCAAAATGACTCCAAACACAAGACGAGGGGTGAATTGTGTTATCTAATATTCAAAAATACTCCACACACACACACACACACACACACACACATTATTTTCCCCCAAATTCAGTGTTCAAATTATACGTTTTGGAGGGGGGGAATTCAAAAATATATATTACATGGGAAAATCTAAAAAAAACATTGCAAGGAGATAAAGCGAAACTCGTCTACAATGCACGGGGTATCGTATATTTATTAAAATTAATAGCATAAAAGTTTAAAAAATTTAAAGTTTTTTTATTTTCAAAATAAAAACTTTTATTTTGAAAAAAATTAAAATAAAATTATTGCAAATATGCTTTGCTTTCTCTATACAATTATTAAAAAAATTAAAATTAATTAAAACCGATTTCAGTTTTTTTTTTAGAATTTGTTGTTAAATCTTAATAATCAAATCAATGGTTATTATTAGACGGTAAAAAAGGATTTATGGGTGTTTATTGGTTTGGGCAAATGCGAATCCCACATGAATTTAAACTAAACCATGGTATTTGGGTCGGACTGTTTTTAGTCAGGTATAAATCGAACCAAATCAATGAAATTCGATGTTAATTGGTTCGGGCATCGGATTTTCAAAATTCTACCCGCGAGCCCATCTATTCGAACGAACCATATTAATTCATATGATTTATATCATCATTATCATAAAAACTAGTATAAGATATTCAAGTTCAAGAAGAAGAAAATGAAACGTCATTTGTGACATTCACAATGGATAAACAAAAAAAATTAAGAATTTATATTATTATAAAAAATTAGTTTATGTAAATTAGATATTTTGTAAAGATATTTTTGCGCATTTGTTTCTAATGTATACGATCAATTCAACCCAAACCAACTCGTTATCTATCGATTTGGTTTGGTTTGGGTTTTATCAAAAAAATGTGTGAATCCAATCCAAACTAATCCATATATTTTGGTAATTTCTTTTCCCACCCTTATGTTGTGGCTCACCCCTCTGAAAATCTAAAATTGCCCTTAGAAATTTATGGAGATACATCTCTAGACGCACCTTAAATCTCCACATCCTTCGTAAATAAAGTAGTCGCCCCATTTTTGCTAACAATTGGTCAAGACATGCATATGCGAATATTTTTTAGATGAATTCAAAGATGCATCTCATGAAACTCCTATTTCAGATATGCATCTCTGAAAACTTCCCTACATGCATATTGGGCAGAAGCATTGTCTAAATTTGTAATACTTTTGTTCCTTGTTATAAGAGACAAATCACTTTTTAGGTTCATTGAATAACTAATGTATTTGGTCTGTTTATAGACTAGATACATTTATTATTCAATGAACCTAAAAAGTGAGTTGTCTCTTATAAAAGCAATGGAGGTACTATTTTTTTGAATCCAAAGTCATTTTAATCTGACTAACAGTGTCATAATTTGATTCAAACATTAATAAACATGAACAACATAGAATAAGGTAATGCATAAATTAAAAAAAATCTCATAATATTACAAACTTTGTTCTCAAGGAATGAAAAATAACACTAAAACATAAAAAAAAAATGCATACCCTACCGCATATGATTAATCGTAACCCTTTGACTCCTCCTCTGCTGCCGGTAACCTAAGGCATTCCGTGCCTCGGTAAGAATGGAACATGCTAGGGAAACCGCAACATCTCCATCTCTCTCAAACAGCTCGGACTATTTTTTTGATTGCTCGACCTATAACAATTTTATTTCTTATAGATAATTGTTTGATATTCCTCTTTTAGGTAGAAGTTTTACTTGGTTCCAACCTAATGTGGAGGTTGTTAATATACTTGATTAAAATCTTGTGTCAATTTATGATGGGTTCAATGATGATGTTTTCTATTGAGCCATGTTGGTGCAAGTCCTAAAAACCACTAGTTTTACTAGAACTTGCTACTTATATTGAATTATCTATTAATAATAATAATAATAATAATAATAATAATAATAATAATAATAATAATAATAATAATAATAATAATAATAATAATGTATTTCTTTATGATATTAATTTTTCAAAGTAATTAAATCACTAAAATCCCTAGTCTCTTTAATGAAGTATTAAGTGTGACTTAATCACAAGACTCCAGTAAATGCAATTATTCTTAATGACTTAATTATTCTTAAAGTATTTGTAGTCAGGGTTTTTTTGTGAAATGCGATAACATTAAAGCATCGAAATTCTCATGTGGATATACTGATGATCATATTTCACGAATATATAGATAGTGATGTATATTATTGACCAAATGACTCCAAACACAAGACGAGGGGTGAATTGTGTTATCTAAGATTCGAAAATACTCCACACACACACACACACACACACACACATTATTTTCCCCTAAATTCAGTGTTCAAATTGTACGTTTCGGAGGGGGGAATTCAAAAATATATATTACAGGGGAAAATCTAAAAAAAAACATTGCATGGAGATAAAGCGAAACTCGTCTACAATGCACGGGGTATTGTATATTTAACCCTAAAAAATTGGATTAAAATTAATAGCATAAAAGTTTAAAAAATTTAAAGTTTTTTTATTTTCAAAATAAAAACTTTTATTATGAAAAAAAATTAAAATAAAATTATTGCAAATATGCTTTCTCTATACAATTATTAAAACAAATTAAAATTAACTATAACCGATTTCAGTTTCTTTTGAGAATTTGTTGTTTAATCTTAATAATCAAATCAATGGTTATTATTAGACTGCAAAAAAGGAGTTATGGGTGTTTATTGGTTTGGGCAAATGCGAATCCCACATGAATTTAAACTAAACCATGGTATTTGGGTCGGACTTTTTTTAGTCAGGTATAAATCGAACCAAATCAATGAAATTCGATGTTGATTAGTTCGGGCATCGGATTTTCAAAATTCTACCCGCAAACCCATCTATTTGAACCAACCATATTAATTCATATGATTTATATCATCATTATCATAAAAACTATTATAAAATATTCAAGTTCAAGAAGAAAAATGAAACGTCATGTGACATTCACAATGGATAAAAAAAAAAATTAAGAATTTATATTATTATAAAAAATTAGTTGAGAGTGAGAGGGATAACGTGTTTTTTTAAATTTTGTTTTTTAATTTAGAAGAATGTGAAATAAAAAATGGGTGTTCTTTTTTAGTTGGAAAAACGTCGTGAGATAAAAATTGTTAGGTGTATTTTTTCTTTTGTTATACATCTTATATTAACGCTTTTATGAAAGTGGTATCAACGGAGGGTACACACTATAATACTAGCATTTACCTATAAAGCGCTATTAAATTATTTTTAATATTTTTTTAATATTTTGTAATAGCATTTGTAGAAAAAAGTGATAATATAGGAGTTCACTTATACTAGCGCCTGAGTCTCAATTTAAAATATTTAATAGCATTTTATTAGAAAGTGCTATTATAAATCAAAATTGTAGTAGTAAGAAGAGGAAGGGTCTGACGTGTATTATATAATAATTGAACGTGTTCGGAGATGTATTTTCAAAACAACATTTGAGTTTAAAAAATGATTAATCTAAAGATATGCATCTGCGGACAAACTCTAAAATATATATGAAGATGCATCTTTGAATTAAATTTTGACAAAGTGATGGGAGCTCAACAATTTACGCTTATTTTGTGTGAAAAATGGTGCATCAGAAGATGAAACTCTAAAAATTGAAGATATTTTTTATTTTTCGCCAAAGACTAAAAGGAACTTATATTTTTGATCGATTTGGACATTATATTCTCTTGAAACCGAACTAAATTGCATTACAACACCGGTACAAGGATTCTTTTCCCACATATAAGATACTTTCAAATTTTATATATATTCTTATAAATCCTGACAAGTGTACGGGGAGATGGGAAATCAAAATGGAATGGATATACTTAAAAATTATACATTGAATCATCTTTAAAAATAATAAGACTCAGATAAAAGTAAAGCAAAATTATATTTAAATTAACATAAAAATTATTAGTATATATATAAAATATAATATAAAAAATAATTTAATTGAAATGCACTTAAATATTTTATATTGTCGGTTAATGTGATTTGTTAAAAATGTTTGATTTTTATTCTAATTTTTTTAAAAATTATATATTTGATTGGTTATAAATTATAATACATTTTTATACACTAACGCTGTATAGCAAATAAACTGTATAAAAAATGTTTGATTTGTATATAACTTAGAAAAAACAAATAAAAGCATATGGACAGATACTCTGACATAAAAACATGTACAAAAACTAAGTTGTGAAATCAACTTAATAAGTGACATTATAATGAACTACCATTACTGAAGTTGACAATACAAGTTTTGGTTCTACAAATTAATTAAACAAACAAGCTACAAACGAGAAGGTTGAGAATTAACAGGAAAGTGTGAAATAACAATAGGAGCTGAACATTTCTGAATATCCCCTTTAGGTTTTCTTGACAACAACATTTCTGTGTGATTACTTTTCTCTTCATCCTTGGACTTGAAGCAGTAGAATATGTGGGAGAGTATCCTCATGATCTTTCTGTGTGATGATGATATGAATGAACAAGTTTTTGTGTAATTTTGGATATATATATATATATATATATATATATATATATATATATATATATATATATATATATATATATATATATATATATATATATATATATATATATATATATATATATATATATATATATATATATATATATATATATATATATATATATATATATATATAAAATAAAAAAGAATGAAGGAGCCGGTGAATATTTTAATGTATTTTTGTATTTTTATATGACATATTCTTTAGTTTTAGTTGAACATCCATTCCCTTAGTGTTAATTGACTTAAATATTTTTTTTAAATTAAATAATATTAAATAATAATTTATCATTGAATATTTTCATTTGATTGAAAAAAATATTAGTACCCAATAAAATTTGAAGGCACTAGAGGATTCACTATTTTATATTCATCCTTGCTCACCAAGCATTTATTTTGCTTGAATTGCAAAGGAAGAAAAATACTTTGATTATCACATTGGTAATTATAATAGGGAGAAAAAATTTAGATACAATTTCTTAAATATATTTTATATATTATTTTTCAATAAAATTATAATAAGTGTATTTTAATATTTTTTTAAGAAGAAAAAATAAGTAAAAATTATATATGTGTTGGAGAAAATTATACACTTTTTATATTTTCATTGAAAAATAGTATAAATCACACCTAAGAAATTATATTTAAGTTTTTTCCTTATAATATATACTCTCTCCGTCTCATAAAAAATGTCATGTTTGATCAATGCACGATTCTTAAAAAAATAATTAGATGTGTTAGTTTCAATTATAAAACAATTATTATTTATTAGAATACTCTTATTAATTAGAGTAATTGGAATAGTTGAATAAAGTAAAAGTTAATAAATGAAGATATAATAGGAAAAAGATTAATAATAAATGATGCTTTGATATTGTAAAGGAACAATTATTTTAAAATAGAAAATAATGTAAATGAGATATTTTATGAAACAAATAAAATATTTATTCATCCTTTTTAACTTAATGATGTTATTTTAAAGACTTCCTAACTAAAGTATTTGTATGAATTTGCAAAGACTTTTAAATAAAAGGAGATTTTTTTATTCTTTTAATGAATAAAAGGAGATAGGAATTCATAGGATTATAAAAATAAATAAAAAAGAAGAGATAGCTTTATAAATAAAAGGATAGGTTTATTTGGTCTTGCTAATTAGTGTTCTCAGGGTAATGGTTAAGCATTCATAAAAAAAAAAAAATTTATAAAAATTTTAATATTTTAATTTTCAAGGCATTAAATACGCAGATTGCCGAGATAAAGTTACTATTTTAAAGTTTTAATTATTGCCCTGAGTGCACTGGTTAGCATTTCTCATAAATAAAAGGAGAAACGGATTATGCTTTTGAGTAATAATAATAATAATAATAATAATAATAATAATAATAATAATAATAATAATAATAATAATAATAATAATAATTTAAAATTATGCTATGTTTAGAAGATACTCTTTACTCTTTAAAATTTAGAAAAAGTTAATTATTAAATTTTTAATGCATTGATTATATGTATTTTTTAAAAAATGTACTTTTTAAAATTTTTAAAAAACTTATTATTTCTAAATTCTTAAAGAGTGCATCTAAGCACTGGAGAAATAAAAAGATGATCAATTAAAAAAATATTAATGAAATGAATTGTATTAAACTACAAATATTTTACAATATTTAAGTTAATTAATAAATTGAACCATTAATTTTAACCAATTCAATTAACCCTATTCAATTTTTAATATATATATATATATATATATATATATATATATATATATATATATATATATATATATATATATATATATATATATATATATATATAATAATAATAATAATAATAATTTATTTATAAATTATTGTATAACATTGTTTTGCCTTATAGAATAATGTTAGATTCAACTTTAAATCAAATTTGGATTCGATCGACTCCGTAGCTTACCACTCGTATATCCAAGTTTTTTATTTACATGATAGTGTTTACGTGTGTATTAGTATATGGATATTTGAACTCTATGGGGATTACTCTATCTTGTTTGAAAAGTGCTTCTTGTCGTTTGATAAAGAGATAGTATTTATTAATTATTAATTAGATATTTAATTAATATTTTAATATATTAGATAGTATTATATTCTAGAAGTTGCTTTCAAATTCACTCCATCATAAATGTTGAGAATTAAGTGTGAGGAAGAAGTCTCATATTGGTTAAAAAATATGTTCCTCGAGTTGCCTCCAACCGTGGTATCATGAGCCTTTGGTTCGAGAAAGGGACCGACTTACTTGTAGTTAAAGAAAGTCAACAGATACAAGTGAATGTGAAAGAGAGAACTTTCACATGAGGGGGAGCATTGTATAAACTCACACTTGAGGGGGAGTGTTGAGAATCAAGTGTGAGGAAGAAGTCCCACATTGGTTAGAAAAGGGAAGAATGAACATTTATAAGTGAGAGAACCCACACACCTATCACCTTAAGGTTTTAGGTGGAGATGTGGTGTGTCTCTCACAAAGGTGTGTCTCAAGTAAAGTGCTCCCTCGTTGACCCCCTCGAGTTGCCTCCAACAGTTGTATCTGAGCCTCTGGTTTCGAGATAGGGATTTCCAACACTCATAATGCATCATCATCACCAAGTTTGTTTTAAATCATGGGTACTCTCAACATCGACTTATTAACCTATATCTATCTCATTCACATACCACCAAAATATTTTCATTCTTGTCATTCCTTCTTACCAACCCACAACAGAAGGTATTCTAGAAGATTTTCAAAAGTGTTTTCTAGAATTATCTCAAGCAGAAGAAAATTATAGAGTAATTGATGAGCAAATTAGTATTGAGAATCAAGTGTGAGGAAGAAGTTCCACATTGATTAGAAAAGGAAAGAATGAACACTTTATAAGTGAGAGAACCCACACACCTATCACCATAAGGTTTTAGGTGGACATGTGGCATGTCTCACAAAGTGTGTCCCAAAGTTAAAAAATTCTCCCTTGTTGACCCCTCAAAGTGACCCTAACAGAGGTATCATGAGCCTTTGGTTGCAAGATAGGGACCGACTCACTTGTATCAAAACACTTCCCGCAGATGGTGGGTAGAAGTTGTTCCGTTGAAGAGTGTCAACGGTGGTACAAGTGTATGTGGAAGAGAGAGCTTTCACATGAGGGAAAGCATTGTGTATAGACTCACACTTGAGGGGGAGTGTTGAGAATCAATGTGAGGAAGAAGTTCCATATTGATTAGAAAAGGAAAGAATAAACACTTTATAAGTGAGAGAACCCACACTCCTATCACCTTAAGGTTTTAGATGGACATGTGGTGTGTCTCTCACAAAGTGTGTCCCAAAGTGTAATATGCTCCCTCGTTTGAACCCCCTCGAGTTGTCTCCAACAATGGTATCTTGAGCCTTTGGTTCGAGAAAGCGACTGAGTTACTTATAGTTGAAGAAAGTCAACGGATACAAGTGAATGTGGAAGAGATAGCTTTTACATGAGGGAGAGCATTGTATAGACTCACACTTGAGGGGGAGTGTTGAGAATAAAGTGTGAGGAAGAAGTCCCATATTGGATAGAAAAGGGAAGATTGAATCATATATAAGTGAGAGAACTCACACACCTATCACCTTAAGGTTTTAGGTTGACAAGTGGTGTGTCTCTCACAAAGGTGTGTCCCAAGTTTAAAGTGCTCCCTCGTCGACCCCCTGAGTTTCCCCCAACAACTTCGGCAACAATTCGACGTCACTTTCGTCGCCGCCTCCGGCGGAATTTCTAGCATCACTTCCGCCGACAACTCCGGCATCAATAAAAAATGTATAGAAACCATTGTCTCTGTTGTGTTTTTCTTTGTCAGAGTTCATAAACTCACATGTGAAACCACTAAAATTGCAAATGTCACCGGCGAAACCATCAGATCTACTCTTTTTGTAGTAACCGAAAAAATCTACCAGATCAAAAACGACCACCGCCGGAACCACCGCCATTTTTGAATTGCTTCTATCATTTTAATTTTATTTTGTTTAAAATATAAATAAAGAAGAGAAAAAGAAATAAGAATATGTTGAAGGAAAATAAAGAATGCCGAAGAAGAAAGAAAGGGAAAGAGAAAAAGAAGAAGAAAGAAAAAAGAAACTGCTCAAGTGTGGAAACCAGCTGTCTCTTGCCAACATAATCCTCACGTGCTTCTCTCTCATCACAATGGTTTAATAAACCAATAAAAAATTGATAAAAAATTAATATCATCACGTAAAAAAATTGATAAAAAGTTAATATAATCACGTAAAAATTTAATTTTAGAACCTGGAAGACAAGGTTCAAGTGAACCCGACAACAATGACAGAGATTATTTATTAATTATTAGTAAGATATTTAATTAATATTTTAATATATTAGATAATATTATATTCTAGAAGGTTTTTTAGTCCTTAAGATTGTGTCACATGGACGACTATGATATATTTAGAATTCTATATATTAAGGTGTAATGTGTTATTTGAGAATCATCAATGAAATGAAAAAGTCTTTATTTTATAATTAGTTTTATTTGTCTTTTTATTTCTTAGCTTTCTTTATTTTTGTTAGGGTTTAGATTTAGCTTCCTAACTTGGTCACTTTTCATATTTGTTGAGTTCCAAGTCATATACCAATTGTACAACAGATTTTCAATGACTTAGAAAATAGAAAAGCATCTAAGATTATTAGGCTAAATAAATATTTAAGTTGATCTTATATGCTAAGTGATCAGTTAGAAATAAGGTTAGTGAATTTAGAAAAGAGAGATCAACAACATAAGTTTGCTCAAGCATAAAGGAGAGTGGTTTCTAAGGTTGATTCGCTCTTTTAACATTTGGGCTCTAGGGAGTAGAATTATGAATAATAAGATAAAAGAGCTTATTTCGTATAGGTCCTTGGATTTTATGGCAATCCAAAAAGACTAAAGCTAGTAAGATTTTTGTCTCTCTTGTTCATTTCTTGTGGAGATAATCCTTCTATGACTTGATTTCATTCCTTCTATTTATAATATTGGTGGTCTTCTATCGGTCTAATGGAGTTCAAAAGGAATATCATGTTTCCTTTCTTGGGTTATGGGATTCTTGGTGTTTGGCTAGAACTGGGGGGGGGGGGGGGGGGGGGGGGCTTCTAGTCCTTTTATTTTATGATTAACATCTACCCTAATAGTATTTTACCATATAAGATAGTCATGTGAAAAAATCTATGTTTGTGCAAATACAATATTGGAGGATGTGTTTGATGTGTTTTGGGGGTTTTCAATTTTATTTGCTCATATATGAGAGGATTGGGGTTATTGGTACTTTAAGTATATTTGGGAGTGTTGACTGGTCGACCTTTAGAGATTTTATTTCTTAGAGGGAATTGATTTATCTTCCTCTTTTAGGTAGTAATTTTACTTAGTTCCAACCTAAGGGGAGTATGCTTGTACACTTGATAAAAATCTTATGTATGATGGTTGATGGGATCAATGAGGGTTGTTTCTTAAAGGGTCATAGTGTTGTAATTCCTAAAGGACAATATTTTATTAGAACTTAATATTCATATCAAATTATCTATTAGTAATAATAAAATATTTATTCACTATGGACCTTATATACGTAGTCGAGTGCTTTATTTTAGTTCAAATGTTTTCTGTAACAGGATGTTTATAAAGATGGTTAATGAGTACTCCACAAATCATATTGAGGGAATGAGTGATCTAGATGGAATGTTCCCATCCCGCGTAACATGATAAATGTATATGGCCTAATATTTATCTAGATAATGGTAACATGGTCTATGCCTTATGTTAAATATATACATGAGGAAAAGTGTAATTGTACGAATAAACATTATCACCGAGGTTTTGTCATATCACATGTTTTTTTCATACAATCATTGGAAGATTTGAGTGAGGTGGTCCAATCCATTTAGTAAACTTTTATGACCTTTAGTTGGAAATATTTTATTTTAAAATAATAGCCCAAGTCCCTCAAAAGAGTTTAGAAAGTATGGAATAAGCAAATATTTGGCAAGACCTTCAAAATGAATCGTTGGAAGGTGTTGCGTGTAATTTGGATTTTAGACTTGATCTATGGAGTTTTTCAGAAAAGGAGATTGATGCTAGGATTTGAGCCACTATGCACTAACTCTAGATTTTTCCATGCATATGTAAAAAATAAGAGTAGGAGGAATGTTATCTTAACTTTTGTGTTTGTGATGACTAAATTGAAGGGGTGTTTGAAGTTCGTCAAGAGGTTGATTATTCTTATAATCACTTAAAAGAACCTCTTGCTCTTAGGATCATCTAGATGCAGCTTCTTTTCGTTCTCGTTTAAATATGGACAATGATGTTCTTTCTTATTTATTTCTTCTCCTTGAGATAAATTGGTAGATGACTCAATGTGGTGGAAATATGAGTCCCGGTCATGATAGGTTTAATTTTTCCTTTATGAGAAGATTTTGGTATCTATTTAGGGATGATTTGAGGAGTATGTTTGATGAGTTCCATTGTTTTGCCTCTTTTCCTTCGTGGATGATGTGGTGGTTGTGAATGCGTTGATTGACTTGGTGAAGAAAACTAAAAAAATTTGTCTCATTTTTAAGGTGGGTTTTGAGAAAGCGTATGATTCTATTAATTGGAGTTTTTTTTGGATTATATGGTTATCATATTTGTGAAGTCAAGACTCTCCATCTATTATGTTTTGATGAAGACAAAATGATAAACAAATGAATGAAAAAAGAATGGAAAAAGCTTCAAGTTTAATTGTAACATCAAGTGATCAAGATTCGTCATAATGAAAGCTAGCAACAAATATATCAAGAATTCTACTTTGAAGACTAACATTGATCTTAAATTATTGAGGTACAAGCATGCAATTATATTGATAATTTTAGTGCTCAAATTATTCTTCAAAAAATCACTTGCATGCATTGTTCATTTGTATTCAAAATTACTTTCAAATATATATTTTTTAATCATATTTGAACCATGTTAAATCACTTTTAAATATAATTTTTTATAATGTTTGAACCATGTTAAATCACTTTCAAATATAATATATTTACTTGGATAAATCAATAGATGTTGTATAAAGTTGGTTCAAATATTTAGATAATTTTTTAAAATTTTCAATTTTTAAAACATACAGAATTTAGTAAATTATGGCAGTTTTAGCCGTCATAACAACACTGAAAACCGCCATAATTTACACCGGTCTGAAACGGTGTTTTATTTGAATTTTGAAATTTGCTGCCAACTTTTTAAGTCAGGTAACCGTTGGAACCGACTTAAAAAGTATTGTACGAATTTAATAAAAAACAACAACTTTTTAACACCTTTTCATGCACTCTTCATGAAACCTTTTCATTTTAAATTGACATTTTTTCATGATATTTTTCTCCATGACTTCACCATGTTTCATAAAGGTGTTATGTACTTATAAATACATGAAATTTCAAATTTAAAATCACCTCTTCCATTGCAATTTAACATCATATATTTTTACTCATATTTTCAAACAAGTGTTTTTTGTTCTTAATATTTCATAAAGAATTTTCTACATGTATGTTCATAACATTCTAGAAAATTCATATAGTTCTCATAAACACTTGAGCACTATATTTTCATCATAAATTGCTTGTTTGGAAGAGAAGATCAATCCTAGTGATTGATATATGTTCATCAACATTACTACTCAAATATATTTGGTTATTATCGACTTGCTATCCAGGATTGTTGGAAGCAAGGGTTTTTGATTAGTGAGAGGATTGTTCTCATAATCAAGTTAGTAAATCTAAGAGGATTGTTCTTAGTGGTTGAAATCTTGTTGTCCAGGATTTTTGGAAACAAGTGAGTCATTAAGGGAGGATTGTTCTCTTAATATACTTAGTGAAAATCCAAGAGGATTGTTCTTGGTGTTTGGTGTGTCTCGTGTAAGTCACAAACAATAGTAAAATCTCTTTCATGTTGAAAGGGGACTGGAGTACTCTCGGATTGTGAGGGGAACCAGTATACATCATTGTGTTCTTTACTTTTCCGCATTTACCGCTTTCACAAATCATGACCAGAAAAGAAAGTAACATGTTTCTAAACTCTTGCACCAAACCAGAAAAATAAGAACAACAAGTATTCAAAAACCGGATAAATCTTCAAAGTTCTAATTCACCCCCCTCTTAGGCGCACTCAATAAACTTACAATATTTGTGATTAATGTTAAATGGTGATCTTGGAGGTGTGCTAGTGTGTTAATGGTTTCCCACTCAATAATTTAACATCTATAGGGGTTTGAAGCAAGGTGATCTCTAACTCCTTTTTTTTTGCTTACTAGATAAAGGTCTTAGTTGATTGTTTAATAGGGTTGTAGAATTGGGTCCTTTTTTTTCTAGTTTTAGGGTGGACTCCTAACATCTATTGGTCTCTCATCATCAGTATGTTGATGACACCTTAATCTTGAACAATCACTAGATTGAGAATATTTTGCATAATAAAACTATTCTTAGGGGTTTTGAGCTTGCATCAGTTCTTCAAGTTAAATTTGCAAAAAGCAACCTTATAAGGGTTAGTGTCTAGGCAAATGTTTTGAACTTAACTAGTGGTTTTTTCTACTATAAGATTGAGAATATTCCTTTTTAGTATAGTAGTTTTCCTATGGGGGATAAACCTCGCGTTAAGTCTATGGGGGTCCATAGGTTAATTTGTTATCTAAGCGATTACTTTCGGGGAAGCATAAGTATTTCGACCAAAAAAGGGGATGGGTGATCTTGCTTAATTTAGAGCTTAACGATATTCATATTTTTTCTTGTCTTTCGTGAAAATGTTTGTTAAGTTTTGGAAGAAGTTAGTTAGGATTCAGAGAAAATTTCTCTGATGGTGTGAAGGATGATGCTAAGATTTCTTAGGTTAGATGGTGTGATGTCTGCAAATCTAAGCGAAAATATGGGTTCGTCGAAGATATTCGTTTGGATAATTTAGCTCTTTTAACCAAATATAGATGGAAGTTTATCTTTGAATCCCACTTAATCAAATTTTGAATTTTAGTTTTGAAACATTAATTTGAAATATTAAGTGAAAGTATTACTGCAATGTCTTTTAAGTTAGGGTTAAATATGTTTGTTGTCCTCCTAAATATCTCATATTTTACTTTTGATCCCTCGAATAATTTTCTTCAAAGAAATGTCCTCCTAAAATTTTTCATCTGCACTTTTACTATCTCCTGCAACTTAGCGACTGAATTAACGACAATTTTAACAGGAGGGACCAAGAATGTGGATGAAAATTTTAGGAAGACTATTTTTTAAAAGACTAAAAGTGAAATATGAGATATTTAGCAGGATCACAAACATATTTAACCCTTACAATTATATCAAATAATATGACACTACAATATTACTATATGATTTACAACGGTATTAAAATAATAATAAAAATAAAATAATAATAATTATAGTAATAATAATAATAATAACAATAATAATAATAATAATAATAATAATAATAATAATAAGAGCATATTTGGGATGTGACCACATAGAAGTTTCAAAGTTCTTCCGTATTAATAAGCTTATGTTTCCTTATAATTTTATGGGCAAAAGTAATGAATAAAACTTGCTAATGGGAAAAGTCTTGAAAACATACCAAAATTTTTAACAATGCAAGAATGAGTCAGCATGTATGGTAAATTAATAAAGTGTTATGCCTCAGGGTTAATGGTGGATCAGACTATGCTCGAAAGTCTTGTGGGTTGATGATGCTTACTTGGGGATCCCTTTCATCTACTCTAATTTATAGGAGTCAAAGTTTTATGAGATGGCCCCAAATATAAGCGGACCTTCTGATGATTAGATTGGAAAAGTTTCATCTTCCTTTGATTGTATTTGCTTTGACTATCCCCATTCTTTCTTCCCTGTATATAATGAAGTCTTTTGAACCTTGAGAATTTATCTTCATTTTTTAAAGTTTGAAAATAAGTTTTGCGGCATCTTAGAGTAGCATTGTCTCAATTTCACTAAAATTATTGGGCATTCATCTATGCCTTCGAGATAGTGTTTCACTGTTTTAATGTCAAAAAATTCTCCAAAATGTTTAAAAAATTTACTGAATCACTCATGAATTTAAAATTAAGATATTTTATTATGGGGTCCGTCAGTTTATAGTACTCATTTGACCGTATACGAAGGATGTCTTGAGATACAACCTATAAATGATATGTCTGTTTATGAAGTGCGCTTCACTAATTGTTTGATCTGATCACACTTTGAAATATCCCAAGAGGAATTATTGTCCCGAATTGTTGTCTTGAGATATTTTCACTATGTCTGTTTCTTTACTTGCAGACAACACTTACACAAAAGTCGTTGAATTCAACACTTTTTAGGATAGCCCACATGTGCGTTGTTGTGAAAAATAAAGGGACTATCTCTTTTGAAGGATTGATCACATCCCTCCCACGTGCTATGGGGCTAGATATTGAGCTTTCCACATTAGAACCTTTAGTACCCCACACCATTGACCTAATCTTTTAAGACATATGTGAATTTTTAGGGTGAGGAGAGAAGGAGGTTACAACCTCATGGTTCCAAATGTAAAAGTTAAGATTATTTTTTTGCCTTGGCGTGATCGTATCAATGTACGAAACAAAAGAAATTGGATCTATGATTTGAAGGCTCTGCCTTTTATTGGTCTGGTTCCACAAAATGTTACTGATGGAGATGGTACTAATGAAGAGTTTGAGCGGAGGAACACACCCCCTGTTAATAATTCTCCACCTCCAAATTTTTCACCTACACACACCACACCCGGTTCTTCTAACCCTTTTACAGGTACCACCTCTGGTTTTTATTACACTAAAGAAGTGTTGCGAGAGCAACAAGCCCATGAGGAAGAGCATGATGGCCTATTGTATGCCATGTATGAGCAACAACAGGATATAATGGACTTCATTCGGGCATCTCAAAGCCAAACAGAAAGATCTTTCCATTCAGTGTTGAAAGCCTAGTTCACCTTGGCAACCCAACAACAGCGTCAACAAGCTTCAATGGCGCGAGATTTTGTTCTTGTGCAATCTAATCAAGCGGCCATGCTAGGGCACCTTCAAAGACTATAGGCATCCAACGCCTCATTATCAAAATGATTTCAGCAGCTTGAGATATCACAGAGTTCCCGCCACCGCAACAGGAGTCGTCGCCCACGACATCCAAACCAAGGAGGAGAGGACATTAGTGGCCAACAGTAGTATCACACCAGGTTCTATTTTTTCTCTTTCACCTTTTATCGAAACATTGAGGGCAATGTCCGGTTTAAGTGTCGGAGAGGAAACTTTACCGCTTTATTTTACAGTTTTGTAAGTAGTTTATTGCTTTCTAGTTAGAATTTCATATTTGCAATTATTGGTTTCTAGTTAGGATTTTATATTTTTGTTAAGTTATCGAGTTGTTTGCATGTGCAATCGAGTCTTTTATGTGTGGTTTTTGGCTGTTTTTTAATTTTTCCATTTCTTGAGATATAATAAAAAAATTTGAAAAAGAAAACAGTGTTTATTTTGAATTTAGAGGCTAACCAAAGATAGGTTGTGTAGACTTGAGAAGATTCCTGAATTATCGGTGTCGTCTTAATAGCGTAAGTCTCCAAATTATAGAACTCGGTCTGGAAACTTGTTGTGACGTGTCCTTAAAATCTCACCCTAAAAGGTCCTTAAGTAGTTTATCTTAGCAGTCAGTGCCATTTTAAGCATGCTCTACGTAGAGATGTCGATGAATATAAGTGAATGATCCTAGTTTTAATAAAACAATTAAAAATAGGGAATGAAACTTCTAAGTTAGGAGACCCTCACCTAGTCACTTAACCTAACGGCTGTGGAACCTGCAAAAATAAGAATAAAAACAATCTGTTGTCAGTTGGCTCAGAGGTTTTTGGTATTGAACTTAGTAGGGCGGATTACGATTCGATCTCTCGCAACTACAGTTGGGTAAGCAAATGGGTTGCATCACTTATGTACCAGAACCCCGTGTAAAATGGGCTTTGGCTTGGTCTTCACTTCCTCCGCTCTTCCCTAACTTCTCTCACACGAAATCAGCAACCACCAAGTTATATTTTAGGGTTTCTAAGCATTATAAATAGTAGAAACATTTCAATTTTCAAATAATCCAAACTTAATACAACTTAGGCATAAATTCATATTGAAAAATGCTTTAATTCTTTGCATCAGAGAGTTATCGCATTGTCGTTGATGTCGGGTTTGGAACATATTTATTTTTAAGTTATTTATCTTCCCGCATTTACATTCCGTCAAAGTTTATTTCCGCCATTTAGATTCCGTCAAAGTTTATTTCCGCCATTTACATTCCATCAAAGTTTATTTCCCTTGTACTATATTCAAGTCTCCGTTTGGAGCAGACTCTTAATTTATTTCACATTATTTACTTTTTACTTGTTTTGTCTATTTATCTTGCAGTTTATCTTTCTTGCTTTATTTTTCCGCACTTAATTTACTTTCATTGCATGTTATTTACTTTAATTTATCTCTTTACCAGTAATTTCTGACAAACAACCACTAGTATTCCAAGAGTATAAACTTTGGTAAGTTACAGGATCGACTAGATTGATCCTAGGACATGTGTCTCAAGGATTCATGTTTTAGTGATTTGGTTCATAACTGATAGTATTTCTGGTTTATAAATGTTATTAAGATCTTTAAACTAGTGTTAACTTTTAAGAATCTGTTGACAATAACTCTAAGTAGAAGTTAAAGACTAATGATTTCGAATGTAAAACAAATTGAATGATCTTTTAAAAGGGTTTTCGACAATACTGGAAATGAATGACAAAAATGTAAATAGACTGAATGTAGAAAACTTTCTAACTTAAATTGCAGTAAATAAATAACTTAAACGAAATGAATTTGTAAATGTAAAGATAATGACAAAATAATTTTCGACATACATGTGACTTGCATTGAATAAATAACATGAAAGGTAAATATGGTGTTCTTCATACATATATTGTTTCAGCAAAAACACTTTTCTCTTACTCTGGTACTTTAAGTAATTTTGTGAATTTTTTGTATATCAATTCGAACACCCCAAATCTAAACATTTAGACTTCTACTTATACTAACTCGACCCTAACGGTCCCTACATCGATGATTGCCACGTTTGTAGCCTCAAACGTTGCCTCTTTGAGATGTCTCCACGTGTTCGCCTGATCATATATTCCCATTTGAATTTTGAATATTCCCCACTCGAGGTTTCGAGTTTGGGCGAACGCTGTTGTCGAAAGTGTACTTGTAAATATTTCAAGGATTATTCTAAGTTTATACTTTGACATAAGTATTATTCCTTTCGAAGACTATTTGCACGAAATAACCTCTTTCAAACCAATTTCCATAACATATCGAATACACAGCTTCAGATTACCCATCTTCATAATCGAAATCTCCAGCTAACATTATCGCACTCTTAAATGTTTAATTCCGCATTTCAATAAAATGCCTTTACTTTTACCGTAAGCATGTCCAGCTAGTTTGTTAGTGATGGAATGTGAGGACCGTCGACTCGACAGTACTTTTTATGTCGTTTCTTTAGGATTACAATTGAGGGCATTTTTGGATTTAACACAATTTTTGCCGAACTTAATTTGTTCGGTTACTACAAAAGTAGAACCGTGAACGTGGTAAGTTCAAAAGCCCTCTGATACTAAAGACAGAGATTGGTTTATTTTTGGTTAATAAATATTGCGAAAGCACTTTATTAATTAATCAGGAGGGCTTAATATTTCTAGAAAGTGATTTTGAAACTATTTGTGGACGCATTTATATGTTTAGAATCCGGTTATCTGAGCAATTGTCGGAAACTCTTTTAAGTTAAATTTTCTAATCAAAACTACTTTTCAACTAAATAAAGGAATTTAATTTCTTAAAAATGGATTTAATACTTTAACGCATACGCAATTGTGGAACGTGACAACCACGATAAAGATTAAAGAGTAAAATCTGGTTCCGAATACGCGAGAGCGACGGTTCCTGTTCAATTAATTCTTTTTCAAGGTAGAAAATATTGCCCCGTAAGTAATCCTAATTAGAAATAATAAGAGTATTATTATTCGATGAAAGCCACACTCTAGTATTATTTTACTAAATTTATTCAAAATTATTATTTTATTTTGTTCTGCTTATTCCAAACCTTCTAATGGTAGCCTTAGATAAACACTTTAACAATAGAAAATAATAGATTGACCATTAGGTCTTTGTGGGTTCGACAACCTTTTATATTACTTTGATACAACGTGCGAAATAACGCGAACAATAGTTCCTGAAGAACTTATCAAGCATCCTTAAAGGATAGCAAAACAAATTATTTTATAGCAAGATAAATTAATTATACGACGATATAATTTTAGTGATATGATTTTGTATGATTAAGTATATTAAATTTTATAAGAGATAATTGTTTGCTAATTATATGATAATATGTTCATATGCATGCATGTGTATGATTAAAGTGTTTAATCATGAATAATTGAATTCGATTCAGTTTTATATGTTTCATTAAATTTTAATGGCGTAATGTAATTCCAAGCATAATGCCAACGTAATTCCATTACCTGCTGTAATTTGTTGATTTTATTTAGTATGGAATATGCTGTCGTAATTTGTTCTTGCGGTTAGGTTTTATTAATTAATTAATAAATAATAATAATATTCTTATAAGTTAGTGCAATGGAGCCACGTTACGTTGTATATTATCTTATTTAGTTTGCATCATAAGGTATTTTAAGTAAATTTGTGATAATAGAATGTATTGCTTATTTTAGATCATTATACATTGCTTGATATTTAATATTTAATATTGTATTTATTTCTTAGTTTTAAATTTATGATAGAATTAAGTCGGTTAAATTTTACAAAATTTAACTTTGGGGCTCTTGACATCTCAGAAAAGAATTATTTTCCTTGGGCTCTAAATGCAGAAGATCATGATAATACTATTAAAGAAGGAAATACATAATTTGGATCTACAAAAGACAAAAGCCATGATATTCCTTCGTCGTCACCTTAATGAAGACTTTAAAAATGAATAGCTTATCGTAACTGATCCATATGTTTTATGGAAAAATTTAAAAGAGATATATGCTCATCAAAAAACGGTTATTCTACCAAAAGCTCGTTACGTTAATCCATTTACGCTTGCAAATTTTTAAAAGTGTAAGTGATTAAAATTCTGCAATGTTTGGAATAACTTTTAAGTTGATATTATGTGGAGAAAAAAATAACTGATGAAGATATGATAGAAAAAATATTTTCCACTTTTCATGCATCCAATGTGCTCCTACAATAACAATATCGACAAAAAGGGTTTAATAAATATTCTGATTTGATATCTTGTTTTCTTGCGGTTGAACAAAATAATAATCTCTTGATGAAAAATCACGAGACTCGTCCCACTTGTACAACTCCATTTCAAGAAGAGAATGTAGCAAGATACAGTCACTAAGTGAAAAATCGTGGTCTTGTGCATGACCATAATTATGCTCGTGGTCTTAGTTTTGATGATAGCCGCAATGGTAATATAAGAATGTATCTTTTCACCAGAAGTGGAAAGATACTGAAAAGAGTGAAAAAGGTGGTAAGAGTACCAAAAATAGAGAAAATATTTGCTATCATTGTAGGGGAAAAGGTCATTGGGATCGCACTTGCCATACACCAAAACATGTTGTTCATCTTTATCAAAAATTACTAAAAAAAATACAAATACAAGGATTGAGACACATTTTGCTAATGAAGATGATGATCCCGATTATGACAATATGGATGTTACTCACTTTGAGATTGGTGATTTCTTTGCTGATCTAGATGAAAAAATTGATCACCTTATTGGAGATATATGGGACTGTCAAGAAATAGAAGTTATAGAATTTCTCTATTTATTTTAGTTATTATAATAAGTTTTATGAATGTTTTGAATTTTCAATGTTCTTGAATTTTAAATTCCAATGTTTTTGAATTTTAATTCTCAATAATAATAAAGTGTGTTTGCTTCATGTTTATTTACATAATTTATTGTTTAAATAACTTGTATGTTTAAAGTTCACTCATAACTCATTGTTACAATTTTTTTAGAATGAATGTCGGCACTTGTGCCACTAATGAAGATATTTGCCTCGTTGATAGTGCAACTACTCACACAATTTTAAAAGATAAAGAATATTTCTCTTACATAGTAAAGGGAAAAACTAATGTCAACACTATATCTGACACCTCAAAATGAATTGAAGGTTCCGGAAGAGCTAGTGCATTGTTATATGGAGGAACAATATTACACATTAAGAATGCATTATATTCCTCTATATCTAATAGAAATTTATCAAGTTTCAAAGATATTCACCTAAACAAATACCATATTGAAACAAAAGATGGTGGAGGCATCAAATATCTTTATATTACACAACATAATTCGGATAGAAAATGTGTAATAGAAAAGCTACCGGCTTTTTCCCAGGCTTGTACTACACTTATATTAGTACAATTGGATCACATGCCATTGTAAACTATAAGTTTATAAATAAATTATTATGCAACTCTTGCTCACAAGGGAAGTTGATAATTCAGCCATCACCAACAAAAATTAGGAATGATTCTATCAATTATTTAAAGCGTATACATGATGATATTTGTGGGCCAATACAGACATCATATGGACCATTAAATATTTTATGATCTTAGTTGATGCATCAACTAGATGGTCACATATTTGTTTATTGTCAACTCGCAACAAAACGTTTGCGAGATTATTAGCTAAACTAATTCGATTAAGAGCTGAATTCCCTGATTATTCAGTCAAGAAAATACGTCTTGATAGCTTAGCAAATCAATTACTAGATGCATTTACTGATCCGAAAAGTGTGACTAAATCTTATATACCAGCTGCAAATGCTCCAATATAAATGGAAACCCCTATTGGAAAACCTAATAAGTCTCAACTACGAATGAAGCATGGAAGACCAATCGGTTTTGTAATACCCCGTATTTAATAAAATGCTCTAATGTTATTAGCTAACACTGAGGTTTTATTATTTGATGCATTAGAGATAATTTTGGACACTTAAGTTAGAAGTTCTAACTTAAAGATATTTGGTTTATATTCTTTTCCTTTGCTTTTCTTCTTCATTGGCAACACAAACACAAAGATAGAGAGATAAAGTAGAGAGAAGGAGGAGAAGAGGAAGAAAAGCTTATGAAGAGGAAAGCTTTGATCTTCATCATTTCTCCGCTGAATTGACTCATATTCTTCATCGACAACTCGTATACCAGGTGGGTTCTAGTTAGAAATTATAGCTTTTGATTTATGGATGAAATCATAAGATTTGATTAGGGGTTTGGTAGAAATCATAGGGTTTGGTTCAAACTATGAAATTGATGTTTGTTGCTACTGATAAATCCTGAGTAGAGATCATATATGTTGTTTCTATGCATTAGTGTGATCTGGAACAGGTTTGGGTATAAAGTTGGTTGGATTGAGCCATTGGTGAAGCAAGAAAACAGAGCTGAGAACTTAGATTTCGCACGCTTCGCGGCGCGAATAAGGGTTCGCGGCGCAAACCATGGGGATATTAATGTGGTTAGGATCTGCCAACAGTACGCGGCGCGTACAAGGGTTGCGACGCGAACACTATGGAAATTTGTGAGGGTTTGCCACTGCCATAGGTTCGCGGAGCGACCAAGCTGCTGCGCGGCGCAAACTGAAGCTTTCATTGATCAGAATTTAGTTTAATTAGATAGATTGTTTCGATCATAACTTTTAAAAAGTAACTCCGTTTTGGTCGCCGTTCGAAGCGGTATGAAGCTAGAAACATGTACTTTCTAGTAGTGTAGGTTTTGGGAACAAAGAGGAAATCATGTGAACGGTATACTTTTGGTATAATGAGTGATTGCCATATAATTGTGATGAATTACCGTTGATTACATGACAATGATGTTAATTGGTTGGTTGAGTCCTATTGCAGGTGGAGTGGTATACCTTGTTATATATATATATATATATATATATATATGTATATAGCAAAGAGGTTGAATAATTACATGTGTCAAATGAATAAAAGAAAGGTGAGGAAACTAGGATTTGTTAGGTATATATATAGCTTAACAAAGAGAACCTAGGATGAAACCTTATATGGAACATACGTGTGTTTTGAATCTTGTGAGGAAAGGCTAACATTCCTAGTGGAAAGGCTAACAAGCCTAGTGATTTGTATGTGCAATCACCACTGTATGATGTATTAATCGGGACCATTATATTTCTTTATTTCTTTTAAATGTTAACAGGCATTCGATGTGAAAATCGCACTAGTAATCTTGGTAGGTTTGATTCCCGCATTGTGTACGAATGGAACCTAACAGGGTAGAGACTTGTGATGGTGTACGGACCATGTGAAGTGACGGTTCATGGGGAAAGGCCCATGAGTCCGAATCCATTTCGTATGTCAAGATTTTCCAGAGGATCCATGACTCGTACCACCTTGATCGGTCACCAATTTTACATACTTTCCATCGATTATTTGGTAAGAAATCGCTCATTCCGGTAACACCATGGTTTAGCTTTCTATCGTTTTATTTAATTTTCTAACATTTTGCAAATTAGTTCTTGTTTTAATTCTTTCTATATAAGATGCTTTTGAGACGTTGTTTTGGTAGTGTTTATTGATTTCAGGAAAAAAAGAAAGTTTCTAAAAGAATTAGAACAAGAGCAGAAGAAAAC
The DNA here is from genome assembly GCF_029867415.1 of Vicia villosa. Classification (NCBI taxonomy): domain Eukaryota; kingdom Viridiplantae; phylum Streptophyta; class Magnoliopsida; order Fabales; family Fabaceae; genus Vicia; species Vicia villosa. Next base: position 183,987,627 of record NC_081182.1, on the reverse strand, counting down.
GTGGGCTGCCAGTTTGACGCGGGCTGCCAGTGTCGTTTGACGCGGGCGTGTCATGTAAACAGCAAGAGAAGGGCATGGGCAGAAGCTGACACGGGCAGCCCGTGTCATTTGACACGGCCATGTCAGCGTGAATGTGTAGAAATGCTGAATTTTTGCTGTTTGCTCAATTTGGACTCATTAAGGGCAATTTTGTCATTTTACACTAGATGGAAACACAATATCACTAATAAAACCTATTTTTCAAGAAAAGGAGGCAGCTTTGGAGAATTAGATTTTAACGTACAATTTGGGAGAAGAGCAGATACATGCAATTGTTGGGAAAACGGAGATCTCTCAACCGCGGAAGCTATTGAAGATCAAAGTCATCCTAATTCTATTGTAATGAATTTCTCTTTCACTATGTTTGTTTTTAATTTCATGAACATGAGAGGCTAAACCCCCCAATGCTAGGGGGGTGTCCCTGATTTCCTATTGTAATGACAATTTGCTTATTTTATTAGTAATTTCATGACTTTTTCACTATCATCTTTTTATATAGTGTTCTTAATGCAAACCATTATTGGAAAATAAGGTTTTGATTTATTGTTAATGTTAGGTTGAAAAACCAAGGTTAATGCTTTTGTATAAAAATATAAATCTGTATAATCAAGGAATTGAGATATAGCTTTGTAACCGTAAGTTTTCTGTTGAAACAAATAGATTAGTATTCTTATTATACCACGAAGGAATTTGGGTATAAAAGAAATATTAAATGATTTTCTTTAAAGGAATTTTGGAAAGTCTCACTCAAAATTTGGTGATGATATGAATTAGTGATGATCTGACTAATTTTAAGAGTATTGTTATTATAAGGAATTTCATACACAATCCCCTAGCATTACTTTACTATTTGTCTAATACAAGTTTATTTTGTTATTAATCTTTAAGTCAAATTTTATAATTTTGCAAACAACATTGAAACAAACCAAGGAGCTTTTGTTCAATTGAATTTGTTAAAACACTTAAGTTTCTGCGCAGTCCTCAAGAGATCGACACTGGGGATAACCCTTATTATTACTACATCGAGAAAATAGTACACTTGCTATATTTTTCCGATCACACCTCCTAGACGTAGAAGGGGACGGGAATAGAGGGATACCTTGGTAACGGTTTTCGATTTGATACTGTTGTGTTTGAGTTGTAGAACTCTAAGTATGTTTCCATATAATGTTAGTATGTGAATTCAAGGTCTAGTTCCTTTGTTATGACTTGAGATTTTGATAGGCTAGAACCTTGTAAAGCCGAGAGGATCCATAAGATAGGGAACTCACCGAGATTATTTATCTCACCCAATTATATATTCATTTCAGGTACTACAGATTCCGCGAAGGGTAAGGAGAAAGCAGTTTGACTTTCCTTAAGTCTTCTGTTCTTTTGGCATGGCGAAGCTTCCGTTGTGGAGTTCTTTTTGGGATCATTGTTTTGATCTAGTTCTTAGTATTTTGTTTTGAACATCTTGTATATATTATGCCATTGTGTAGAACTTTTGTATTAGGGCATTAATGTATATAATGTGTTGACTAGGAACTTATTGTATTTCAGTACCAAATACTTAGATTCATGTATACATATATGCTTTGATGTATGTATTTATATATGGTTGTTATAGGTTCCAAAGATAAAAATCCTCGAACAAGAAAGGAAGCTATGAATAAATATGGCCCAAGTGAGGATATAGAAACTCTAAAAGAATCTTCAGACATAATAATCATTTTATCTCGAGAACAAATTGATCAGGTACCCGAAAATCATGAAAATAAAGAGATCTCGACAAATTAAATTCATAATGGAATACAATAGAATCGACATGAAATCGTCATTGATGATTTTTTTCCAGACAATATAGCGCTAAATGTGATAAATGACAAAGAGGATCATGAACCGATATCTATTAAAGTTTGTAGAAAAAGTGAAGATTGACAAAAATGAAAAGATACAATTGAAGCATAATTAAACTCACTTCACAAGAGACAAGTTTTTGGACCGGTATTCTAAACACCTCAAGGTGTGAAGCCAGTTGAATACAAATGGGTCTTCATGTGAAAACGAAATGAAAATAATAAATTGTGAGATACAAATCTCAACTTGTCGCTCAATGATTTTTGCAAAGACCTGAAATTGATTTTCATGAGACATATTCACCCATAATGGATCCAAGCACTTTTTCGATATTTAATAAGCATTATAGCACATGAAGGACTTAATTTGGACATTATGGATGTTGTAACAGCTTATTTGTATGGTTCACTTGATAGTGACATTTACATGAAACTCTCTGAAGGTTTCAATATACCAGAGGCACGTAATTTTGAATATTGAGAAAAATACTCCATCAAATTAAACAAGTCTCTCTATGGGTCGAAACAATCTGGACGCATGTGGTATAATCGTCTTAGTGAATATTTGTTAAAGGAGGGACATACAAATAACTCAACTTGTTCTTGTATTTTCATAAAAGGACGTGGAAAAGAATTTTCAATGATAGCTGCCTATGTGGGTGACATAAACATTATTGGAATTCTTGAAGAGTTTTCAAAAGCTATAAGTTACTTAAAGAAAGAGTTTGAGATGAAGGACATGGGAAAGCCAAAATTATGTATAGGCTTACAAATTGAGCATTTGAACAATGAAATATTTGTACATCAGAAAGGTTATATAGAAAAAGTGTTGAAATGGTTTTATATGGACAAATCTCATACGTTGTCTACTATAAAGATTGTTAGATCATAAGATGTAGAGAAAGATCCTTTTAGGCCTCGAGAAAAGAATGAAGAATTGATTGGTCCTGAAATACCATATCTCAGTGCGATTGGAGCATTGATGTACATTGCTAATTATATATGTCCTGACATATCATTTGCAGTCAATCTGTTAGCAAGATACAATTCTTCACCTACACGAAGACATTAGAACAGAGTCAAACATATACTTCGTTATTTTAGAGGTACAATAGACATGATTTTATTTTATACTAATGTATCAAAATTCAAATTAACAGGTTATGCATATGCATGTTATTTTTTGATCCTCACAATGATAGATCACAAATCAATTAATTATATACATGTGGTGGTACATCTATTTCATGGAGATCGATGAAAGAAACAATAGCAGCACCTTCATCTAATCGTCCAGAACTTTCAGCACTGCATGATGCAAGTTGAGAATGTGTTTGGTTGAGATCCTTAATCCAACGCATACAAAATATTGGTCTTCATCGTCGAAGAAATGATCGCTCAACCGATGGGGAGAAATAAATTTATTTTAAAAGGATATTGTACTCTTTTTTTTCCCTAGATTTTTTTCCCAATGAATTTTTTCTAGTAAAATTTTAACGAGCATGTCCAATACAAACATCAAAAGAAGAGTGTTATGAATTATTGAATGATTATTCCTTACTTATAATAATTTATATTTATTACGTTGTTGTCTCTATGTTGTCCTATAAATAAGATTCCTTCTGATTCTAGAAAGATATAATGATGAAATAATACATAATTGTCTTTTATAATCTTTTTCTTTATTTCATAGAAGTAACCAATTTTATTTGCTTTAGCTCATCTACAATTATCCGGTTTATTGTCTGAGTAGAAGTTTGGAAGAAAATCGCAATCAGAGTACATTAAATAACAGTACATTAATGAATTAAATTTCAAATTATATTAAATAGTATGAAACTACAAATACCGATTCTTAATAAATAACAAAAAAATTCTTACATAAAAAACAAGAAAAAAAATGAAATCCAAGCATCAAATAATAAATAAAATTGATTGCACTTTTTGATAAGAGAAGCCTAATACTACAAACGTGAGAGATTGGAATTAACAGGGAAATAAGAAACTACAATGGGAGCTCCCTTTGATTTTTCTTTGCTCTTTAACAATTTTTCTGAAGAGGAAGATTTTGATTGAGATGGTTTTTCAGCATAATCTGAAACTTGAGATAATGAGTTTGAAGATATGCCAAAACAATTGAAGAAGGATGAAATGAAAGCCATCAAAAAGTGATTTAGTTTGCACTATTTGTATAGCCAAGGAACAATGATTTCAGTTTATGATAGTAAGCAAAGCTAAAATTAATGATTGAGTTGTGGAGTGAAATTAGGTAATGACTAATGAACTTGGCGTATTTATAATGTCATTATATCATATGAAATGATAACAAAAATATTAGGAAGATATAGTATTAGTCTATTTACTTAACGAACAAGGAGAGAATAGTATGGGACCACATATATAGATGTTTGAAAATGTTATCATGTTGAAATTTTGTGGCTGCTTTAGACACATGTTAATTATGTATTCGAAATTACAATGATGTTTCCTTTGTCTTTTTCGGTTCTTATTTGGTGCATGAAACACTACTAGAAATACTCTGTTTTCCTGCGGATTTATCTGCGGATTTTAGCTAAATTTCCGCAGGAAATACATTTCCTGCGGATTTTCCTGCGGTTTTATCCCCAGCTAAAACCTTCGTGGGTAATGTATTTCGCAGGAAGATCCGCAGGTAATTCCGCAGGTAAATCCGCAGGAAATATTCCGCAGATAAATCCGCAGGTACCTTCTGTCCCTAAATAAAAAAAAAATTAAATATTTTTTGAAACATAATAAATTATATATTAAAAAAACCATAATATAAAAAGATAATTTTAATTTAAAATATTTGAATTTAAATAAGACAAATTCATAGAACAAGTTACTATAAAAATTGCTACAAAATTATAAGCATCAGGACATTAGATAGTAAAAAAGAGTGAGTTTAAAACAAAGTAACCAATCTCAGCACCAATTCCATACGTTCCTAAAAAAAGATCACTAGACTCCAAATTAAGTGAGTATATAGAACTCAAGTTTAATGAGATGAGAATTGGGCAGCCTTCATCTTCATAATGGAATCATCCTCTTCATTCCTGCCAAGAGAGCAATCATCCTCTTCATTCCTGTTCCTGCCAAGACAGCAATCAACTGATTTTAATCTATATGACAACTAGAATACAAAGTTCTAAACTTTAAGAAAATATAGAGATGGGAGCAGGGGATATAATACAGGATCTGAAACCAAGTGGAAGGCTAAAGGGTTCAATCAACAGCCAAGATTTAATAATACAGAAACATTCTCTTCAGCATTCACAAACTATATACAACACAGGTGGTTCTCTTCTTGAACTCTCATATACTAAGTGTTTTAATCTATCACCGACATCACTAAGACTGAACAAAAATCTAACATTACATTGCAAATATTAAACAACTAAACGAAGTATAACCAGAACAAAAACAATACACATAGAAAATAATCATTATAATAGTGATAAATAGGAAATGGTTTTTGACTTTTCTTACTATAAATGTTTTGTCGTCCTAATCAATTCGTTTAGACTTTGAATAAGTTAATAAACTTTTAGGCAAGTTGTTTTCTACTGTATGCTTTAAGTGTATGCTTTAAGTTAAAAGTAATCAAGAGTGATATAGTATCTCTGATCCATGCAGCCACCACTTTGTTTTGGAACAAAGTATAATGTATTAATTGCATAAAGTAAAGTATGATTTGATAATACTGAAACAACTTGTATGTATATGGAACCTTATTTAAGTAAGTTTTTATTTAAAACTAGTTGCTAGAAATGCTTTAAAAATCATCATTCATTCCACTTCACAATTTATAAAAATCTGACGTAGTAATAAAAAGAAGAAAAAAAACATCCAACAAAATTAGTAAATGGTTGAGGCCGTAGGTTTTCAAAGAGTCAAAAAAATAGAAAATCAAACACCCCAAAGAAGAACACATGTGTATCATTAAAATGAATTTATTAAGAATAATAAATTTGCCGGCACTGACCTTACGGATTCGATGACCTGTTCAAAGTATATACGGGTATATACAAGAACATTTCTATCAACATGCATTGAAACTAAATAGATTATAAGTATAAGTACAAGAACATTTCATACCTTCTTCAATTCAACCTTAGGTGGAGGCCCCTCGTGGTAAAAGCTTGGCATAGGGCTTGCTTTAAACTTTAAACTCCTCCTCAGCTGTTTGATGGCTTCCCCTTTCTCTTCCTTAAATGTGGAAGAAATTAGAGTGAGAAAGCTAATATAAGTTTATATTTATAAGCAGAAAAGAAGTAACGAAATCGCAATGTAATTCATGGTTTTGGAGATGATGAAGAAAGTCTTCTGTACCTTGCTCCTTGCTTCACTTTGATTCTTCTCAGCTTCCATTGCTTACTGCTTTTCCTCTAATTTTGAATAAAACTGGCACACACAAAAAGGGACCATGCAGAACCAATCAATTTGGGGTAGAAAAACTTGTCCAAACTTATATCGGAGGGTAAACAAACGTGCATGGGGGAAATCATTGGAAAGCCAGTCCCCAGACCAAAAGGTTCCAAGCTTTCCAGCTTCCTCTTCAATCTTCTCCACTAAGGAAGACATAGTCGAGGATTTGTCTTCAGATATACGCCAAGTTTTGTAAGGACCGCCACAGAGGCCATGGACAAAAACCACATCTAGTGGAGGACAATCTGTATCTAGGCTGCTTTTAATTGAATCAATTGAACCACTAGAGCAAGTGCCATCATTCAAGGATTTGGACCCATCCTCAACAACAGCAACATAGCCTTCTCATATTCTGCCTTGAACTCAACAACTCTATCCAAATAAGGCTTCTTCTCCTAAATCATCAACAAGCATCACAACATTTGATCAACATCACAATAAGGAATAATTCAAAGCACAGCAACACTTGAACCAGAACTTAACATCTTATATTAACTTACTTCATCAGTCAAAGACTTCCACTTAAATCAAAGATATACATAAACCATAAAAACATGACAAGTTCACACTAACCGAAGGATCTGTACATGGTACTGGCAACAACATTGCAGCTTCTAATATTGCGAAAAAATTATCACTAACATCAGACTTAACACTTCCTGCCTGAATCAAAATAATATTTAAGAAATCAACATAATGCATGCTTGAATTATTGAGAAGCACTAAAGCATGTGTCAACAAGTTTCATCTATGAAACAACATAAGCAAATATGCAAATTTGAATGCAACACAAAAACAAATATGAAAATTTGAATGCTGTAGTAGAAGCTGACTTACCTGATGATGAAGAATTATGTTGAATGAATTGATTCAATTTTTGAGTTATATCATGACTGTTGTGGATAGGAGGAGCAAAGTCAAAAAAGGCTTTGACCTGTATTTCAAGGGTTTGCTCCACATCTTCTGATTTGTTTGCAGCATCCATCAAATCAGGGAATTAATCTGGTTGAGGCATTTTCACAAACACATTATGAGTGCGAATACAAAAACAAGGGTTGTGTATCAAAGAAGTAGCGAGAGAGGGAAAAGAGTGAAGACTGAAAATAAAAAATGAGCTAAATGGAGCAGAAAATGTCATTGTTCTTCGTCTAGAGTCGCGGCGGCCGGAGGCATTGAAAGGGTGGCCGGAAGTGACTTTGTCAAAAACAAAAATCCAACTGGTTCAAGTTGAAGCTAACGTGTTGATGAGCACGAAAACAAGCTTCTTTCTTCAATTAGAGGTGCGGTGGCCGAAGGAAGAGAAAGAAGGTGGTTCGGTGGCGCTAGGGTTTTCAGGGAGAAGGAAGAGAGTAAAGTGTGTTCACATTTCTGCATAATGGAAAAAGGGAAAAGAAAATGCTAAACGCAAAAATAACCAAGTTAAATTTAACCCCAAATTATCAATTATTATTTAATTAATTGTTGACTCTTTATTTATAAACATTAATTTTAAAAGGAAGATCTAAATTCAAATAGAATAATCAGAGAGAAAGTATTCTCTTAAATTTTTTTTATTACATTTATTATTTTAATTAAAACTAATAAATTTATTATTTTATAATAATAAAATAGGATTTTAATGATTTTCTCTTAATTTGTTTCTTATTAATTGAAAAATTAATTTTGACATTCTATAACATAATTTTTCAAATAACATTAAAATAAAAATTAAAAACTAATTAGAAAACACTATAAAAGTAATGAATAAAATAAAAAAATAAAGATTAAAAATTTCAATTTATTTTTATAAATATCAATGATTATAAAATATATAAAATTAACTGACAGTGTAAAAATAATTAACAGTGTCAGTGCACCATCTATTTTCTCACATATATATATATATATATATATATATATATATATATATATATATATATATATATATTTATATATATATATATATATATATATATATATATATATATATATATATATATATATATATATATATATATATATATATATATATATAGTGCACTGACAACTGTCAATTCTTAACCAAAATATATTTAATTATTTTAATTGATACCCACGAAGAGTTTTTTAAAAGAGTCCTTCCAATAATGTATCTACGGAAGTTGGGGGCATAAATGAAATTTCGCGAGGTGCCTAAAAGATCTACGAGATGCATTGAGAAATTGTCAACCATGTTTGGAGGTGTTTTTCAACTAGTCGTTATTCTATATGGCGCCACTTACTTTTTAAAAAAATTTCTGCAGGTAAATTTGCAGGTAAATCCGTAAGTAACAGTAAATTCACAGGTTAGTGAATTTTTTTAAAAAAATAGGAGGCGCAATATAGAATGGCCAAACATGATTATTAAGGTAATATTTTGAAATATGAGTTACTTATGTATTTTTTTAAAAAATTGATTATTATAAGAAAATCTTTGATACCCATTCTCAAAATTTTTAATAGCTTTTATTTCATTAAAAAATTAAAATGAAAATTTAAAAAATTACACTCACATAACACATTATATAATAATATTAAATAATTAACCATTAAATATAATGATTAATTTTTAAAAAAAAAATAGACAAAAATTACTATTATTTTAAGAAAATAGTTAAATTTGCAGCAAAATCCGCAGGAATTTTTCCTGCGGAATTACCTGCGGATTTTGTATAATAGTTTGGTTTTAATATTATATTTATCCGCAGCAAAAGTCGCAGGAAACTTTCCTGCAGATTTACCTGCGGAATTTGCATTACAGTTTCGTTTTCTGTTTGAAATATATAAACCGCAGCAAAATCCGCAGGTATTCCTGCGGAATTTTCTGCCAATTCTGTATCCACAGGAAATCTTATTTCACTTAAGAAAGTCCCAGGAAAATCCGCAGGTACTCCTGCGGAGTATTTTCCGCAGGAAATTTCGCAGGTAATACGTGTATTTCTAGTAGTGACAGGTTTAGGGTTTAGGGTCATGAGGCCATAATAAAATTACTTTATAAAAGAATTTTACGAGGGATTGAACACTCTTGCAGACCTCAACAAAATTATTTTTGGAAGGTTTGTAGAGTAATATTTTTCCTTTAAAGAAATGTATTCATGCAAAGTGCTAATAAAGTGGGATTTGGAAGACATTTAGAGGTTTTTGAAGGGATTGACATACAATGATAAATATATTGATAAATATATTGGATTTGTGTGATTTATAAAATTGAGATTATTTTCTTTAGCTTATTTGTAATATTTTATAACAATTTGTTGAAGAGTAGTGAATAAGATAGTTGGTATCATCTCCAGAGTGTATCTGTCTGATCATTCTGTATAAACAGGATGTGTACCCTTCTTTATCGGTTCTTTTTACTTGTTCTGAATTTTCTTACACTATTTAACAATTTTATTCATGCTCGAGGCTATTTGATTGACGTCCTTATTCTTTGTACCATACGTTATAGTTCTCAACGAAATTAAACGATAGATTTGAGAAGGTCTTGATATAGTTGATCATTTCAATTTTATGATAAACAATTATTTTAATAACATTTGTAGTTAAAATTCCAACAAATATTTTATGATAACCACTTTAATAAAATTCTTTAGATTTCACTTAAGGCTTGCATCCAATTTAATTTGTTTTATTGTATGAGTAAAAGTGTGGAAAAAAAACTCAATAACAGTATTTTATTAATAATGAAATAAATTTCAAATTGTATTAAATACTAATTCTTTACAAATCACATGATTTTTCTTAAGAAACAAGAAAAATCAAATAAAATAAAACCTAACACCAAAGAATAAGTAAATGTTGATTTTACACTTTTTGATATATGCATAGTAATACTACAACCGTGAGAGATTAGAGCCAATAGGAAAATAAGAAACTACAATTGGAGCTCCCTTTGATTTTTGTTTAATCTTTAGTTTCTCTAGAGATGAAGTTTTTGTTTGAGATGGTTTTTCATCATAATCAGAAACTTGAGAGGATGAATTTGAGAGGCCAAAACAATTGAAGAAAGATGAAATGAAAGCCATCAAAAAGGCAAAGGAACAATGAAACCAAGATTGAGGTGTGGCTAGTAAATTGAAGTGGAGTTGTTTGATTTGTGGATTGAAATGGGGTGATTAGTCTATTTATAATGTTATCATATGATAGGATAGTAAGAATATTAGTCTATTTACTTAAGGAAGAAGGAGAACGTAATGGGACCACATTAGTTGTTTGAATAGTCTCATGTGGCTGCTTTAGACACATGTTCATTATGTATTCGAAGTTACGATGTTGTTTCCTTTGTCTTTTTATGTGCTTATTATTGAATGTATGACACTTGACATGGGGAGGAAATAGTCGTGGTCTTGTCATCTTTGTTGAGAAATAAGACTTGTTCCATAAAAAGTTATACAAATGATTATTGTTGTTGTGAAAAACGATACCAATAACAAAGTATAATAGGGAATTAGGGAAGAGAATAAGAACACAAGAATTGGTTATAACTGCTATTCTTTCACTTTCTCTTAAAACAAGATTACAAGTTTACAAGAATAACAAATAACCTCTCTCACCCTAAATTAGGATTTGCAGCTTAGCAATGATGAGAGACTAGTATGCTATTTATAATAAAACCTAACATACTAACTAATGGGCTTTTTCAGCAAGGCCCATTACACAAGCCAACTTAATAAACAAGCTAACTTAACAAATTAGGGTTTAAACACTAAAACCTAATTTAACATGCTAACAACCCTAGCATCTTCGACACAAGCATGTGAACAACCTTCGACTTCATGCTTAACCCTGTCGAACCAAGAAGCTACCCTTCGGCCATACTAGAGTTCGATCCAAAATCTCACAAATCTCCACCTTGGATCTAACTCTACAACATCAAGGGAACAAACTAGCTTTCTTCATGCAGCTTTATCAACTGCATACAGTGGAAAAACTTGCAACTCGGCAATGTCTTGGTGATCATATCAGCAACATTGTCTTCAGTCGAAACCTTCAGCACTTGGACTTCTCCACGCTCGATTACTCCTCTGACGAAATGCAGCCTCACATCAATGTGCTTAGTTCGCTCATGATAGGCTGAATTCTTCGACAGGTGTATTGCACTTTGACTATCACATTTAACAGTGATACCTCGACCTTGAAGTTTCAGCTCCTTCGCAAAACCTTCAAGCCACAATGCTTCTTTCACAGCTTCAGTTAGGGCAATATACTCCGCTTCAGTGGTTGATAGAGCAACAACCTTCTGAAGTGTTGCTTTCCAACTAATTGCAGTGCCAAACATAGTGAAAACATATCCAGAAATAGATTTTCTGGAATCCATACAACCTGCATAATCAGAGTCGACATATCCTTCTATTACTGCTTTACTATCTTCACCCAAGGCTCCACCATAAATTAGGACTCTATTCAGAGACCCATTTATGTACCTTAAAATCCACTTCAATGCTTGCCAGTGAGCCTTTCCAGGATTCGCCATGTACCTGCTTACAAGACTTACTGCGTATGCTATGTCGGGTCTAGTACAGATCATAGCATACATCAAAGAACCAACTATATTAGCATACGGAATGCTATTCATATAGGCTCTTTCGACATCAGTACTAGGACACTGATCAATACTCAGCTTAAATTGAGGGTTTGTTGGAGTCACAACTGGCTTCGAATTCGACATACCAAATTTTTCAAGAATCTTCCGTAGATATGCCTCTTGAGATATGCATAACTTCGACTTCTTTCTATCTCTTCGAATGTCAATTCCAAGAATCCTGGAAGCAGCTCCCAGATCCTTCATATCGAACTCCTTATTGAGTTCAGCCTTCACCCTCATCACATCTTCGACACTGTTGCTTGCTATGAGAATATCATCCACATAAAGCAACAAAATAACAAATGAATTACCAGGTCGAAATCTGAAGTAAACGCAGTGGTCGAACTGACTTCTAATGAAACTTATGCGTGCCATGAACTTGTCGAATCTCCTATTCCACTGTCGAGGAGATTGTTTCAGCCCATACAAAGATCTCTTTAACTTGCACACATAATCTTCCTTCCCCTTTTCGACATACCCTTCAGGTTGCCTCATCAGGATCGTTTCATCTAGATCACCATACAAGAACGCAGTCTTCACATCCATCTGTTCCAGTTCAAGATCGAACTGTGCCACCATGGCAAGCAACATTCGAATGGACCTATGCTTCACAACAGGAGAAAACACATCATTGAAGTCGACACCTTCTTTCTGAGTGAAACCCCTTGCAACTAACCTTGCCTTGTATCTTTTCGATGTCACTCCTTCAATTCCTTCCTTAACTTTGAAAATCCATTTACAGCTGACTAACCTTGCCCCAGCAGGTTTCTTGATCAGTTCCCAGGTATGATTATCATGAAGAGATTTCATCTCATCATCCATGGCCTTCAGCCATTCAGTCTTATTTTGACTCCTCATAACTTCCTTATAATCTCTAGGTTCATCATCAAGAACCTCACTGGCAGAGATTAATGCATAAGCTATAAGATCTGCATACCCAAGTCTCTGAGGTGGTTTGATGACTCTTCTCGACCTATCTCTCGACAATAGGTAGTCATCGTCAGTTTCCTCAACTTCCTCAGCATCTTCTGCTTCTTCTTCGACTTCATCAGGGACATGCAATTCAGCATCAACATGCTCCACCTCAACAGGAATCTCTACCTGTTCCAGCTCTTCGTCAGATGTTTCTGTACTTCGACCAACATCATCAGTTTTCTTAAAAGCCATTTCAGCTTCATTGAAAACTACATCTCGACTGGTGATACACCTCCTGTGACCTGGCTCTAGGCACCATAGCCTATAAGCTTTGACTCCTTCAGGGTATCCCATGAACATGCATTTCAGAGCTCTAGGTTCGACCTTGTCTTGCCTAATGTGAGCATAGGCTACGCAGCCAAATACTCTCAGTTTGTCGAGATCTGGTGGATGTCCCGACCAAACTTCTTCAGGTGTCTTCATATCTAACGCTGTCGAAGGACATCTGTTTATCAGATATGTTGCTGTCGAAACAGCCTCAGCCCAGAACACCTTTGTTAACCCCGCACTAGTCAACATGCATCTGACTCTCTCCAAAATAGTTCGATTAAACCTTTCAGCCAAACCATTTTGCTGTGGAGTACCTGCAGTAGTTCTATGCCTTGCAATACCAGAGGCAGCACAAAAACTGTCGAATGCCTCATTGCAAAATTCAAGGCCATTGTCAGTTCTCAACCTCTTGACCTTTCTGCCAGTCTGATTTTCAACCAGAGTCTTCCAACTTTTGAAATTCTCAAAAGTTTCATCCTTAGTCTTCTGGATGAATACCCATAATTTTCTGGAATAATCATCTACTATGGATAGGAAATACCTTGCCCCAGAATGTGATGCACACCTTGCAGGCCCCCAAAGATCAGCATGGATGTAGTCAAGGGATCCATGTGTTCTTTGTTTGCCTTTGTTGAACTTCACTCTGCAAGATTTTCCAAGTACACAGGGTTCACAAAACTTCAGCTTTTCGACTTTGTCTCCACCAAGCAGATTTTGTTTCCCTAATTCGACCAGACCCCCTTTCACTGACATGGCCCAATCTCATGTGCCAGATTTCTGTCTTCGACAAAGGTTTCGTGGATACAACATTTGTCGAACCACTTACAACTTCAGCCTCAAGGGTATATAAGCCTTGTTTCTTCACGCCTCTCAAGACTTCCTTCGAACCCTTCATGACTCTTAGGATACTTTTCTCTCCTTGGAAAACATATCCTTTCTTGTCGAATTCACCAAGAGAAAGCAGATTTCTCTTCAAATCAGGAACATACCTGACTTCAGTCAACAACCTTATTGACTCATCATGGAGCTTGAATCTAACAGATCCAATACCTGCAATCTTGCAAGCCTTGTTGTTTCCCAGCAATACTGATCCACCATCTTGATCACATAATTCCTCGAACAAGTCTTTGTTTGGAGTCATGTGCCAAGTGCAACCTGAATCCATAATCCACTCTCTCTTAGAGTCACTGCTTGAAACCACAAGAACATCAGATGATTCGAAATCATCTTGAACAATGGCAGCGTTGCCATTATCCTTACCTCCATGATATTTCAGGCGTTCAGGGCACACCTTTCTTGTGTGACCCTCCTTCTTACAATGGTAGCATCGAATGCCAGATGCTTCGCCACCGTAAGACTTCGACTGGCTTTTGCCTTTCTTCTTGTCAAACTTACCATCCTTTCGTAAGAGTTTTCCTTTAACGGCCAAACCTTCGCCAACAGTCGAAGGTTTATGCTCCTTTCGTTCATTCAAGTCCTTAGAGTACAAGGCTGATTGAACTTCTTCAAACGTCAGGGACTCCCTTCCATACAAGAGAGTTTCTTTGAAGTGAGCATGTGATCGAGGCAAAGAACACAATAGTAACAGCGCTTGATCTTCATCATCGATCTTCACATCAATATTTTCAAGATCAAGAATCAGCTTGTTGAACATATCCAACTGCTCAGCCAATACTTTGTCTTCAATCATCTTGAATGAATACAAAGCTTGCTTCAGGTAGAGTCGATTTACCAGCGATTTGGTCATATACAAACTTTCAAGTTTCACCCATAACCCTGATGCTGTCGTCTCCTTTGATACCTGCCGGAGAACCTTATCACCAAGGCTCAACAGAATTGCGCTGTGTGCTTTCTCGATCATAGTTGTCTTCTCCGCTGCCGTTAATGCAGCATTCATGGCTGCCTCTCCCTTCAACGCTTCCAAACAACCCTGCTGAACCAGTAGGGCTTTCATCTTCAAGCGCCACAGACCGAAATCATTCACTCCGGTGAACTTTTCAATCTCATACTTTGTTGAAGGCATCTTCTCCACGCTCACCGCACCAATTTGTTGTGAAAAACGATACCAATAACAAAGTATAATAGGGAATTAGGGAAGAGAATAAGAACACAAGAATTGGTTATAACTGCTATTCTTTCACTTTCTCTTAAAACAAGATTACAAGTTTACAAGAATAACAAATAACCTCTCTCACCCTAAATTAGGATTTGCAGCTTAGCAATGATGAGAGACTAGTATGCTATTTATAATAAAACCTAACATACTAACTAATGGGCTTTTTCAGCAAGGCCCATTACACAAGCCAACTTAATAAACAAGCTAACTTAACAAATTAGGGTTTAAACACTAAAACCTAATTTAACATGCTAACAACCCTAGCATCTTCGACACAAGCATGTGAACAACCTTCGACTTCATGCTTAACCCTGTCGAACCAAGAAGCTACCCTTCGGCCATACTAGAGTTCGATCCAAAATCTCACAATTGTCTTATACAAAATAGAATATTATATTTCTTGAATTAGAAACTATAATTACTATAATTAACTATTAACAATTTAGTTTCTTGTGTAACAAGTTAGTGATCACAATTCTAACTAACTTGGAGAAATAGCTATGTCTGGTGTGATATCCTACACAAGTTGAAGTTAGATATTAAGCATTTGGATAGTAGATGATGAAATGGCTAAGGTAGAAATGACTTAATGAAGAAGTTAGCAAGATTTTCTTTGAAGGAAAAGGGAAGGAGCTTGAGTACATTGTAATGCAACTTTTCAAGAACAATGTGTAATCAATCTCAAAATATTTTGTTATTTCATGAAAGGCAGGATTGGTTGCACTACATATGACGTTGAGATTGTCACAATAAAGAATAGGTGGTTTGTAGCAATCCACTTGGAGATCATTAAGGAAATAGACTAGCCATTGCAATTCCCATGTTACACCTACAAGAGATTGAAACCCAGCCTCACACGAGGTTCTTGTGACAAATAATTTCTTCTCTGTGCACTAAGAAATGAATGACTTTCCATTGAAGAAACATTGGCCGAAAATAGATCTTTGTGTTTCTACATAGCTTGTCCAACAATCATACGAAAAGCCAGTGATTTTTAATTTTGAATATGAAGGTTGAGAAAAACACAAAAAAGGGGGGGAGGGGGGGTTTGAATTGGGTTTTCAAAAACTTTTTGCTAGAAAAACTATTCCCTCAAACAATCAAGATAGACAAGTCAAGAAGAAAAAGTGACACTTTCGGTTTATACAAGTTCACCTTAAACAAGGCTAATCTTGTCCACCCGCCAAGGTGATTTTGCCTTCAAAAAGGACTTCATCCACTAATCTTGAAAGACACCTCAGTCCTCTCAAGTATACAAACTAACACCCAATCACTTGAGGAAAAACAAATCTCAAAATATTTACAATAGAAAGTGTTTACAAATAGTACTTCTAGATAAGCAAATGAAACAAAGTTTAAGAACAAATGTTTACACAAATAATGATCAACAACTCTTTCTGTTTGAGATTCTCTTGAAATGAATATTTCTCTTTGTGACAATTTTGAACAGTAGCCCTTAAATTTTCTTCTCTTGTTTCTCTTTCACGTTAATATATTCAATGTTGTTCTGCAAAATTTCTTCAAGAGATAGAGCTCCTTTATATAGCCTCAAAAAGTACACCGTTGACAAGGACAAAACATCACTTTCAGTTCCAGCAGCGATAATGATAATATGTAGATCGTGGGAGGCAAAGAACAAACAAATTCCTTGGGTTGTACATACGTTTGCACCATAGTGGAAATGGTATTGTACTATTGTACCATTATCTTCTTGTGCAAGTTTATGATCTTTTCTTCTAAATGATATACTTCTGATCTGAAGTAGTGAGTAGTACAAAAGAGATCATGTAAGGTGAATATTCCAAGAATATCAGTCTTCAGAGTCAGAACCTTGTCTTCAGTGCTAAAAGCAAGAGCTTATCTGAACAACTAATCTTGATTTTTGAGTTGGAAGAAGAAGCTTATCTGACCTGGAAATCTTGACTTATAATCTGAAATTGTAGCTTATCTAAGAAACACATGGAACTCCTTTTCTAGAAAACATTCAACATTCTTCTGAACTAGTGATGTTTCTTTAGAAACGGGTGTAATAGTTTTTCTGAAGCATGTCGGCCCTAATTCTGATGATCTTTCCAGATGACTATTCATAATCAAACAAAATATCATATTTGTACACTTAAAAAACTATTAGAGTACAAAATTGTTACATATAAAATATATGTATTGTTATCATCAAAACTCGAGATTAAATGGAGAATCAAAATATAGTTCTAAGAATCTCCCCCTTTTTTATGATGACAAAATCATGTATTTTGATGACACAATTTTACAAGGTTATATCATAAAAATATCACAGTTAGATAGAGAAAACTTTCGCCTGAGATAGACAAGCCCCCTTTAGTCAGATAAAGGATATAATAGCCTTGTTAACTTGGACAGAGCCTGTTTCAGTATATACTCTGCTTATCAGTTCTTGAATTATCATAGCATTATCAGAGCGTGTTGTTTATCAGAGCTGGATTTATCAGAACTTAATTGATCAGAAATTTTTGAACACCCGAAATTCTTAATATAATTCTTTATCTGAACTTAATCCATTTTCTATATTAAGCGTGTTCCTGGAACTCATTCTAAAAACTCTTTGCATGTATAATATTTTAGAAAAACATATAATCAATGAGATTTAGAGAAGTAGATATGAATCAAAATCATCACTATTTCCCCCACCCTTTTTGTCATAATCAAAAAGTTTA